>NC_056727.1:160798696-160908696 GCF_019279795.1 Protopterus annectens
ATGTCAGTCTGTGCTTTGTTGGATGAGATGCAGAATCTTGTACTGAAGGTTAGGCTGCATGGACAGTGTCCATGTCAGTCTGTGCCTTGTTGGATGAGATGCAGAACCTTGTACTGAAGGTTAGGCTGCATGGACAGTGTCAATGTCAGTCTGTGCCTTGTTGAATGAGATGCATAATCTTGTACTGAAGGTTAGGCTGTAATGACAGTGTCCATGTCAGTCTGTGCCTTGTGGGATGAGATGCATAATCTTGTACTGAAGGTTAGGCTGCATGGACAGTGTCAATGTCAGTCTGTGCCTTGTTGGATGAGATGCACAATCTTGTACTGAAGGTTAGGCTGTAATGACAGTGTCCATGTCAGTCTGTGCCTTGTTGGATGAGAAGCAGAACCTTGTACTGAAGGTTAGGCTGCATGGACAGTGTCAATGTCAGTCTGTGCCTTGTTGAATGAGATGCATAATCTTGTACTGAAGGTTAGGCTGCATGGACAGTGTCCATGTCAGTCTGTGCCTTGTTGGATGAGATGCAGAATCTTGTACTGAAGATTAGGCTGCATAGACAGTGTCTATGTCAGTCTGTGCCTTGTTGGATGAGATGCAGAACCTTGTACTGAAGGTTAGGCTGTATGGACAGTGTCCATGTCAGTCTGTACCTTGTTGGATGAGATGCACAATCTTGTACTGAAGGTTAGGCTGTAATGACAGTGTCCATGTCAGTCTGTGCCTTGTGGGATGAGATGCAGAACCTTGTACTGAAGGTTAGGCTGCATGGACAGTGTCAATATCAGTCTGTGCCTTGTTGGATGAGATGCAGAATCTTGTACTGAAGGTTAGGCTGTATGGACAGTGTCCATGTCAGTCTGTACCTTGTTGGATGAGATGCACAATCTTGTACTGAAGGTTAGGCTGTAATGACAGTGTCCATGTCAGTCTGTGCCTTGTTGGATGAGATGCAGAATCTTGTCCTGAAGGTTAGGCTGCATAGACAGTGCCCATGTCAGTCTGTACCTTGTTGGATGAGATGCACAATCTTGTACTAAAGGTTAGGCTGTAATGACAGTGTCCATGTCAGTCTGTGCCTTGTGGGATGAGATGCAGAACCTTGTACTGAAGGTTAGGCTGCATGGACAGTGTCAATATCAGTCTGTGCCTTGTTGGATGAGATGCAGAATCTTGTACTGAAGGTTAGGCTGTATGGACAGTGTCCATGTCAGTCTGTGCCTTGTTGGATGAGATGCAGAATCTTGTACTGAAGGTTAGGCTGTATGGACAGTGTCCATGTCAGTCTGTGCCTTGTTGGATGAGATGCAGAATCTTGTACTGAAGGTTAGGCTGTAATGACAGTGTCCATGTCAGTCTGTGCCTTGTGGGATGAGATGCAGAACCTTGTACTGAAGGTTAGGCTGCATGGACAGTGTCAATGTCAGTCTGTGCCTTGTTGGATGAGATGCAGAATCTTGTACTGAAGGTTAGGCTGTATGGACAGTGTCCATGTCAGTCTGTGCCTTGTTGGATGAGATGCAGAATCTTGTACTGAAGGTTAGGCTGCATGGACAGTGTCCATGTCAGTCTTCGCCTTGTTGGAAGAGTAGAAGAGCATGTGACCTGCTGCATCTTGTCACTCTACCACATTCTTAGATTGGTAGTGGTGTCTGTGTCTTAGATGTGGACTAGTTATCATGGCCCATTCACTATCTATTTTATTTATTTATTTTATTTTTATTTTATTTTACATTTGTTGACCATAGTCCAACTGGATACTTGTCCAATTTCAGCTGAGGCCCGGGGAGAAAAGCTCCATACATACTTACATGCATACATACTTACAGAAAAACTGTTACATTAATCAAGTTAAACCTCTGTTACAGATACAATACATAGGATAAAAGTCATTCATTCTGTCATATATAAATCTAATTTGTTATAAAGTAACATTTAGGAAGCAATGTAGGGGTGGCCAAAAAACCTCTTTAGCACATGTTTATATTATGATTCTTCACAGTGTATGATGACAGGAAAGGTATTCAGTTGGGACAGTCACTTAATTTTAGTTTAATTTAGTCATTTATAAAGAAGGTTTATCTTGGACCTTTTTCAGCTACAACCTGGTCCACAAAGTTGAGAATAAATACAATATATACATAGAGTTTAGAGTAGCCAGTCAACTAGCATGTCTAAATCGGAGGAAATTATGGTATCTGGTGAAAACAAGTGCAGCAAAAGAGCATGAAAACTGCACAAAGACAGTGAATAAAGATCAAGATGGAGCATCAGACCATGGAGCTGTGAGGCAAATATCTTAACCACTGAGACACTGTGCTTAATGTAAAATTCCAGTTTGTGGGTCATTCATGGTGACTAGCATATTAACAAAGTCTCCATTTTTATTTCATGGTCTGACATTGCAATCATTGAAAAGCAAAAGCCGGAAAGCCATCTATGGCCAAACTGTGTACTAGGTCCAAGACGGTATTGCTCAGATTACTTCTTTTTTAACCTGAAGCACAGTAATATAACAGCAATCTTGGACGTGTGTGTGTGTGTGTGTGTGTGTGTGTGTGTGTGTGTGTGTGCATATATAGACATATATATATATGGATCTATCTGAGTTCATCGACATTTTAAAATACCGAAAACGAATTAACCGACACCAAAACAACGAAACTCATTTAACCGACGCCAGAAGATCGACAGTTCACAAACACGACATCGCATACACCCGACACAACATACCAACAAACAAAACACATCCCCTATCCAACACTCACACACACAACACAAGCACACCAAAATCCTTACAAACAAACACTAACCCATACATACACAACTAACCACAACCCTGACCCAAACCCTTACCCTAAGGTCCGTCACTATCGCACACTCACCCAACCCGCCCTAACCCTAACTCACTTATCCGACCCCTACCCCTACAAAACACCAACATTGCACACTTACCTTACTCGCACACTCACCTAACCCCGTCCCTAACCCTAACTCACTATTCCCACCCCTACCCCTACAAAACACCAACATTGCACACTTACCTTACTCGCACACTCACCTAACCCGCCTCTAACCCTAACTCACTTATCCCACCCCTACCCCTACTAAACACCAGCATCGCACACTTACCTTACTCGCACCCTTACCCCATCACAGCTTCTCAGCGTCGGTGTCTTCCTCCGTCGGTCTTCTGCCTCGTCGATCTTCTGGCGTCGGTGACGTGACTTTCGACATTCTCGTGTCGGTTAATCCATTGTCGGTATTTTAAAGTGTCGATGAACTCAGATAGACCCATATATATATATATATATATATATTTTTTTTTTGCACCTCTTAATTGTTTCATTCATTTGTGGAGGGGCCACAGTCTTATGGTCACAAATATTTTCTTTATCTGTACAAAATTTATCAATTACTGATGTCATTTTAGTATAGAACGCAACACATATTATATCCATTGTAAGACCTCTAAATTCATCCTACCAATTCCAGTTTTTAATAGCATGATGAATTGCAGTAAAATCAGTTTTATAAAAGTTTTTTCCTCTGAAACACAGCATAATTTCCCCTTTGTATTGACTCCAGCTAACACTACATTTAATCATAAAGTGTTCTGAATTATGTAGAGTGTCCATTACCAAAATAGTCTTTACACCTATCTCTGGAGTGGCTAAGATCATGTCCAAGATATTATATTCCCTAGTTGGCTCATTCACATACAACATGACTCTACATCATTAAACATTGATAACATATAATTCTCCAACTGTTGCTTCCTTCCATATTATCCTAGTCAATTCCCAGAAATTTTAGATTGCCCTTTAAAATATGATAGGTCCAGTAATCAAAAATGTTAAGCCCACCTAACCTGGCCATTTCTTAGCAACTTCCTTATTAATATACAGTAATCTATAAAAGCCAGTAAACTGAAATAACTTCTTTCTTATCACTATTATATCTAAGTGGTGATCCATGTGAATCCTTTATAAATACTGGTACATGCCCTCCCTTTGAATTACTGCTATAATTATAGAATCATTGATACCTATTATAGTGTAGAAGGGAGGTAATATCATTAAACCATATTTTTTTAACTATAGCAATATCAACATCCCCTAGATCAGTCTCATTTCATCATATGTATTATTTAGACTTCTCGAATTTAGCAGTAGTGGTACAAGCTTGTCTTTTCTTTGCTTATGATCTTTACTTACTGAGTAATTAACTCTAAGTAGTTTTCCATATTTATAACTTAAAATATTATTTCTGCATGGCTAAAATGAAATCTGCATTTTGCAAACTAATCCCTTCTGTTCATCATATATTCCCATGTGCATATGTGAAAGTTATTCTTCCATAAATTAGCCTTCTTATATTACTGTTGATCTTACTAACTTTGAATCTACACAATGTGCTATATATCACAGCTGGAAAAAATCCATAGAACAACTTAATTTGTACTTTGTACAATACTCCAAGATTACCCTTTTCTTCTTTATCGCATCCATAATACTAACTTTCCCCACATCATTATTTCAACCACATATTACTATTCCAGTAAATCTTTATTCCTTAATAATTTATGAATGCCCTTCTTAATATCTTCCATTTTAGTACCATGGAAAGTTGTAACCACAACCCTCACATTGGAAACACAGCTGGATGTGGATGCGGGACTATCAATACACATGGGGGATGAGCAGACCGTGCCCCATGTGTTTCTGAAGAAAGTTCTGCTGGGATTACAGATGACACAACCCACAAGAAGGCAGGCAGGGCTCATTGGCCTTCTATAAGACAAGGTAGAATCTGTCAGTCATGATCTAGGTCATGCAGCACAGTCAGATCAGTGTCGAGAGGTTCTTCCACATCCAGAAGATCATGCCTTGGTAGCAACTCAGCATCAAGCTCTCATGTCAACACTTGCTCTTGGTCACCAAGACCATCACCCATGCTATCCTCAGGGGACATTGTGTATGACAGCTTAGCTATACATGTCACATTCACCCACACTATCCTTAGGGGACATTGTGTATGACAGCTTAGCTAAACATGTCTCATTCAACCATGCTATCCTTAGGGGACATTGTGTATGACAGCTTAGCTATACATGTCACATTCACCTACACTGTCCTTAGGGGACATTGTGTATGACAGCTTAGCTATACATGTCTCATTCAACCATGCTATCCTTAGGGGACATTGTGTATGACAGCTTAGCTATACATGTCACATTCACCCACACTATCCTTAGGGGATTTTGTATGACAGCTTAGCTATACATGTCACATTCACCCACGCTGTCCTTAGGGGACATTGTGTATGACACCTTAGCTATACACGTCACATTACAGTCCTCAATAAATACAAGTCAGAACTCACCTAGGAGACAGTTTTCTAACAGGGATATCCATGGAAAACTCTTCACTACATCCGGGGAACCATGGTGATAGAGTACAAAACAAAGACAAAGAAAAAAAGACATGTTTTGTTTTTTTTGTAAACTTTTACTCATCATACTGTACTGTGATCAATGCAGGGGGAAGTTTAAGACTAGCCCAATTATATATTAGTACATTTTTTTGTAATCCTGCCAATAAAGCTTCCACTGTCACCACTTAACCCTCAGCATTGTACAAATGATGACTACTATACTTAACGTTCTGAGCTGTGTTGATGAAGATTACAAAGGTCTGATGTACAGTGTCACTTGCCCATGCACCACACAGCATAGCTATAAAAGTATACAGGTACAAGTATATGTCATACGTAAGGTTCAAATCGATGTTAAGTACACAGAGGATATGTCATAAGTAAGGTTCAAATCAATGTTAAGTACACAGAGGGTATGTCATAAGTAAGGTTTAAATCAATGTTAAGTATACAGAGGATATGTCATAACTAAGGTTCAAATCAGTGTTTCCCGGTTACCCCTGAAAAGAGGCCACAAGTCAAGTGGGACTAACCCAGTCAGCAAAGGATAAATAAATAAATGTATGACAAAAAAAAAAAGTAATCACGCAATAATCGTTTTCCAAATGTTTTTTTTTCTTCATTGCTATATCTGAAAAAAAGAGTAAAGAGGCAGTAACACCCACAACGAAGTAAAATAGAACATTCCTTTCTGATAACAGTGTACTCCTCATATTTTACTCTACTCAGTGAAATGAAAACTGCACCCATGTATGCCACCGTTGACTTTCTTTTGAATTAGTACTTGTCATCCTGCCAGAACACATGTTGCATAACCATCAGTCATGCTTTATTCCTGTTGTTGTTGTTGTATCTTTCAGCTTTTCCCGGTTAGGGGTCGCCACAGCGGAACTCCGGTCCGCTAATGATTGGCAGTAGATTTTTATGTACTGACTTGCCAGGCCTGACGCACAACCTTCAACGAAGGTACGCCCATTCATGCATGTCTCCACACAGAAGACGCTTTAGCTGAGAATCGAACAGGACAACGTCTTACTGTGAGGCGACAACATTCCTGTTAAACCTGGAAATTACTTCTGTAGATGTTCTTATGAGCATCATATACAAATGTGTGCCTAATTTGACATCTTTGCCATTATTGTTTATGTTTCTAGCATTAGCTGTACAGCTGCCAGTTGAAAGCTAAGCATTACAGTGGAACCATCTTTCCATTTTCACAATATACTATATAATAAGGTATTCAAAGAGTTTTCTAGAAAAACACCATTTAAAGATGAGAAAAAAACTGTCTTATAGACAATGTCAGTTGACCATGCACCACACAGCACAGCTCACAATTAACACTGCATGCATCAAGTATTACATGTGTGAATTTTGTTCTGTCACTTTCACTAAGTGACTGCCATGGTTCCTAGTTTTGGATTACATGGAACTTCTTTGCCTGCACAACCACATACAGTGCATGAGCTTGCTGCATAGGGTTCCTAATCCATGAGCTTGCTGCATAGGGTCCCTTGCTACTACTGTCAGCTGGCCACCATCATCATCTTCACTGGTGGTAGGAACAATAGTTGGAGCTGCACTGCCATCATGATGCAGTTGTGCACCTGACAAATGCATGATCATGTTGTACAGAATGTAACACATGGTTAACATCTTGTGTACAGTAGCAGGGTCATACTGAATGGCATCCCCAGACTTGTCCAGGCAATGGAAATGGACTGTTAGTGGGCCAAATACTCTCTCAGTGACAAGCCATGCCTGGAACAAGGTGGTGTTGAATTGCTGCCCAGTAACTCCCGTAGGGGTATGGACTGGTGGCATTAGACAAAGTTTAAGTGGATAGTCTGCATTACCTGCAGAAGAAAGACAGGAGGGCACACACAACAAAATGGGAGGTTTGCTACTAAGTAATATATTGTCCAAACTATACCTAAAGACATTACTAAGAGTAGGAAAGCTTGCACTTAGCAACAAAGTGACAATGGGATATCTTACCATGCAGGAAAAAGTGGTAGAGTGAGCTTGTGTATAAGATGTGAGAATTATGTGCACTGTCAGGATGCTGGGCTGACATGTTGGTGATGCACCCCAAGCATCACACACGCCACTTGGCAGTTGATGGCATGGCAGCATTTCCTGTTCCAATATCCCATGGTCCACATGCTGCCCATTTGGCAACATCACTGTAATATATTACACTGAGTATTCAGGGAAATATACCAATCCATAGACAGTATGCATGGTTCTGGCTTGGTCCTGAGGAAAGACTATCAGATAAATATACTGCTCTGCATATACCAAGAGTATGTTGAGGAAGTACTGAAGTATCTCCAAGGCATTAACCTGAGAAATACACAACATGTCTTTAGTTTTTTCTGGAAAGTCCCTTTGCCAAGTACAGTGACAGCCATTCATACCCTGGTATCCACAGGTATAGGAAGACCAATCATCTTCCCAGTCCTTGTCCATGGATCATACAAAGTCACAAAAGCCTTTACTCTATCTCTGTCCACTCTAAATCCATTCAGAAAAGTTATAATGGCTCCATCTTTGTCTATATCTGCTATGTCTTGGTCAGCAGTTGACACAGGACATCTGCAGCTTTAGCACAGCTGAGACAAAACACTCATAGTGGGAAACAGTTAAGCTAGCAGCTACAGCAAGCATCTTCATGGGTTGCAAAGTAGACAGAAATGGCCCTTAGTGTGTGTTGTGAATATGTCACATTTTGATGAGACTACTTGATTAGTGCATGCACATACCAAGCTAAGTACAGTTTTATGTCCAGCTATGCTTTATGTGCATGCACACACCATGCTTAGTACAGTTTTTATGCCCAGCTATGCTCTACATGCCTGCACATACCATGCTAAGTACAGTTTTATGTCCAGCTATGCTCTATGTGCCTGAGCATACCACACTAAGTACAGTTTTATGTCCAGCTATGCTCTGAGCAGTGCTTTTCCATTTTTTCTTAAAAACAGTGAGCTGTAAATTATATACTAACCCAGTAAGTATGAATTAAAACAAAATAAAGTTAAAAAGATGACAGATATCAAAATAATGGGCACAACGAGTGATTATAAGGACTGCTGTAGTTTTCTTAGTTCAGTGATTTAATTGTGTGTTCAGAAATAACTGTGACATTACTAAGCACAGCAGTAAACCAATGCTGAACAGTGACGCATTAATGAATTAAAATGTTAGCACCATTCAAAATACATAGCAAACTGAGTCAAGATCTCTGTATGATATTGTTACCTAATAACATAATACAGACTGTCTCATGACCCAAGTCACTCTCTTTCAAGATTTAATAAGGTTCTATTAGAAAAGGGCATGGCTAAGGGGATCTTATATTTACTTTAACAATACAGCTCCTGGAGCTCTTGAACTATATTCCACAACAGTAATCAGATAATGAGAAATCCAACTAATTAAAATATTACTGCATCTGGAACTTAGAGATTTAGTTACTTACTTGTGTAAGTACACTTTCAGACTTCACCCAAAGACTCAACATATATTATAGTTAGGCTAAATAAACAGAAAAGCATTTGTTAACAAATATATATGTGTGTGTGTGTGTGTGTGTGTGTGTGTGTGTGTGTGTGTGAGTGTGTGCGCAGAACATCTTTGTGATGACAAACAGATAATTAAGCTTGTATACACTTCATCTCAACTCATTTGAACTACACGCATCATATAGAGTACTGGCGTCCTCTCCAGTTCAGCTGGTTAATCTGGGTATCTTGAGACAATGCTACAATTGTCTCATGTACACAGACAACCCTCTCCTCCTCCCAACAAACACAAATACATGTGAGAGATGCAACTATATAGCCAAACTGGAGGCTGAACTCTCTCAACTCAGGGCTGGCATGACCAGACAGGAGGAGATGGTAACCACACACACAGCAAACCCAGTCCCACATAGACCTACCACAACTGCAAACCAGACACATAAAAACACAAAGACATACTCAGAGGCTCTAATAAAAAACTTACCAAAACAACAGAGGCTCCCAAAGCAGACATCCAAAAATCCACCACCTCAAAACAAAACACATGCAACACATACTTCAATAAATCAGTGTGTCAACCAATCACAGCCCTTAAGGCCAAACACCATACCTGATACACTAGTAATAGGTGACTCTATAGTCAGACACACTGATGTCCCGCTTACCAGGCTGAACAAGGAGAGGGTGACTGTGAGCTGCCTATCGGGAGCTAAGATCCGCCACATAACACACGCACTCAGGTCACTCCAAAGCAAGTACAAATATGACCCCGTCATTGTCCATGCTGGCGTGAATGACCTGAGACGTACCTCCCTGGACTACATGAAAAGAGACATAGAGGAGCTCTCTGATTATGTAGCCCAGGCTGGTATGACCCTGACCCTGAGCAGCATCTCGCCCTCACCAAGAATGATGCCACAATACAAAGACAAGATGATCAGCTTTAATAATTGGCTCAAGTACTGGTGTCATTCTAAGGGGATCCAATGTCTGTCTGCCTGGGATGACATGTTGGACAAGCCACGCTGCTTCGCAAGGGATGGCTTGCACCTGTCATCACTGGGCTTCCGGATATTGGCCAAGGCTCTTGCCACCCCCATAGTGCCTTTTTTAGGCAAGGTTCAAAAGACAAACCCACCTCCTTAGAAAACAAAAATGAAAAAAAACTAAGGGTAATGCTGCTCAACGCCAGAAACCTAAATCTCAAGATGCAGGCACTCGATGCACTCCTCAGTATGGAGAACATCGACGTCTGTCCAGTAACTGAAACCTGGTTCAAGGCTCCTGAGAGCACCCCAGCGCTACCAGGCTATACCTCGTATCATGCTTTTCGGCCCCAAAACCCGGGCCGAACTACAAAGGGAGGGGGAGTGTCCATATTCATCAAGGACACCCACACCTCCAGGTTAGTAGCAATACATGAAGCATCAGAGACCATACAGGTGCAACTAACCATAGGCAAAACTGCTATACAACTGGTAGCATGTTACAGACCACCCTCCCAATCTCAGGAACCCCACTCAGCCTTCCTGAAGACATTGGAGGATATGAATGTATCACAAAATACCATCATACTGGGAGACTTCAACTACCCAAACATAGATTGGGTACATTATTCTAGCCCTAACACCCTAGCCCAAAGGTTCCTGGAATTCATAAATTCAAATGCACTGGAACAACTAGTCACCTCTCCCACTAGGGGAGATAATATACTAGACCTGATCATCACAAACATGGGGACAAAATGCTCCACACTGGAGGTATACTCCCACCTCCACCCCCAGCACAAAAGACCACAGTGAAAAACTTCTCAAAAGCAGACTTCATTCTTCTTAAGACTGAGATGGTATCCTTTAAGCCCACTGGGCCAGTGGATACCACATCCCACAATGCTGAATCCTTCACAAATGCTTTCTATGGACATCTCCAAGAATGCATGGATCATGCAATCCCAAATAAATCCAAGTCCCTCTCCACCAAAGGCAAGCGTCCTGTCTGGTGGACCTCAGCCATTAATAAATTGTATAAAAAAGAAGGAAGCTACTGCACGACAGAGCAAAATCCCATAAAGGGAAGACATCTCTGATCAACATTAGCAGAAAACTACGTTCTCTCATAAAAACATCCAAGGCCAACTTTGTGAGAAAAATCGCTAAGGACACTAAAGGTAACCACAAAGCCTTCTTCAGCTATGTTAGAAACCTGGGCGGAAACCCTCAGATATGCTCAGAGTTAGTTCACAACAACAAAAAATACACGGAATCCACAGATATTGCCAACATTCTGGCTGACAGGTTCAGTGCAAATTTCTCCCCTCTCTCACTCCCAAAAGAAGAAATACTTATCCCAGCTGAATGTAATCTCCCTGTCATCTCAGATGTCCAAGTGAGAACCGCCCTCAACAAAGCTAAAAACACAGCATCAATGGGACCTGACGGTATCCCGGGTTGCGTGCTACGTGAACTCCAAGAGGAGCTAAACCCACACATAAAAATGCTTGACTCATTATATCCGAGTGACGCCTCCAGGTGCATCTGCAGTTACCTCCTACTGCTCCTCTAGGTGTCAAATATTGCTTGTTCATATTTGCATTTAAAATTCCAAAACCATGCCCTATACGAGGTATCAGAATATTTTATCTTGAAGCATACATGATGGCAAACACAAGTGTATTGATATTTCACCTATGTCAATGAGTATCTGTTAGAATTGTAAAGTGATAACTTTATTTTTTAAAAACCTCAAGCCACGCCCACTAGGAGTTAAAGGTGCACAATCAAAAGAGCTGCACTGGAGGGAATGGCCTTAGCCTTACTACAGGATATGTACCTGAACACTGGTGTACAGCAACAGTGGTCCCACTCCACAAAGGGGGTACCTCTACAGACCCTGGGAACTACCGCCCCATAAGCTTAACCAGCCTGGTCTGCAAAGCTATGGAAAGAATCATTATGGAATTCATAAACAGAGACATAGGGGACCTACAAACACTTGACCCCACCCAGTTCGGCTTTGTAAAGGGCAGATCCTGCCTTTTGAACCTGGTTGACTTTTTCGAAACAGTCACTAGAGCCATTGATGAGGGCAAAGCAGTCCATACAGCCTACCTGGACTTGGCTAAGGCCTTCGACACAATACCCCACTCAGGTATCATAGATAAGCTCACCAGCTTAAACGTAAACCCTTATGTCACTAGATGGGTTGCAAACTGGCTAAAGGACAGAACCCATAAAGTTAAAATCACTGGAGCAATGTCAGACTCAAAGCCAGTCACAAGTGGTGCCCCACAGGGATCTGTCCTGGGACCCCTCTTGTTCGGCATTTATTTCTCAGATGTTAAAGCAAACATGGGAGGGTTGTGGCTGACAAAGTTCGCAGATGACTGCAAACTAGGCGCCATAGTCGATACACCAGCGGACACATACATCCTACAAAAAGGCCTCACAGAAACGGACAACTGGTGCCGGAGTCACGGCCTTAAACTAAATGCCAAAAAATGTATAGTCATCCCCTTTGGGAAAAACAAAGTACCCACAAATTATCACATAGACAGCAACCCACTGAGTACGGAAAAGTAATCAGAGACCTAGGGACCCAAGTCGACAGCGACCTCTCATTTGACACCCACGTTGCCAAAGTGGTTAGAAAAACATTCTACCTTGCACACCTCATCATGAAGGGATTCACATCCAGATCCAAGGATGTCATTGTACCCCTATACTCCTCCCTCATCAGACCCATGATTGAGTACAATGCCCCATTTGGTATGTACCTCACCCGGCATTTGCAACAGCTGGAGAGACCACAAAAGTACCTCACCAAGAGGATCAAGGGTCTCCAACATATGTCTTATTCTGCCAGACTAAAGAAACTCCAGCTCTATTCAGTAGCATACTGCCTGCTCAGAGGTGATCTCTGCCTGACGTACAAGGCCATGTCCAATCAGGATCTGATGGACATGCTCCACCTCAAAAAATCCAAATCCATCAGGACCACGAGAGCTAAAGACTTAAACCTCGGCACAAGTATGAATAGGACATGCTGGAGGGATAGATTCATAACCCAGAGGCTTCCCATGCTTTGGAACAAGATCCCAGTTCATGTTAGGCAGAGCCCCTCACTGACTCTCTTCAAGAGAAATCTTGATGAGTGGATAGGAGATCGTAAGTTTACCCCAGGGGTCACATCTGTGTCACTGCTAGACAGGGGCACAGTAAACTAATCCTATTATATAAGGGGGCCTTCATTGTGTCACTACTAGACAGAGGCACAGTATTCTAAATCTATTCTGTGCATTCTTGTGCATTTTTGTACCATTTCATGGGGTGGCGAAAGCCACATCACTATGGCTAGGCTTACAAATGCCCCAGGGCAGCTAGCCTAGTACTAAACTATGAAACTATGAAAGATGTGTACATACTTCACTTTCCATTGCTTCTTTATATGTATTTGAACTGTTTGTAATGCAGCAATACTTTGCATTTACTCATTTTTTTGAAAAACACACTTTTGTCTGTACTTATTTATTTATTAATATTTGTTTACTGGGGTAGTGCAATGATCAGTACTGACCAATATCAGGCTCAGCCTGGGTGAAATACAAAACATTTCACAAACAAAAAAATACAAAAATGTAAGCAATAACAAAGTACTTCAGACTAATTACATAGAAAAACTGTGTATATGCATTCTAGTGAAGAAGTAAGCAATAATGCCTAACAGAGTGTTTGTTAATGTGTAATTAACGCCTGTCCAGGGGTGTTATGAGGCAGAGGGCCTCTACAGCCCTGGAAGGGCATTAATTACACATTAACACACACTCTGTCAAAGTCAAAGTAAACTTTATTGTCATTCAGAAATCACACAAGTGCAAAAACTAAACGAAATTCCGTGCCTCCAGACTCGATGTGCAGACAACATATAGACTATTTTCACAGACATTTACAAATATAACAACTAACTATTACATCATGGACATGCAGGTAGACAGACTAATATTGCACATAATTAGAAACCCATTTTAACACTTTTTGAACTAAACACTTACTTGCATGTGACTTTAGTATTGCACAGGTACTTGGTTAAGACATTGCATTGATCCTTGCACAGAAGGAGACATTGAGTATTGCACTGTGAACATTAGAGTATTGCACAATGGACCTTAGAGAATTGCACTATGGTTAAATTACGAATTCGCAACATGTTTTGCACTGAAAGAAGAGATATTTTACTGCATTGCTACTGCCCTAGATAGCCTATAAGTTACAGTCATGGTGAATATTGCATTAAGTATTAGATGAGATTGGAAACCAGGTTAATGCACAATTTGAGACAGTTTCTACTGACCCAGATTGACATCATAGAGTGCAGTGGTTACTAGAGTGCACCAGCCTGATGACATTAGGGAAGAAGCTGTTCCTGAATCTCATAGTTCTGCAACGTATGCTTCGGAAGCACTTTATGGATGATAGATGCAGGAACAGTCTGTAAGCAGGGTGAGTGCAGACTTAAATTATTCCTCTGGCCCTGCTGAGACATAAGTACAAGTTGTGGATAGGTGGTAAGGTGGTCTTAAGGATCCTCTCAGCTGTCTTCACCACTCTCTGCAGGGATTTGCTCTCAGACATAGAGCAGCTTCCATACCCTACTACGAGGTTATCAGGATGCTTTCTATCGTAACTCTGTAGAAGGTAGTGAGAACTGTCAATGGGAGATTCGCTCTCCTCAGCCTTCTTAAAAAGTGCAGCCTCTGGTGTGTTTTCTTGACTATGGCATTTATATTTGTGTGCCAAGACAAGTCCTCATCGATGTGCACTACCAGAAACTTCATGCTTCTTACTCTTTCCACTGTTTCCCCATTGATGGTGGGGGGACGATGTTCCTTGCAATTTTTTCCTGTAGTCCACAATTATCTCTTTTGTCTTGTTCACATTTAGTGCTAAGTTGTTATTTCCACACCAGGTAATCAGTTGTTCCACCTCATCTCTATAGGCTGTTTCATCGTCATTATTGATGAGGCTCACCACCATTGTGTCATCAGCAAACTTGACAATGTGATTTGTATTGTACCTGACTGTACAATCATGTGTTAACAGGGTGAACAGCATGGGACTTAGTACACATCCTTGTGGGACTTCAGTTTTAAGAGTGATGCTATCTGAGGAGGTATTTCCTACACACACTTTCTGAGGTCTGTCTGTGAGGAAGTCAAGAATCCAGTTGCAAAGTAGAGTGTTGACGCCTAGTTGGAGTAGCTTTATTACCAGATGAAGAGGGATGACTTGTTAAAAGCAGAGCTGAAGTCGATGAATAATACCCTCTCATAGGTGTTTTTATTCTCAAGGTGTTCCAGTGATAGATGGAGTGCTAGAGAGATGGCATCTGCCATAGAGCGGTTTGCTCGGTAAGCAAACTGCAGAGGGTCAAGATCAGCAGGCAGCCCAGATGTTATGGTGTCCTTGACCAGCCTTTTAAAACACTTCATCACAGTGGAGGTGAGGGCTACAGGGTGGTAGTCATTTAGGCAAGATGGTGGAGACTTCTTTGGTAATGGAATGATTGTTGAACCATTTTGGAACTATTTGTTGACTCGGAGAGTTATTGAAGATATCTGTGAGGACATTTGTTAGTTGCACTGCGCAGTCCCTGAGCACATGCCCTAGGATGTTGTCAGGCCCAGCTGCTTTTCTCGGGTTAGCTCTGCGCAGTGCCCTCTGGACATCAGCTGGGTTGAGGGTGAGCATCTTTTCATTATGGCCGATGGGTATTTTCTTTGCTGTTCTGTTTCCTTCTTCAAATCTGCTGACGTAGATATTCAGCCCCTGGAGGGCATTATTGCACTTAGAGAATGGGCTCTCTGTAAAATTGTTGTTTTTTCTTACTTTTTTTAAGTACTGTATTATTTTTTTTATATATTTTTGATGTAAAATAGTTCCGCCTCCTAATGTTTCAAACTTTCTGTAGTATATGTTAATGGTGTTGGAGGAAACATTTACATCAAACATATATATAAAAAAAATAATATAGTACTTAAAAAAAATAAACAAGTAAGTAAAACATAACAGTTTTACCGAGAGCCCATTTTCTCTCTCTCCTCTCTCCTCTCACTCTCTCCTCTCTCTCTCTCTCCTCTCTCTCTCTCTCTCCTCTCTCTCTCTCTCTCCCCTCTCTCCTCTCTCTCTCTCTCTCTCTCTCTCTCTCCTCTCTCTCTCTCTCTCTCTCCTCTCTCTCTCTCTCTCTCTCTCTCTCTCTCCTCTCTCTCTCTCTCTCTCTCTCTCTCTCCTCTCTCTCTCTCTCTCCTCTCTCTCTCTCTCTCTCTCTCTCTCTCTCTCTCTCTCTCTCTCTCTCTCTCTCTCCTCTCTCTCTCCCTCTCTCTCTCTCTCTCTCTCTCTCTCTCTCTCTCTCTCTCTCCTCTCTCTCTCCTCTCTCTCTCTCTCTCCTCTCTCTCTCTCTCTCTCTCTCTCTCTCTCTCTCCTCTCTCTCTCTCTCTCTCCTCTCTCTCTTGCTCTCTCTCATACACAGTCTCTTCTGCTTTCACACACAAGTATATATGCACATGCAGTGCCCTGTGATTTCAGCATTCACTCACACAAGCATAACTCTCAACCTTTTAGCACAAAAATCTGGACAAATCCAAAAATAATGGGGGATCAAAGCCCTAAAAATAGGGACAGGTTTTAAATATTGCTCTTATAAACTTAGAAAGTTGGTAGAACAAAAGGTCTGTATTACAATTCATTTTCTGAAAGATATAAAGCCCGAAACTCAAATGCTTGTCATTATTTAATAAATTCACTCCATTTGCCACAAGATTTCAGAAAACCACAAGTTTTATGAGGAACATACAAAGAATATGAAGCAAAAATCTGGACATTCTGCGAAAATTTGGACAGTTGAGAGCTATGCACGCAAGACTACTCTCTCTCTCTCTGTCTCTCTCTGTCTCTCACACACACAGTCTCTTCTGCTTTCTTACATGTATTCACTCACACAAGATTGCTGACACTCTCTTGATGTCTCACCACATGCGCAAATGAGCATGCACGCGCGTGCATACACACACACACACACACACACACACACACACACACACACACACACACACACACACACACACACAGTCTATTTTGCTTTCATACACGCATTCACTCACACAAGACTGCTCTCTCTTTTTGGATCTCTCTCACACACACATTCTCCTCTGCTTTCATACACACATTCACTCACACATGCAGACAGAAACATAAACACATGTACATACACAGACATACACTTTTTTTCTGTTTATTTTTTACACTCGCTAAGCAGTAAAAGCACTGCTTAGTGGGCATAAAATAATGGCATCCTTTCGGTTTTATCAGTCTAAGCTCCATGGCAGCTTGATATGCTGCTATGAAGTGGCGGACTCATTTTTCAGTGGGTATTACTTGTACATTAATATCCTGCTGGAGAATGTTTGTTCTCCAGTCAGGGTGGTGAGGTACAATGTGCCTATTCTCTAAGCACAGTGAAATGTACAATCAAGCAGTATAATGTACAATATATACATTATTTCTAAAGTGAGTCAATCTTAGGATCATAGGATCATAGGAAGTTACTAGGCTAGTGACCCTTTACGAGCCTATCAAAGTTTTACCTTTATTTCCACGGTCAGCACCTATCATCCCATGTCCAAGAGGTACAAAGGAGGAACCCTGGTGTGAATTTATGGCTGCCCATCTAATCATCTTGATTGCGTTTGAAGATGAGGTAAGATGCTCTGCTTAACATGAAGAGGGAGTCTGGTCAGAAAAGGTGTGACAACCTCTGGAAGACAAATCTTTCCCTCCAGCAGGTTCTATTAATATCACATACCGGGTTAAGGTCCTTAGAGCAAGTAACCCATGTACAACTTGACTTACAGATATGCAGCATTTCCAGTAAAGCAGGGTCAAAGGTTGCCTTATATGCAAGGCAGAGATCACCTCTGAGTAGTCTATATGAAACAGAATAAAGTGACAGTGATTTCAGATGATCAACATCGGATAGATGCTGAAGACCTTGAATTTTTCTTGCGAGGAACCTTCATGGTCTCTCCAATTGCTGCATGTGCTTGGAATACATACCAAAATGGGGCATTGTACTCAATTATTGGCCTGATGAGGGAAGAGTACAGGGACAGTAAATCTTGAGAGGAGAAGAGAATCAGAAAGGATATAGGCTGGTGATATGTCCTGTGTTGAAGCAGGTGCATTTGGCTTGGATGAAGAAGTTCTTTCTGAGTTGAATTCTGAATCTGGAAGAAGTGTTGATTTCCTTAATGTTGATGAGGTTGAGAGGTTGGCATAATGGTTAAGGTATTTACCTTATAGACACAAGGTGCAGGGTTTGCTTTTCACATGTGGTAATTGACTAGGCTTAAAATGGCCCACAATGGTAGTTGACCTAGAATGAGCCTACTACTATGAAGACAGCTTGCCAAAGAATAAGTGCTTGAGAGAAGAAAGCATGTGCAGTGCTGCGGAGTTTGGTTCTAGGGATAATAAGAGTTGTTGTGGCTTGTGAGTAGTGTCTCATGATGTATGAGGTGTTTTTTTTTTTTGTGAAGTCTAGCTGCAAGGGGAGTAAATGTGTGCATTTGGCCACTGAGCCCACATTGTTGTAAAGTGTCCTCAGTCTAGCCCACCTACCTGGTTTAACAAACATAAAATAAAATAAATAATTAAATAAATACAGAGGAATACATGAGCACAGCAGATTCTACGTCAATAGACTTACAAATATCTTGAAATTGTATCAGAGTTCCACTACACAGAGATTAACGTTATTTAGTAACATTTTGCGTATATATATATATATATATATATATATATATATATATATATATATATATATATATATATACACACACACACACACACACACACACACACACACACACACACACACACACATACATATATATATATATATATATATATATATATATATATATATATATACACATACACACACACACATAGAATTATGACTGCCTGTCTGATCATAATGTATATCATTATGTGTTCGAAACATGGATGCCCGAGAGATTAATCTTGGTAGCCATGTGAATGAATACATAACAACTACATTACCATTGTAGGCCTGTTTTACATCTGGTAGGGTCCATGGAAAAGTCCTGGATTAAGCCTGTGTTAAAATTTACTTATGCAGCCTAGGTTGTGGGGGATGCCATGCTCCTAGAAGCTCTGAGAGGCTAGATGTTGTGTAATGCATTATTTCTTATTTTTGAAGGATAACAAGTTGTTAACAGTTCTTTTATTTTGCTGCTACCCAGAAAAGTTGCACATTTATTTATTTACTTATTTATTTATGCATATTTTGTTGACTGGGTTAGTCCAACTAGGCCACTGGACTCTTTTCAGGGGAGAGCTGAAGTATATTCATAATGACCAGGAGAATTTTGGCCAGGGCACAAGGGAACTGCCCCTTCTATTCTTTCAAGAAATGGCAGGAGTTAGTAGGTAGGTAACTAAGGATTTGTAAGGGGGTGTTAGTTAAGGTAATACTTTTTCTTATCAACAGCCTCTGTCCATAAGGAACATGGGGTTCATAGCAGGGATGAATTTACAGTTTCTCTTCCAATTGTCAAGGTTTCATTTGAAAATGATCAGAGATATACTCTGTTTACATGGATGGGAAGCCTATTCCATAGTGCAGAGATCCTTTGGGACACATATCTGTCTCTCTAGCATGCTCTGTTTATGTGTCAGGTGAAATTCATTTTCTTGTATCTAATGTTTTTGGTGCTATTTGTTTTGTACACATGCAACAGATCCATAAGGCCTTGGTTTGAGGAAGCACTGTAAGCCAGGCAAAAATCCCTTTTCATCAGTCTGTAGGAGACTGACTACAGATACAGAGCCTTTAGATGATCAGTGTTGGACAGGGTATTCATGTCCTGAATTCTCCTGGTGAGAAACATTTGTGGGTGTTTAGCTGTTGCAAGTGTCAGGCTAGATACATTTAAAAGCAGGCATTGTGTTTAATGATGGGTCTGATAAGGGCTAAGTAGAGTGGTACTATAACTTCCTTTGACCTGGATACCATACCCTTATCTATAAGTTGGGCAACAATGATTTTCTTATTATCTTAGCTACATGCTGGTCAAAGGCCAAGCTGCTGTATATATATATGTTCCTGAATCTGTTAATGCTGGATCACCTCTAAGAGGTGTTTTATTGATAGAGTGATTAACAATTTTCCAAAGGATATTATAATGCATTTTTAGGCAATGGCTGTGACACCAGTCACATGTCTGTGTTAACCCCACTTTCAAGATGTTGGTGTCTTGGGGGAATCCATAATAGCTCCAGCTCATACCTCTCAACTGCACAGATTTCCACAGAATGTTCAGATGTTTGCCTCATATGTTTGGTCTGTTTCACATAAAATTATGTTTTTTCTGGCATATCATTGGTAAATCACTGTGGGTTAAAAATCAGAAAATAATGATATGCATTTGCGTTTCAGGCTTCATACCCTTCAGAAAATTCATACTAATGCAAAACCTGCTGTTCTATCAACTTTCTAAGTTTGTAAGAGCAATATTTAAAAAGTGTCCCTATTTTTGGGCATATGTCCCTCCATTATTTATTGCAATAAGAGGAGGAGCGGTATGCTCCCAATTTACAGTCATCTGCAAACTTGGTGAGCCAGAGGCCTTGAAAGTTAGCCTTGGCTTTTGAGAAGTAGATGCTAAAGAGGAGTAGACCCAGCATGGAGCCCTGGGGTACTCCACTGGTGAGTGGTCTTTTAGTGGAGGTGGTGTCACCAATCCTGACTTCTTGGGCCCTGTTTGTTAGCCAGCTGGCAATACAGTGAATCATGTATGGATTTATGCCTAGCTCAGAGAGCTTGTCAACAATGCCTGAGTGGGGTATTGTCTTGAATGCCTTAGTCAGGTCAAGATAAGCAGTATACACTATTTTATCCTTGTCCATTGCCTGGATGACACTATCAAAGCAGTCTACCAGGTTATGAAGGCATGAACTTCCCTTAACAAAGCCAAATCAGGAAGGGTCCAGTGTGTGCAGGTTGTCAATGTCCTTGTTTA
The DNA here is from genome assembly GCF_019279795.1 of Protopterus annectens. NCBI lineage: Eukaryota > Metazoa > Chordata > Ceratodontiformes > Protopteridae > Protopterus > Protopterus annectens. The sequence goes on from NC_056727.1 coordinate 160,819,754, forward strand.
TCATTTTCATGATAATTTGTTCCATGGCTTTGCATATTAGGCTTGTTAGACTGATAGGTCTGTAGTTCCCTAGGTTGGTTGATGGTACACACTTGTGAAAAGGAATGACTGCTGCTGTCCTTCATTCACTTCGAACATAGGTTGCTTCAAGATTGCAGTTGAAGAGCTCCTCAAGTGGTCCTGATAGATCATGTTTTAGACTGTTCAGGAGGCAACCAGAGATGTTGTCGAGATCCATGGAGGTGGTGTTCTGGGCTTTAGTGAGTGCTGCCAGCAACTGGCCTCTGCTGATAGCTGGGGGAAATATGTTGGAGGAGATTTCACTTGATAGAGCTTTGGGGGGGGGGGTGGAGGGAGAAACTTAAGCTGAATTCATCAGCCATTAGATTTGCTATGTGACTCTGATCAGTGAAGGTGGTACTGTTCATCAGCAGTTCAGCACACTGCTGTGTGTTACTTCTAAGGCTACAGCTTTAGCTGAAGAAGGGCTTGTGATTGTTCTTAGCATGTGAGGATATCCTGACCTTTGTGCTGGCCTTGTTGGACTTAATTACACCTCTTAGTTTCTTGTTTAGTTGTATAAGAGATCACTTGTCTTTAAAGGAATTGCTCTTCCTGAGTTTGGCCACAAATTTTCTTCTTTTATTATACACCCTGTTTGGGTGAGGATTCCACCAGTGGGGCAGGTATGGCAGCCTCTGTGCAGCCATTAACATGTTTGTATAGGCATTCTGTGAATAATATTGCATAGGTAGCTGTAGCTGTGGTCTTGGGGTTGGGGGTGCCTTGAATTTTGGATGTAGTTTGCATTTGAATAGTTTCTAACTGTTACTGGTTTAGCTTAATTTTCTAGGCTGACTTTTACTTCAAATGAGACAGTCGTGTGATCCAACCTCACTAATGAGGACATGACATGGGGGAGGGGGGGAGCTGCAATGCTCTCCCATGTTGATGAGTACCAGATCCAGTATGATTGATCCTCTGATTAGAGTGTGCACTATCTGTTCCAGGGTGTTTTTGTTAATAAAGTCCGGGAAGTGTTGTGCCTGTGAGTTTGAAGCAGTATACATTTCCCAGTCTACAGAGGGGGTAGTTAAACTCATTCATAAATAAAGTGCTGGCTGGAAGGTGAGTGCCTCTAGTAGGTTTAGATTAGTTAAGAGCTGTGAGACTCTAGGATCATAGACGGTGAACTGTAGCCAGCCATGATATGGTGAGGGACCTTGTCTATGGTGACTGTATATGGATGAGTTCTATGGTATCATCCTGTTTTACCAACCTGGAAGATGCTTGTTACTTATGTAGATTGAGACACTTCCACCTTTGGCCCCAGACTGTGCTGTTTTTGGTCTAAATGTGAGGAACACACTGTAGCCTTGCACTGTTGGAGTGCTTTCTATGCCTTTAAACCAAGTCTCAGTCACATCACAGATGCCTACATTCTACAGAGTGAATAGGCTTGAAGGATGTAGAGTTTTTTTGTTTAGGTTTTGAGCATTGAGCAGTAACACCTTAGGGTTCCTTGTAGACTTTTTCACTATGCTGGTAGTTTTGGGAATTTTAGCCAATATCTGAAAGCTTGGGGAGGACAGGTGTAGCCCATCCTTGGCAAAGCAACGTGGTCTTTTGACCATGTCCTCTCATACTGACAGGTGTTGGATGTCTCTGGAGTGACACTAGAAAAAAGCCAATTATTAAAATCAATAATTTTATATTCATCCTGTGGCATAATCCTGGTAAAGTTAGAATGATTCTCAGTGCAAGGCTTATAACTAACTCTGACACATATTCTGAGAGATCCATTATGGTTCCTTTCCTACAGTCCAGTGAGTTATGTCTCAGGTTATTTACAGCCACATGGGCTATGATATAATCATATTGGTACCTGGGATTACCAACTTGAGTGCATGTGTGATATTGCGGATCCAGATAGGAAACTAACCATTATCTTCTGCTTGTCTCCCATGATATTATTGTTTCCCTGTTTTTTTTTCTACAGTTGCTCAGTTCCACCCAGAGTAGCACTAGGTTGTACTTATTTTAGTTTGGCTGGTCTGATTTGCTACTAGCTGGTCTCCAAGCATCAGTGTTGTACATACTATATACTCTGTTGATACTGCAGACACTATTCTGTTATTACTTCCTTGCACCCTTGCCAGCCTCCCTTGGCTTCCTTGGGCATTTAGCCTGGTGATATTTAGTTTTCTTGTACACTTAGACCAATAAAATTTAAGGCACTGAACAATATCCAGAAATCTTGTTCCACTTCTATCACCAGCCTCTTAGCACTTGGCATCCTAAGGCAGTGTAGTGACTGCCTCATGCTGTCTGATAATGAACTCCCACTTAACACATAAATCTCCATCTGTGAGAGGTATAAATACTTAACTAATATGGAGACGTCCCTCTTACAAACATTAATACACAGTGAGCATTGCAGAGACACACCATCTTCTCAACCACTTCCACATTTTCTAACAGAACACAATAAAATGTTATACACTAAGTAAAATAAAACTCGCTGGATACACACGGCACATAACTCTTTATTTAGAAAAAATGTGAGCGCTTTCACAGAGTCCTGTCTGTTTCATCAGACAAATTATAACAGTTAAAACTTCATTTAAAGAGTGATGCATCATGGTGTCAACCAATCAATTCCATGTTAAAATCAATTCACCAAATAATAATACTCAAGGTATAAAAATATACATATATATATATATATATATATATATATATATATATATATATATATATATATATATAAACACATATAAAAACACATAGAGGCTGTATAGAATATGGGGTACATTTCTAAAATTTTCTATTTACAATATTAAAAGCTATATAAAAAAACATGAAAAAAACACTAAATAACTAGAGCATCAGTGCTTCAAGGCTCTGTTTCTAAGAAATGGTTTTAAAGAAACCTTGGAGTTTAGGCCAGGTGGTCTGTCTGCTTGGAACTTAATAATCCATTCTTGTTCTAAAGCTTCAGTATTGTTAGTAATATTTCCACCTCTTTTACTTCTATGGACAATATGGAGAACCAGGAACTTAAAAGTGTGTGTGTTCCCTTCTTGCATTACATGCATTGCTTTCTTTTTGGTTTCTGATATCTCTCATATGTTCTAAAATTCTGTCCTTCAATAATCGATTTGTTTTACCTATATAACAGGCAGGACACTTCGTGCAGAAACTAAAGTATAATATATTTGCAGTGTGACAGTCAGCACAGAAGTGTGTATCAATGGAGAAACCTCTGATAGGGTGTTTATACTGCCCCCACCAAAAATGAATGGGCACGCTGTGCATCTCCTGCAGGCAAATGTGCCCATCCTATCAGACTTTACATACTTTGGCTCACCTATTTTTTTGTAGCATAACTGTCTTTTAAGGGACTTATTATTTTTAAAGGAGGAAGGATGGTGTCTCTCCTATTATTCCATCAAGTTCTTTCACACTCAATAGGATATCCCAGTTGTTTCTGACTATGTCACAAACTATATTAATGTTACTCGCACAAGTCAGTGGTACTCGCAGCATATTATTCTCTACATTTCTTGCTGTGCCTGAAGTTATTATACTATTCACATTTTCCATGGGTAAAACATTTGCATGTTTTCTTCTAGCATTATAATAAGGTTGGCATTTTCCCTTCCCTTTCTTTCCATGCTAAATCAATCTGCCTCTCAATATCTTTCATTTTGTATCCCCTTTCACTAAATTCATGCATCCTGGTTTTACAAAAGCAAATGTTTTGAAAGGACAGATAGTTTGTTGCATGCAGCTACATGATGATGCAACTTTATGTGAAGCACTGACTCTTCTTAAGCATGAATTTAGTGAAAGGGGATACAAAAATAGTTTGTGACATAGTCAGAAACAACTGGGATATCCTATCGAGTGTGAAAGAACTTGATGGAATAATAGGAGAGACACCATCCTTCCTCCTTTAAAAATAATAAGTCCCTTAAAAGACAGTTATGCTACAAAAAAATAGGTCAGCCAAAGTATGTAAAGTCTGATAGGATGGGCACGTTTGCCTGCAGGAGATGCATAGCGTGCCCATTCATTTTTGGTGGGGGCAGTATAAACACCCTATCAGAGATTTCTACATTGATACACACTTCTATGCTGACTGTCACACTGCAAATATATTATACTTTAGTTTCTGCACGAAGTGTCCTGCCTATTACATAGGTAAAATGAATTGATTATTGAAGGACAGAATTTTAGAACATATAAGAGATATCAGAAACCGAAAAGAAAGCAATGCATTAGCAATGCATGTGATGCAAGAAGGGACACACACACTTTTAAGTTCCTGGTTCTCCATATTGTCCATAGAAATAAAAGAGGTGGAAATATTACTAACAATACTGAAGCTTTGGAACAAGAATGGATTATTAAGTTCCAAGCAGACAGACCACCAGGCCTAAACTCCAAGGTTTCTTTAAAACCATTTCTTAGAAACAGAGCCTTGAAGCACTGATGCTCTAGTTATTTAGTATTTTTTATGCTTTTTATATAGCTTTTAATATTGTAACTAGAAAATTATAGAAATGTACCCCACATTCTATACAGCCTCTATGTGTTTTTTATATGTGTTTTTATATATATATATATATATATATATATATATATATATATATATATATATATATGTGTGTGTGTGTGTGTGTGTGTGTGTGTGTGCGTGTATATTTTTATACCTTAAGTATTATTATTTGGTGTATTGATTTTAACATGGAATTGATTGGTTGACACCATGATGCATCACTATTTAAATTAAGTTTTAACTGTTATAATTTGTCTGATGAAGCAGAGAGGACTCTGCGAAAGCGCTCACATTTTTTTCTAAATAAAGAGTTACGTGCCATGTGTATCCAGCAAGTTTTATTTTACTTATTGCTTCTTCTTTATTATCGCTGGTTACGTCATCCAGAGTCGAGGACTTTATTTCTGTAAAATGTTATACACTGATGCTGTAACAACATCCTAGCCAAATCCCTCTAGAACGTATAAGAACAGGTCTCACTGGATGTGTCTCAACTCACTTACTCCATGTATACCTACAGCAATTCACCAATAACATAGTTATTCCCAGTCAAGTAATGCTAAACTAGCTTCTGATAAGAGTGTATTAGCAATTGATGGCTCAATTGTTAGGCATACCATCTCCACACTCACCAGGCTGGACATGGATAGGGCTACTGTCAGCTGCCACTCGGGTGCCAGGATAACAGAAATCCTGAGACAATTATGACTACAGCATGGTAGAGGTCCATGGGAGAGTGAATGACCTGGGGGACGGGCACGTGACCCTGAGGGACATGCAGTGATACAGGTCAGAACTCCCTGGGCTTTTGAAAGATACAGGTAATACTCTGGTGCTGAGTGGAATCTTTCCTTCACTGAGAATGATGTCTAGGTACAAAGTGAAGACAACTGGCTTTAGCAATTGGCTTAATAGCTCGTGCCATTGCAGGGGGATTTAATATGTATAGGCTTTGGATGAAACAATAGATAGTCCTACTTTTTATTGCAAGGGATGGCCTGCATCTTTTGTTTAAGAGTTTCTGCATGCTAGTAAAAACTGTTGCTGCCCTCATAGTGCCTTTTTAGACAAAGTCTATCAAATGAACATCCCAACTTAGCAAATTACTGAAACTCAAATTGGACCACAGTAAAATGTCTCTCCCCCAACCCCAGGAGTCTAAATAACAAATTGCCTAATGGTGAGGGGTTCCTTCATCTGGAACATATCACTGTATGTTTCAAATGTTTGATTTAAATGCAAAATATTCTGGATCTGTTCTGTATAATATTGCCTCTAACTGTTCCACTTTCCCAGCTTCTCCTATTGCATTTAAGTCAGACTATAAATTTGTGCCATTTACTCTCAGAACCACCATCCTCTGGGTAATAAATGTCCTCATATTTAAGAACTTCATAATGGTGAACCTTATACAGTTATATGATGAAATCACTAAATTTATCTATGACATCACTACTTTTAATACCAACACAACATCCAACTTCACTGTGGAATTTTGATGTCCACTTAGACAAATCCATAGCTTTATCAGGCCCAACTAGAGCCAAATACAATGAGAAATTTAAAAACACCCCCCCCTGGTGTCAGCCAACATAAACAAATGTTATAACAAGAGAGAAAAAAAATATTGAACTGTAGAGTAAGGCAGGAACTCCTCAGAATGAAAACACTGCCAAGAAAATGAAAAACACTATAAGGACCAGTAAAGTATACTATGAACAGAGATTAACTTCAGAAGTGAAGAATAACTACAAATCCTTCTTTAGCTCTGCTAGAAAATGAAGGAATGACACTCAACATTGCTCAAGCTTTTCCTCAATGGGCCCCCCTTCCCAGTCCAATCTAAACGACAATGGAAATATACTACCAAGCAAGTTTTCTGCAAACTTTACCCAAGAAACATCTATTCTAACACCACTCATCCCAGATTCCCTTACCTTTATGATGACTAGAGAACATGCTACTAAGGTGTTATCTAAAACCAAAAATGTGTTTTCCATAGGTAATGAAAACATACCTGGAAGCCTATTAAACAATGTCAAACAGACTCTCTTTGGAAACATAAATTGTTTAACCTAAGCCAATCGAGCACAGGGTATGTACCCAAATCTTGGCACATGGCTCTGGTTATGTCTCTCCATAAATATAGCTTTACCACAGACCCTGGGAATTACAGTCCTATCAGCCTTACAAGTTTGTTCTGCAATGCTATGGAGTAAATCATAACCAATATCATTAAATATGATATGAAAAGTCTGATTAAGCTTGAACTCCAACAATATGCCTTCATTAAAGAGAGTTCATGCCTGTTAAACCTTACTAATTTATTTCAGAGGGTTATACAACCTGTCAGCAGTGGTCATGCTGTACATACAGCTTCTCAAGATCTAGCTGGATTCCATGTCATATCTCATGACAGAACTTTAAAGAAACTATCATCCTTAAATACAGGTCCTTATATGCCACTTGTCTGAAAGACAGAACCCATGTAATTCGTGTGGCAAGTGCCTCTTCATATAGTGCTAACATAAATAGTGGAGTCCCCCAGAACTCTGTGTTGAGACATCGTCTGTTTGGCATCTACTCCTCTAATCTTAGGAATGATAACCAGGACCTCTGGTTAACTAAATTTGCAGATGACTACAAACTGGGTGCGGTTGTTAAAACCCATGCAAATATCTGCACCCTTCAGAAAAAGCTTACCTTAATTAATACCTGGTGTATGGAAAATTTGGCTTAAATCAAATGTTAAAAGGTGTACTATTGGCTAATTTATTTATTTATTTGGAAAACAGAATTTGCTGATAATGTATATTATAGATAACACACAATTACAAAACAAAAAGCAAGTTAGAGACCTGGTCACTTGAATTGACAGTTCATTCTTATTTGATCATCAAAGGGCAACTGTGTGTGTGTGCATATCTATATCTATATATATATATATATATATATATATATATATATATATATATATTCCACTTGCAGAATAATCAAGTAGGCAAATCAAATGGAATTAAAAATCAAGTTAAAAACCAAAAGCCAAACAAATACAGATATCATCAACTGTAAATGTCTTCTTTGCAATAATAGTCAGGGCACTGAAAATATCTACATCATTATTATAACATAGTGCAAATTCCATCTTACATTATTATACATTATATGATGCAAGATACACATTAAAAAGGCCCAGAATAGATCAGCAACACTTCTGTATACCAGGGCAAATCTCTGCATGTGTCTTACTCAACCGGATAGCATCTTCTTTTATTGATGTGCTGCTCAGTTTCCAGAGCTAAGCAACATCAGCTCCTAATGTATACATGCAATACAGAATCATATTTTTGTTTGGGTCTATAAAAAACCTGCTGCTTACCTGTGTGTTGTAGTCATAGGTATCAACCTCTTAAGAGGCCACTGTGGAACACAGACCCTAACAATGTGTGACAAATGGTCAAAATGTAGAACACCCTATTTTTGCACTGCAGAAAACGTGCCATCACCATGGAGCATGGTATAACATCTGGAAATTTCAATAAGACACACTTCTTAGATCCAAAACCTTTATTTTATAATCTGGAATACCATAACCACACCATAAGTAAATGAAACAGCACTTTACAAAAATAAAAATCACATTTACTACATTTTCTAAACAGACATATTACAAGTCACACAAATGATTTTAGTTAGACCACGTTAAACAGCATCCTGTCATATTTCAGATGTAGACTTACTGTATGCTGCTGTGGCTTTCTTGGCAGCCTCTAAAACAGGTTTTGGCAGCTTAACATCACAGCAGTCCAGTTCTTTGTTCATTTTAACTGCCAACAAAGAGTTCAATATTTTTACACTCAGACTGACGCAGTTCAGTCTTTACTTTCTGTACCATGTTAAATGCTCTTTCAGCTTGTGCATTTGAGTGTGGCAAGCAAAGTAGACTCATCATCCACTTCTTAAAGAGTGGCTGTTTCCCTTCAGTGCAAAGGTCCCGCAGAAGGTGTGCCCAGTACTTTGACACACACAATGAAGTAAGTGAAACGAAAACAAAGTGCTGAATACGTTTATGTTTTTATTTTCCTTGTTTGTGGTAATAAACTGTGGTTTGTATTAACTGTGCTGGAATACCCCGTGGCCTTATTGCTTTGCTGGTATGAGTTTCTTGTTTTTTTACTGTGTTTGATTAGTCTGACAGCAGCTGCAATTCTGAGGAGTCTGCCAGCATACTGCTGCAGGAGTTTATGCACAGAGGCATGTAGTGTCAGTAGCTGACTTTCTCGGCTCTGAAGCTAGATGTTGAACTTCAATAAGAGTTCCAGTGCATTCTTAAGAAACAGAAAAACTATGTACACTTCATGACTCTACAGGTTTTTAGAAATTAAATCAATCTTAGCAGACCTTGGCTCTGCAGACAGAAAATATGAATTTAGAGCTGGCCACATGTCCAGGATTCTGTTAATTACCTTAACAAGACTGAGCCATCGAGTAGGTACATGTCTAATGATCTTGAGGGGCGTCAGTATCTGTGAACAAAGCAAATTCTTGCAGTTTTTCTCTTTGTGCAATGGAACTGAAATGGCAGTACACATCTGATATAAGTTCTTCAACTGGTAAATGTAGTGCTTTTACAGCAGCCTTACTGCAAAGATCTGCTAAGTGGCAAAGACACCCCGTGTTTATAATTGTGGGCTAAGACCTCCTTTAAATGAGACAGCATAGAATTGTGTTTTCCAATCAATGAAGCAGCATTGTCTGAAGAAAAGCCAACAGTGTTGGAAACTGAAATGTTAAATTTTGTCAGAGTGGACATTAAAGCATCAAACATTGCTTGTCCAGTTCCTGACACACATTCTGGCATATGAAGGAACCTTATCACATTTTTGCTTGCCTTTTCATCAAGGTAACCAACAAGGATGACTAACAGTTTGTCATCTCCCATGTCTGTGGTATGGTCCATATACACACAGAATGGTGATTTCTGGCAGGCTGCTGCAGCATCATTCTGGTAATGAGGCCCCAGAACATCCCGTGCAATGCTTGCTGCCTTCATTGCTCCACATGTCATTTTCTGGAGAACATCTTGATCCTCTCCACACTTCTTCATAAATTTCAGGATGCGTTCTCCTGCTGCAAATGATAAGTTGTGTTTAGCAAGGAGAGACACAAAACCACCCTCTGCCTCAACCACCTTTGTACTTGCTAAACTCTGAGGTCCAAAGAAATCCACCATAGATCTTCCAGCTGCATGCTTGCAATTCTGCCTGTGTTTCTCACTGTTGCCATGTTGTTGCAGATTATGTCGGCTCCCATGATGGATTGTGAAATCCATGCTACAAGTCTTGCAGAAGGGATATTTCACTCTGCACCTACTCATAGAAAGCCAGTCAAAGGCACTTGCCCAACATGGCTGAAAAAGTTTGTATCTTCTCTTCATTGGGGTGTGATCTGTATCTACATCCCTATCCTCATTGTAATCTGGGCAGTCTGTATCTAGCAAGTTTGTAAAGCAGTAGTATTAAACAATGACAAACAAATGGGGCTATAGTGCAGAAAGGAAAATTAGAAAATCTCCTCAAAAGCAAAGATATGAGACAATAAGGCCATAACCTACCCATATCACCAGAAGTTTCCTGACTTTGCACCCTCTTCTCTTGCTCATTTCTGCTCCTTTTGTTTACTATGAAGGCCTGCATGATCAGATTATTCACTTCCTTGCCTCAACAACAACACTCACTCCTCTGGTGCTCACTTGCCCACCTAACCAGTGTTACAGAAGGGAAGAGTGACTTTCATGACATTTAGTACTCTCAAAATACCCTTGATTACATCTCAAAATCCATGCCAAGGATAAGCACATCCAGCTTCACAAATGCACTTGCAACACACACACACACACACACACACACACACACACACACACACACACACACACACACACACACACACACACAATTTTATATTCACTTTAGATGTGTTCTACCCCTGTCCTGCCAGTTCTGGGCCTGGCAAAGGTGCCTAAAAAGGGTACTTAAGACCGGGAACCTCTGTATTTTTACAAGAGTGTGCCATTTAAGGCATCATTCCTTGGAACAGTTATGATGAAAGAATGCAAGAATACAAAATCAAGTTACACTCTAAAGTTCTACGAGAAAACAAAACCAGATACTTTAAAGCATCTCATTACTATAAATGACTCACTTTTGACATCCATCCTGACATACATCTCAACCTCAGTGCAAGAAATCTGGACAAAGCTCAACATAATAGGGGGACAAGCAGCACAAACATAGAGACACTTTAAATATTGCTCTTATAAACTTAGAAATATTGCTATTATAAACTCTTGGCATACAGTTTCTGCAAAAAAATGGCAATTATTTTCAGAGACGTACTGGGGGACAAGCAGCACAAACAGAGACACTTTAAATATTGCTCTTATAAACTTAGAAAGTTGCTAGAATAACAGTATCTGTCTTTGCATACAGTTTATCCAAAAAATGGCAATTACGTTTAGAGACATACTAGGGGGACAAGCAGCACAAACATAGAGACACTTTAAATATTGCTCTTATAAACTTAGAAATATTGTTCTTATGTACTTAGAAAGTTGCTAGAATAACAGGACTTGTCTTAGCATACAGTTTCACCAAAAAATGCCAATTATTTTTAGAGATGTACTAGAGGAACAAGCAGCACAAACATCGAGACACTTTAAATATTGCTCTTATAAACTTAGAAAGTTGCTACAATAACAGGATCTGTGCCAGCATACCAAGGATAGGGAAATGCTTGTAGAAATAACCATTGCAGCTAAAACACTCTGCCTATGTAAACAGCACCAGCAGCTTCCCTCATTGCACTCCTAAGAGACCACAGCAGTAGCACAAATAATCCACGAAACAAACTGATGATCCCGGTTGTCCAGCTCCAGCAGGCAACAAAATAAAACCTTAGCCTTCTGACCGATCTTGATCCACCAAAGCAAGGTCCCTGAAGTCCCTTCAGCTCACTGACTCCTCTCCTGGCAGGCTGGCTTCCAAGTCCCTATGTCCCCAAACCTTATCCCTCCTTCCTTCCTTCTTCCGGTCTTCTTCCTTCCAAGTTGTTATTGTAAAAAGTAAAATCCTTGATTCCTGGAAGCCTTTTTCAAGCCATTATTTTGGCATGAAAAGGCTTCCCGGAATGTGGTTGGCCTGTATTGGTGAGCTCTGATTGGCTCCTGTCCTCCTGAGAAGCTTCACTTGATTGACTCGTAGACCACGTTCGCGATCGGCTGTAAATGCAGTCTATGAGCCAATCAAAAACTGTGGAGCACAGCTAATGCTGTGTAATGTGGAAGGGCAGCATTTGTATACCGCGATGCTGATTGGCAGTAATTGAAGTATACAAACCAATCAGAATCTGTGTAGCGGAGCCACAGCTGTTCAATGGAGAACAGCACAACAGTGGTTTCACTTCAGCATAATCCAGAGCACTTGAATGCTCATGTTGTAGTCAGCTTACTACTACAACCCTGCATCCCCAACCACAGCAATGATGACACAACATTCCAACCAATGCAACTATTTGCTGAAATAAGGTGACCTCATTTACATATTATACAAATTACAGATGTTCCACATATATGACAAATGAGATGCACAACATGGGGTACAATAGTTGCCTTTAATCTCAGTCAGTGAATGTGTACCCTGCTACTTTAAAAACAATACGGAAAGGATGTAACTGGTTATGCTGCATTATGGAGGTGGAGGAGGTAGACCAATGGCTGTGCAGTCTGTCAGGTGTCAGAAACAAAACAGATGCATGTTAGGAAAAGAATTCTGGAACATTTTAGATACATTCAAAATATATGAATGACAAGTCTAGTAGCCCAACCTTTTTTTCAAATATCATAAGTCTGAAATTACTACTTTAAATTTCTTTTTGCTTTATGCTCATCCTGAGGTGAATTTATTATTAGAACAAATCATATTTTTATTGCTCCTGAAAGCTAGATATATTTTTATGTATAATAGTTTGCATCCAAATGGTTTAAATAATGAATTGCTGTATAAATATTTTGATTCATGTCAATCCATTAAAGGTGATTTAGACAAACGCAAATAAACTGAAACCATTTCACTGAAACCACCTTCAGAGAACATTGAAACAATTTTTTTTGCAGGGGACAAGCTCCCCTGTATCCCCAATGTGAGGGTATGTCCCGCACACTCCCTGGAATTATATATATCAACTCCAAGGTCACACAACTACCACAATAAATATTAAACAAATTAAAAAGTTTCATTCTGTTGTCTTAAATGAATTAGTTTAATGTATTAAATACACTAAAATACTAACTACATTGCATATATTAAACATAATAATGCAAATGACGAGTGCATTAAAAAAAATATAAAGTGATTTGAGCTACTTAAAACACATGAATAGTGAACTACAGAGGTGTAAAAATATGCTACAGAAAACAGTCCAGTCTGTCTTAATTATGTTATCATAGAGAAAAGGAAATAACCTCTTTAATCTTGTTAAATTACTACATCTACCAGCACTGTATGCTACTACATAATAAACCACCTTTATCAAACTCACAGTGAGTAAAGACTTTTATTCTGAAAAGTATAAGAAGATTCAGCACCCGACATGGGGCTGGGGGAAGGGCACAATACTGATAGTTAAAGTAAATCCCAAAACTCCAGACAGACTACGTGTACTTTACAAAGCAGCTGTGTTCCTTGAAAACATTACTTCAGTAAGAACTCTACGGTAAAGTATTAAAAAAAACCTTCAGAATCTCAAGGAAAGAAGACAGCACCGAAAGCTATCAGTGTAAAGGACATTATCCACTTCACAGGAATGGTATTGGAAAACATCACAGTCTCCAGAGTAGACAACAGACCATCAAGTTTTCAGTCGGATATTGAGGAGGCAAGGACATCCTTACAAGTGGCAGTTCGAAGAAGGTGAGTGATGACTGGCCTCAATGCCCCTTCAACTTTCCTTATGTGAGCATTTGTTTTTATTACAATGCATTTTAAAGCTATGTGACGCAGTAAATGTAAAAACAGTTAAAGACTTCTGTGGTAAAAGGACCAGTAAATGTGTGGTTTAAAGTTAAAATTTTGTAAAGCAGTCTAAAAAAACTGTTCCAGAAATGTTCATTTAAGTTTAAATGTTATCAGTTCAGGAATATTCAATTTTTCTAGATGCAAAAAGGTCAAAACACAGAAGCAAACGAGTAAGGTAACAGAAAAAAATCCTCATGATTTGCAGTATGAATTGTTTACAAAAACAACAGTATTTTTGGCTACTAATATCAGTATGGTTTCAGATTTAAATAGTGTGCAAGTTATAACATATTCTAGTTTACAGTCTTCAGATATCAGTGTAAATGCTACAGTAGATTTAATTCAAAATGCAGAGTTAAGTCACAGTATTGCAAATAGAGATCACCCTGATGTAAATACAGTAAATGTACATGACATGCGGCTTTCAGGACAGAACACAGAGCAGACATTTTCAGTGTTTCAATTTAACATTAACAGTATGATTTCAGATACAAATGGTCAGAAAGTAACACAATTTAGTTTGCTAAATAATATACAGATTTAAGGCAAAGTAAAGAAAAAAACACATGCCATAGCTGAAGTTAATGTTATTACTAGTTCTATAGAAAATAATTTTCCTAATAATATATGGTGTCGCCATCCAGCACCAGATCACATGATATATCTGACATTGTTTAAAACAGAGAGGAACTACAGACCATATATTTCATTCTTTACAGAAAAGAAGTTATGGAATAATGTACCAATTAATACAGATGCATCAGTTTGAGTTACAGACTCTGTACCAGTAGACATGAGTGCAGTTAAAATGTTGTCAGGATATAAAGGGTCAAAGGTCACAGCAGTGATTAGTTTTCAGTACTAGATATGGACATGTCAGAGTTAAATGGTGTTTTAGATTTCAGTAACAAGGTTACTACATTAGTTACTACATTAACTTGTTGCCCCGAGTAAAGCAAATGGGTGGAAAACTACACACTGAAGAAACTTCACATACCTGTAAAAGCTCAGACAAGTAAAGGTCCAAAATCAGATCATTTTAATTCTAGTAGTTAATGTGTATACATAGATTTTATACATTTCATGCTGAAATTGCAGTTTACCAGAGCATAGCTGAGGCACGGACTTACATACATAATTGAATTGTCAGATTACAGGTCAGCTCAGCAAACTGAATTAAAGACAGTACTGTATGCTATAAAACACTTTGGCAAAGATCAGTTAAATATAATTAGTGAGAGTTTTTATGCAGTAACAGTTCTTACTATTTATCTGAAGATTTGGGTTACAAGAAAAGTTGTAGACACTAACAATAAACTCTTGCAGCATTCAGAAGTATTGAAATAGTTAAATGATGTCAGCTGAAAGAACAAACACGTGTAAGGCAGTGGGTGGAGAACTACACTGAAAAAAAAATATTTTGTGAAAATTATAGTCTGAGAGTGACAAGAGTAAAAGTAAAAAAAAAAAAAAACAGTTAATGAGCCATTACCAAAGATTTTTTGGTTTGATTCTTGTCTTTGTTTACATTTTCAGTCTGTCTGTCTTTCTAATCATGTCCCAACTTTGACTGCAGGGGGATGGGGAGGGGTGCTTACAAGAAGTTTCAATGGTCTTAGTCAAATTCCATCTCAAATTGCAGTTGTACTCACAACAGATCTCAGATCTCACTGATTCATTCATTAGCTTCACCTGTGCTTTTTATCCTCAGAGAAATGTAACCTTTCAGGAATTTTATGACCTCACTTGCTACTATCTTGCATATGAGGAATGCAAAGCTAAAATGTTAGTCTGATGAGCCAAATGCTCCGGATTATGCGGAACGCTCCAAATTTAATGACGAATGAAGCCACTGTTCCACTGTTCTGCATTGAACAGATGTGGCTTCGCAACACAGGTTTTGATTGGTTTGTATACCACAATTACTGCCAATCGGCATCGTGGTATACAAACCAATATGAGGGTTCCTCTTGTATGTGAAACCTCTGGGTATCCTTGAATGACACATCCAAATCCCACCCCTCCTCCTGTTAAGGTAGCTTATTTTGTTTACTAACAGAATCCTTGGGGGTGGGGAGGACTTGTTTTCCTACTAAAAGAAAGTCTCAGTACATCGATCTGAGTGAAGTGCCAAGACTGTGTCATGTACGTACCTATGCAATATCATAACAAGAAGGAGGGTTTATTTCGGTTTGGTGCTTCTCTCTCCCAACATGGTTAGGGCTGGGAATATTGTGGAATTTTAATGACAACTAGTGCAGTTGTTGAACATGTGCTTTTGGGGCTTAGAGATGCAGCAGTTGATCGGAATACTGTATTGTCATGGGATACAAACAAAGTTGGAGGTGTTCCGGTAGGAACATAAATGTTTTCAAGTTGTAGTGGAATGTTTGTAAAACGTTTTCCTTAACATCACACTGCAATGTCCAACCAAATATTGTACCTTTAGTTTAATAAAATGTGGTTCTAGTGATGATGCAGCATTTTTTTTAACAAGGAAAACACTGCCAGGAACTTGCCCCCAAGTTAAGTGTAAAGCATTGTGTAGGGGGAGAGCAAGGAAACTAATAAAGATGGATGAGTGACTGACAACCACTGTAAATAGGGCTACCACCTGTTCTTCATTTTGTAGGATGAGTCAGGCTCTGGTTACTTGTAACCCTAAGTCTAAAAAACTAAACCTAAACCAACTGTGCTTCTAGTAGGGCATAACAGAGTGGTTGGCCACCCCTCTCAATCTCTTAGTGCAAGAAATCTGGACAAAGCCCAATATAATAGGGGGGAAAAAAAGCACAAAAATAGAAACATTTTAAATATTTCTCTTCTAAACTTAGAAAATTTGCTAGAATACCAGGATCTGTGTTAGCATACATTTTCTGAAGGATATGTGTTTCCTGCTGTGTTTGGGAAATTCCTGACCTAGGTGCAAATAAATAAATAAATAAGGCATCAATTAAATGGTGTTGTGGCTCTCACTGTTTCAGCAATTAGCAACTTTTGAATTTTAAAAAAGGCTCTAGCTCTCAAATGTACAGAGTTTTGCAGAATGGCTAGATTTTTGACTAATTTTTGTTCAGTTCCTTATGCAAATAGTGGTTTATTAAAATTTACAGATGTTCTACCATGCCCTATGTCAATGGCATGTTTCGCGCAGTATTAGAGTCTTTGTTCCACATTGGCCTCTTAAGAATTTGAGACCTATGATGCTGGTAAACAAGAGTTTTCCATTCATTTTATTTAATATTTTATTTTGTGCGGATTTCTGAATGCTAGCTAAGTGCTATGATGTTATACATGACTGCCACTTGCTCTGTAGAAAGCACCAGAATGATGCAAGTTTCCAACAGTAATAGAAGCAGTCTTCTTTTTTTTCATGTTTTTTTTTTTGATCTCTGAATACTAGCCAAGTGTAATGGTTTTCTGACTTGCTGTAAAAAAAAAAAAAAAACATGTGATGCAAGCAATAGACTTATTTTAAGCAATGAAATCCAAAACTTTCTGTCGCAATGGGGACTCTACAGTACGGCATCCTGTAATAGTTATATATACTAATTCTGAGTAAGTGGAATATGTCAAGAGACTGCTAAGAGTTAGTATGAATTCACTAAACTGCACGATTTTGACTATACTGCTCACAGTTAAGCTATGCAGAATAAATAAAGGAAATAGTGTTACAAAATTAAGATAAGCTTTTTGATGAGTTCATAAAAAGTAAACACTGAGAGTCTTGCCTAACCACCCCCACCACAAACACATACAAAAATGTAATAACCTTATTGTTTACCAGTGATTAGGGACTGAAAGCTTTGACATGAACTAAATATTGTTAATTGTGTTTACAAGAGGGAATGAAAACAGGGCTGTATAAAGTAACTGAAACCAGGAGTAGGATTGATGATGACATCATAAGTGGGTAGTGACAACTGGGAGGTATAAGAACAAACTTATTTTGGTCAGAATTTTAGACTCTGGGATTGTCCCTTTAAGATTAATTTTATAAAGGTGTAGAAATGCCAGAAATGCTAAAGAATTAGTAAGGTGTCACATTATGACTTTAGTTTCATTAGAGCTTATAACAGACAGAAAAATATCACTGAGGAGTATGAGGAAAGGTCTGGAGGCCAAATCATCTTTAACAGAAACTGAATATGGACAACAGAGGACACCAGTCTGGCTTCTCCGGTACCTCAGCAGTGACTGGGACAATGCAGGGTAAGATTTAAACTTGGCAAGAGCTGTGGTGCACAAGTCACATATCAAGATCAACTGAAAAGCCAGACATGAAAATTATTGTTGTTTCAGTGTTTCCTTAAATATAAATGAATGCAGTTAACTGCATAGATTATTCAGTACATATATAGTATGATAATTGAATTGCTGCAAATTTGTTTCAGTTAACTAAATAAAATAATTCTTTACAGTTAGGGCATGTATATACGCAGTATAGACACAGATAGAAATTGATGTAGATTAGCTTAGAATTAAAGCAAGTATAGTACTAGAAAAATGCAGGTGTCTTCATGCAAATTAGTGACATCAGAACATTAAGCAGTTCAAGCTGAATCTCAATTTCAAGTTATGACTTTAGACCATTCCATTATAGTACTAGATTTCAATTTATGATTTTATCTGTGTTCAGATAATACCAGAAGAAAATGGTGTTCCCCTAATGTTAGTTTTGTTAGTTTCCAGAATATAAAATTTATACACAGCTGTTTTCAGATGTTTAGCACTTTAGTGTCAGTTTCAATCAGATTTCAGAATATAACATTCACGCTCAGTTATTTTAAATGTTCAGTGCAATACATTTCTAACAGCATTACTAGACAGTTTCTGCATATATAATCAGAAAAGGCTTTGCTGAATTACATCACCACTCACAATATTTAGTCATTAGGTTTAAGGGCAAAGTGACAGAATAATTTGTAATATTTGTATTTATTTATTTAACATTTGTTTACCAGGAAAGCCCAACTTGGAACGAAGGCAATTTTCAGCAGAGGCCCAGGTAGAAACACTTTAGATGCATGTGTTTGTAACATGGGAGGAAACCAGAGTACCCAGAGAAAACCCACACGAACGCAGGGAGGACATGCAGACTCTGCACAGAAGGCACTCCAGCCGAGAATCGAACTGGGAAACCACTTGCTGTGAGGTGACAATGCTACTGCTGCACCACTGTGGTAACGGTAATAGGCATATTAAAAGAAGTTATAGTGTTACCTAAAGAATAAGTAGAAATAGTTATTCAATATACTCAAGGCATGATAGATCAGGCTTCATTGGCTACAGAATACAATGCGCATTACATAATAATTATTGTACCTTAGACAGAAATTAAAAAGGAACTGACAGAGTATGCAGAGGTGCAGAGCTGGAATGCAGAAAGCAGGTTTTAGTAAATGTACTTCAATTATTACAGCACACAAAAATTTAAAATGTAAATAGACAAAATGTCGAGGCAGACTTAAAATGCATATTTCTACTATTACAGCACACAGAAATGTAAAAGGTAAATAGGATTATTAGTTAACACTTTAACATATCTAGCTAAAAATGTACAGAAACAAGTTAATACAGTATATGGTAATTATGCTTCAACATATATATATATATTATATCACCAAATTAATATTATTAATTACATAGAATATGGAAAACCAGATGTAAGAAGTGAAAGTATTGTCCAGTTGAATTAAGTCATAGAGTAAAGAGACTTCAGTGCAGAAGATTTCAGATAACTAACAGGTCCTGAATGTTCAAGTGATACCTAGTACTCAAAATTAAAATTGCAAGTTTAATTACCAGATAAAGAGGAATTATTTTATAGTTGCTGTATCAGTTGTAGTGATCATTATAGTATAATTTACAGACAATATTAATATAGTTACAAAAACATGCATCTGGAGCATTTCTCCCCAGGCCTCCACTGAAAATTGGCTTAGTTCCAAAATTGACTTAGTACCAGGTACTTTCCTGGTAAACAAATGTTAAATAAACAAATTTTAAATAAATAAAAATACATTCATAAAATAATTACAGAAGCAAATCCTAGTTCAAGGATTTCAGGGGTAGGGGTTGTAAGAATAGACATAAACAGAGTTTTGCCAAATTAAATCCTACAAAAATACATTATGATCTTTGAATATTTCTTGAAATGCAGCCATATTAAAGCAGGCATATATCTTCATTTTATTTTTCACATTTTACGTGCAGTTTCAGTAAGTGCAGTTTCAAAGGAATGTTTTAGCAAAGGATATAAATGAGCTCAGTGAAATAACCTTCAGGCCACAACACTGATAAGGATGGGACATGCTTAGAGAGTCTGCAGAACATCTGGCACAAAAACAGATCTCGTTTAGATGTTACAAGGCTTGGGGACCAAGGTTATAGAGATGCGCAGAACTTGTAGCAAATTTACAAGGTTTTAATTTTAATTTGGAGAAGATTGAGTATAGCAGTTTCATTTAGACACTTAGGAGATTAAGTGCAAAAGTCACTTCAAATTCCCAGTAGTTTAAATATTCAGAAATCAGTTTAAATACTCAGAGGATTGACTACAGATATTCAAAAGTCAGTAAAAGTCCAGAAACTAGTGAAAATAGTGTAGCTTGTTTTAATTTGGCCATTACAGACAAAAAGGAAATAGCCTGCATAAGACCTGTTCTGATCTTGTTGAATTACTACATCTACCAACACTGTATGCTACTATATAATAAACCACCTTTATCAAACTCACAATGGGTAAAGACTTTTATCCTGAAAGGTACAATAAGATTTGGTACATAAAAGAGAAAATGAGGTCTTTGGCACTTGTTCAGCCCAGCTCCAGGTAGTTTAAAAGATGTGTACATTTACTCTATTTCGTACAAGCTGTAAAACATTCTTGAATATTTGTAAATATTCATAAACATGTATAAAAACCTAGAAAAATCAAGTAGTATTTCATTCATCAAATGTTTCCTAAAATTGAATTCCATAAATATAAATAGTAATAGTTATAATAAATATGAAAAATAGACAATGTAAAATGTTAAAAGTACATTTATAATATTGCTGCTCTCAAAGTTGACAAACTATTAATAAAAATTGTGTCATTAATCTCTGGGGACTGTAAATCATTCAAAAGAATTTGCCCCAAAAGTTTTCTATGTCCGAGATGTGCTTTCCAGTTACCACCTCTTCCACTGAGTGGCACTTTCTCTAAAATAAAAAAAAAACACATTTTAAAACCTTTCCATTCTCTAGTATGCTTTTCTATTTTACCCTCCTAAAATGCATGGCAAACTGTGCATAAGGCAACATACTCCTCCCCCTTAGTGTTACAATTATACCTCTTATTGGACATTATTATTTTAGTGTAGTTACCAGTAGGGATATTTGCACTGTCATAAACCTACATTGAGCTCATGCCATGCATTTTATCTCCAAAATGAGGTTGAACCTCAACACTATTAGTCTCAAAATATTTTTGTTAGGTTTGTACCTCTGTTTAACACTATCCCAGGCATTTCAGTGTGTATTGATTAAACCAAAATAATCAAATACCCCATTTATAATTCCTATTTACAATTTTGATTATGTTACAAGCTTTGTTGGTGTATGTCAGAACCATAGTGCTTTCAAATTCATTACTGATAATTTTTGGTATCCCCATACTATCTGGGTATCTAATTATGGCTTAAGCTTCAATATCCCCCCCCCCCAATAACCTCATCAATTGTATTGTTCACAAACAGTTCAGGGTATTTTATTTCAAGGAACATGTTATTCAACACATGAAGTTCCTTAATGAAAAGGTCTTCCTCAGAAACTAACTACTATTGACTGCCTCATCATTTGACCTTTTATTAAATTTTTCTTTTGCCAAGCAGGGTGGTAGTTGCTATAATGCAAAAAATATTGGCATATGTTGCTTTTCTCTAAATGGTAGATTCTTACTTACCCTTATTTTTGTTTTTATTAGTTTTACATCCAAAATAACTAATTTCATCAGTAGCTATTTCTTTGGTGAACTGGAAAAAAATCTGTGGTATGATTGATATGGTTAAAAAACTGAATAAGTTGTTCCTCATCAAAAGTCCAGATGATAAAAATATCATCCATATATCTTAAACACATATAAATGTACGACCAATAAGGTGAAGTGGAACCAAACTCCTTTTCCCATCACCATAATATAATTTTGACAAATACTGATGCAGTCACAGTGCCCTTTTTTCTTTTTATGATATTCTCCCTCAAAACAAACATAGTTATTTGTCAAAATTATAGCCATGAAAAAATTAATATCATTATTTGTCAAATCTCTGTCAGTTCATCAATGGCAAAACTCTAGGTAGATTTGGAACAAGTATATAGTCCTTTTTTATTTTACATATTTAGTTTCTGAGTTCCTTTTTTGTGTATATTGCTTAACTTTCTCTTTTCTAAAGTTGCAGCAGCTGAAAACTTATTTTTTCAGTCAGCAGATCCCCACATTGCTCTTCTGTCACAAATGTAAGCTAGCAGGTATTCTGCTATGGGTGTAATAGAAAAAAAAATAAGATAGCTCTTCTGTCTTCACTCAGTCTCTTTGGATCGGATTTATTATAAATAAAGAGTTTTTTTTTAGTTATATCTCCAAAAGATCTGCAACTTTAGGCTTAGGCAGACTGGATATTCCAAGTAATTAGAGCCCAAAAATAGCCTTGAAAATGGAAGAAATCAAGGAGATAAACTAGAGCCATTAGCCAATATTTCTCACTGACAGCCTTACTGGATCTGTAATTATTCTTACATCTTAAAGGAAACAGTTTAATGTGCATAGTTTCTGCAGATGAAAGAAATTACTCAATACAATGTAAATCTCAGAAGGGAGAGAACAGGGAATTTTAATTTCTTGTTCTGAGGGGATATACAGTAAGTGAAATAAAAAGTGAACAGCAGAATAAAAGAGTAATGTATGCACCCTACATTACCCTACTGGTGGACAAAGATTGAATGATTGAGCTTCAGCTGCCTGAGGTTCAACTCACTGATGATCAAAGTTCCTCCATTGACAGTCATTTTCAACAAGTTGTGCCAGAAGTGATTCCTTTTTGGGGGGACATTCCACCTTTTTCAAAATGGTATGATCATGGAGTTGATATAGATAAGTTTGGGGGGGGGGCTTGCTTCCCAAACTGGGGATGGAAGGTGGATTGTTCCCCTACAAATACTTAAAATAGTGTTTTTTGGCAGCATTTTTTATTTTGCAAATGCATTTTGGGTATTCTGATCCTCTGTAAATTTGCTGTCATCCACTCTCAGTTGGAATCATGTACCCTATTAGTTTATTTAGGGTTAGAACAAAATAATAACTGGTAATAGTTACTTAATATGTTGCAGTGAGGTTTGTATTATGTAGGACTTCAAGGGAAGTTAAAAGATAGATTTTTTCTTTTTTTTTCAGTTTCTATCCATAGTGGTTCTTTAAAGTAGACAATAGCTTGGCTGTACATCATTTTACTTATTGCAGTGGAATGGATGTTCTACTGTATATGTTTGCATGTGTGTGTGTGTGTGTGTGTGTGTGTGTGTGTGTGTGTGTGTGTGTGTGTGTGTATATGCTAGATAAAAATAACAGACACTGAATCCATTTGCATTTCATCTAGAATGTTTAACCTTACTGCCTACAGCCCCTAGATACTCCACTAGCTAGTGAAAAGACATGAACCAATTTCATCTCAAAGGAGGTATTGTCTACAACTTTAATTTACCATGTTCTATGCCTTTTTAAGGTGGAACCTTGATCCTGTCATCTAGGAAATGGGTGCTGTCTGTGTTTTTCCTTGCAGGGGTAATGATTACTCAACAAAATGTTAAAGTTACAAATGCAGTAGGAAAAAGCCATACTGATTACTGTCACAGCATACTTTCTGCTATTTGCAACCATGGACTCAGTCTCAAACATGTAAGACCTGCCGTGTTATTCAACAGTCTCCCTAAAACAAGCACGATGGGAAATTATTGGAAAAGATGGAATTGCTACCCATCAGACTGTTACACCCCAGTTTACAAACTTACTGTGTGCTTGCAGTAGTCTCTATCCCTGTACGTGCACACAAACCAGACACTGTTGTCCTCAACATCTACACCACAATTCCATACTATCCCCTCTTCTAGGACTTCAGATCCTTTACTGTAAGCGGTACCACATTGTGGAATTACATTCCATATCAAATGATAACAGAAACGACAGTGGAAGCTTTAAATAGAATTATTAGACTTTCTCGGGCTAGCAAAAAATACAAGTGCCACGAGGAAGTAACCAGGTCTTATTAACTCACATTTGTATCTTAAAGTGGCTTCTGAGAAAAGGGGCGAACCTTGAAGTGATGACAGCTGTAATGTAATTTGATTAGTTCTCTGTATTAATTTCCACTTATATATAGCCTTTAACTTCATTACCTATAATTTTCTCTGTTGGTATTTTTGACTTCAGAATTCCTTGATGTGGTTGAAACTTTTTGAATCAGTTCATCTGTCTAGTTTCTGAATAAAAAAACATTAAAAAATCAATAAATAAAAATGAAAACAATATATATATATATATATATATATATATATATATATATATATATATATATATAAATATATCCATTCCTTCCATGCCCAAAGTAGCTTCCTTCCCACTGTAGCTTGCATAACTCCTTAAGTACCACTCATGTTATGGCTATTGCAATTACAAATGAAGTGCAACAAAATTATTTATTTATTTGTCTTTGTTGATTGGGAAATTCTGACTGGGCAAAATCCATTTTCAGTGGAGACCTTGGGAGAAAAGCTCTAGACGATAAATCTAAGATACTCACATGACAAAACACTTTTTTTTTTTTTTTTTTTTTTTTTTACAAATATACATTACATAGATAGTTCTTAAGTCATATAGATACAAACCGGTAATTTTTCTGTAGTGACACTATACAAAGATAGAACAAGTATTTCTTGTGTGGTGACATGGTAGTTCAAGTCATTTTAGTTGTTTCAGGGATCTGCAGTGATGAATCCCATACATACGGTTGACAGCAAATGTATGACTTTATTGTAATGGGCAGAAAGTTTAGCTTTAAGTATAGTATATTGGTTTGTAAGAATAAGTGAAGCTAGACACTCAGTGGTATGAACATTGGCTCTAGTTGACTGTCACTGTTGAAGTGACTACTTGTGCAGAAAATGGGAAACAGAGGTTGTGGATGGATGGATAGTAAGGATGGAACAAGATAAGTAGATACTAGTGATTGTCTTGCATCACCTGTCAGGTAGTCTTTTTTTTAGAGGGGAGCTGAGCTTCTGGTATGTTTTTTAATGGCTTACAATATGTGTTGGTCAAATTTGAATTAACTGCCAATCAGATTATTTAAGGTTGTTGTCAAATTACAGTTATCAGTCTGCAGTCTCCGTTTGACTATGCTATACATTACTTGCAATGTAAATGTGAACCTATAATTTTGCCTTATCTCATGTAGTCTTTTTTGCAATATACTACACACCTTCTATCTATTATTTACTGTTTTGCATTTGCCGTCATAGACAGCATATTTTTGTAGCATAGAAGTACACTATGCCTGGGAATTCTTTAAAATGGATATTTGGTGACCCATGAAACCACACATTTGTCAAAATGCAAAAGAATAAATGGAATTAATAATAAGTACATTACTAATAAGTACATGAATAATTATGATGCTTGATCTCCCTTAATGGGATTTATTTGTGTATGTCTCAGTGTGTTTGTATAACTAGCAACATGATATTGTAGCTATTCATAATGTTTTATTAATTATTAAAATTGTCACTGTATAATGCATTGGGCATTGCATTACATTTTTCTTGCACTGCTTCGTATGGTATCTTTGTACTTGATAATATATAATCTTGTCTATTTGAATGACTTCTTTCCAGTATGTTATCAGGACAGACCACACTGTATATAAAAGAATCCATTGGATCAGTATGCTAACCCTGTTTCCAAATGAATAAATAAAAGTAATAATTTCAAGCTACCTCTTCTCATATTCTCCTTGTGTTTTTTTGTATACTGTCTCACTGCTGCATCTTATTCACAGTTTTTCTGCTGACCACACGAAGAAAAAGAACACATTCTTATTCTCCAAATGCTATTATGTTAACAAAAAACAAAACAAAACAAAAAAAAAACACTGTACAATAGCTCATCTTTGCTTGTCCTAGCCATCAAATCTTTTAAAAGGATGTCAGACACATCCTTATATGTTTCTTTGTCTACAGAATTCATTTTGAATGGGTTATTTTGACAAGTATTGCTTTAGAATTTGTCATATGTGCAGCTAAATTCCCTTAGAGTCTTGAAAGTAGATTTATTCTGAAATTATTTCACACAAGATACTTTGTTGTACATTTCCTCCTGTGTATATTTTAATCACCAACATTCAACTTCTGCATGTGCTCTGAGATTTCATACGTATTATCTTTTACCATATAATATGCCTTTATGATGCTGTGTTTCTTTGTTATTGAAATTTTGGATCATTTGTGGATAAATATGAAACAGGTTTGCCTAGTAAACTTACCTGGATAAAACGTTGACTAGATACATATGAAAAATATTGATCATTGAGTTACTGCACATCATTTGTATTACAAAATAAGAATGTAAGCATAATATTGTAATGATACCTATAGTACACGTTTTGTTGATGACATTGAATACAATGTATCACACCATCTGAAATCTTGAGGGCATCTTCAGCATAACATGACAAGATCTTTTATACTTTTAAGTTCAGACACAAGGAAAATATCTATGTCTTTATTTAAACCATGTTAATTAAGGAAAGTCATGCTGTGCATTAACCAAGTTCATTCTGTCTGGCGCTAAAAGGGTAAAACACAGACAAATTAAGAATCTTTTTTAAACAAAGAAAAGGATG
The DNA here is from genome assembly GCF_019279795.1 of Protopterus annectens. Classification (NCBI taxonomy): domain Eukaryota; kingdom Metazoa; phylum Chordata; order Ceratodontiformes; family Protopteridae; genus Protopterus; species Protopterus annectens. Next base: position 160,846,321 of record NC_056727.1, read on the forward strand.
AAAATCTAAGAACTAGGCAATAATGTTCACTGAAAAGGATAAGATAATATCTAAACCAGCTGTGGCAGAGAGTGGTAATATTTTATTCATGACACATGTGCTGGTACCTGTCCCTTGAGCTAATGCTCATTTTCAAGGGACACCATGGCAACAGAGGATATTAAATAGTTACTTGGTTACAGGGCTACATTGTTACCTCTGTGTATGAACAGCAAGCATACTTTGCATGGTTTTGTAGAATGTGTAGCTTTCACAGATTCATAGAACTACATTGCATCCATACTAAATAGTAAAGATGTATTTTAATATTGAATTTGAATACTGTAATGAAACATCAGGACATGAACAAGACAAGGATAAAGAAACAGACTAGCTGTTTAATATTAGGCCGTCAACTGTAAATAGCAGTCTGTTTCCACCCTTGTGCCATAGAATGGATGGGTCAAAAATCTCAGGGGGCCACTGTCCACCTGGCTCTCGACAGTAGGAACAATGACCCCTCAAACTCATTTCATAATTCCAACTCACAGATGAGGTATGCTTCAGTAAGACTGATATTTACACTATGCACAAGAAAGGTTTCACACTTGATCTTGCTTTTTCAAAGGGTAAGGGATAGTTACATTCCTCTGTGTTTTAGCTGAACAGTAAAATTGACTTTTTGCTTACTGTGAACCTAAAGATGTCAGTTACAAGATTGTGAGTGATCCCTTATGAGATTGTTTAAATCACTTGATGGGCATTGTTTACTGTCCTAACTTTTTCATAGCAGTGCCCTCCTAGCTTCTGATATGTTGACAGTGATTCATGGGTGGTTTGCCTGCTCATTGAGGTTACAGGAATGTAGCAGGACATTTTCAAACTGATACACAGCATTCTTGGCCTGAAAAGATTGTTGAGGCTGTATTAAGTGGTTATAAAAATGAAAAAGGAAGACTGCTTTACTGCTTTGATTTGCAGCAGAGAAAAATAGCTTGATTAGGTGTCTTAATAATCAGCAAGCATCTCCAGCTATTAAAAGTTTAGAAAGATGGATTGTAGCTTCTATAAAAGTAGATTTTATTTCTTTATGGCACTGTTCTCCCCATAACAACTCCATCTAAAACACACACACACACACACACACACACACACACACACACACACACACACACACACACACACACACACACACACACACACACACTGCATAAATAATTGTTGTATCTACTACAATTAATGTTCTTTATGTACACAAGAATGGTCCCAGGCAAGATTCTTTTGGGATGGTCCATCATTCGTATTCAGATGTATCTTCTTTTTCTTGTAACATTGTGGAACATTTTCAGAACATAGTAACTGTGGATAATGAGCATTTTAACAACAACCAGAAGAAACCTCAGGCTGCTGAGATAATGTCATACCAGAAAAAATAGTTATCAACCCACAAAGAAAACTAAACCACTTAATGCTAGATTTAGCAATGTATATATTAGGTACCTTAGCAACAAAGCTAGCGTCACAGAACATTTCCATAAGAAAAGGGAAGAACAGACACAAGCAAACATGTAACATACTTTAGAGACATTTTGTTACTTTACTAAATTGAATGAATTTAGCAGTAAACATGCATGTATGAATCAACAAAAAGAAGATACATATATTGGATAATTCAACAGCTTAATAGAAAATACCACCAATATTTTCCTTCATGCTGATATGCTGTTTGACCTAGTCATGTCACTTGTTCTTTTTCTACTCATGGCATCTTTAGTTGAAACACAATTCTGAAAAAATATCTGCAGCAGTATTTATAGAAGTATAGATAGGGTCAAGATACTCTGTGGACATACAAGTACATATAACCATACACACACACACACACACACACACACACACACACACACACACACACACACACACACGCACGCATGCACACACACACACATGTACTTACGTATGCATGTATGTATGTATGTATATATATATATATATATATATATATATATATATATATATATATATATATATGTTTGTGGGTGTGAATATACAGAAATGCGCGCACACACTTATACATATATATTCAGCTATTCAGAAATGGTTTCATGTCTTACGCCCACTGCTTGCTAGCTATATATATATATATATATATATATATCCAGAGCTATGCTCTATGCATGCTTAGGTCTGCAAGAACTATGAAAAGTTGGTTTTTCATGTCATTTAGAGACTTAGTTCAGGTCCATTACAAAGCAATCCGAATGCAAAGCTTGAAAAAAGAAAAAAAACTTTAATGGCAAATTTGATTTAAAGCTTATTAGAAGCCCATACCCAGCCACATAGGCTCCATTAAGAGTATTATAAAACTCAATAACACAAGTATTTCTTTTTTGTGTAGCTATAGTAGTTCATGTATATGCTTGAGTTTAATTTTATTTATTTATTAATATTTGTATACTGGGGTAGTGCACTGATCAGTACTGACCAATGTCAGACTCAGCCTGGATGAAATACAAAACATTTCACAAACAAAAAAATACAAAAATGTGAGCAATAACAGTGCAGTTCAAATTAATTACATAGAAAACTGTATACATACACCATAGTGAGAAAGCATGGTGTACAATCAGACAGAGAGTAGTGTACAATGTATACACTGGTTTCTAAAGTGGGTCAATCTTCAGTAAATTTTGAGAGTGGAGAAGAGACTTGGAAAAGAGATAGGTTGGGTGGTCTGACCTGTGCTGAATCAGGAGCATTTGGCTTGGGTGAACAAGTGCTTTTTGAGCTGCATTCTGAATTTGGAGTAACTGCTGATTTTCTTGATGTCAATGGGGAGAGCTCACCAAAGAGTAGGTGCCTAAGTATGTGCGGTGCTGTGGTTCTAGGGGTAATAAGAGGAGCTCACCAAGGAGTAGGTGCCTAAGTATGTGCGGTGCTGTGCAGTTTGGTTCTAGGGGTAATAAGAGGAGCTCACCAAGGAGTAGGTGCCTAAGTATGTGCGGTGCTGTGCAGTTTGGTTCTAGGGGTAATAAGAGAAGCTCACCAAGGAGTAGGTGCCTAAGTATGTGCGGTGCTGTGCAGTTTGGTTCTAGGGGTAATAAGAGGAGCTCACCAAGGAGTAGGTGCCTAAGTATGTGCGGTGCTGTGGAGTTTGGTTCTAGGGGTAATAAGAGGAGCTCACCAAGGAGAAGGTGCCTAAGTATGTGCAGTGCTGTGGAGTTTGGTTCTAGGGGTAATAAGAGGAGCTCACCAAGGAGTAGGTGCCTAAGTATGTGCGGTGCTGTGCAGTTTGGTTCTAGGGGTAATAAGAGGAGCTCACCAAAGAGTAGGTGCCTAAGTATGCGCGATGCTGTGCAGTTTGGTTCTAGGGGTAATAAGAGGAGCTCACCAAGGAGTAGGTGCCTAAGTATGTGCGGTGCTGTGCAGTTTGGTTCTAGGGGTAATAAGAGGAGCTTACCAAGGAGTAGGTGCCTAAGTATGTGCGGTGCTGTGCAGTTTGGTTCTAGGGGTAATAAGAGGAGCTCACCAAGGAGTAGGTGCCTAAGTATGTGCGGTGCTGTGGAGCTTGGTTCTAGGGGTAATAAGAGGAGCTCACCAAAGAGTAGGTGCCTAAGTATGTGCGGTGCTGTGGAGTTTGGTTCTAGGGGTAATAAGAAGAGCTCACCAAGGAGTAGGTGCCTAAGTATGTGCGGTGCTGTGCAGTTTGGTTCTAGGGGTAATAAGAGGAGCTCACCAAAGAGTAGGTGCCTAAGTATGTGCGGTGCTGTGGAGTTTGGTTCTAGGGGTAATAAGGGGAGCTCACCAAAGAGTAGGTGCCTAAGTATGTGCGGTGCTGTGCAGTTTGGTTCTAGGGGTAATAAGAGGAGCTCACCAAGGAGTAGGTTCCTAAGTATGTGTGGTGCTGTGGAGTTTGGTTCTAGGGGTAATAAGAGGAGCTCACCAAGGAGTAGGTGCCTAAGTATGTGCGGTGCTGTGGAGTTTGGTTCTAGGGGTAATAAGAGAAGCTCACCAAGGAGTAGGTGCCTAAGTATGTGCGGTGCTGTGGAGTTTGGTTCTAGGGGTAATAAGAGGAGCTCACCAAGGAGTAGGTGCCTAAGTATGTGCGGTGCTGTGGAGTTTGGTTCTAGGGGTAATAAGAGGAGCTCACCAAGGAGTAGGTGCCTAAGTATGTGCGGTGCTGTGGAGTTTGGTTCTAGGGGTAATAAGAGGAGCTCACCAAGGAGTAGGTGCCTAAGTATGTGCGGTGCTGTGGAGTTTGGTTCTAGGGGTAGTAAGAGGAGCTCACCAAGGAGTAGGTGCCTAAGTATGTGCGGTGCTGTGGAGCTTGGTTCTAGGGGTAATAAGAGCAGCTCACCAAGGAGTAGGTGCCTAAGTATGTGCGGTGCTGTGGAGTTTGGTTCTAGGGGTAATAAGAGGAGCTCACCAAGGAGTAGGTGCCTAAGTATGTGCGGTGCTGTGCAGTTTGGTTCTAGGGGTAATAAGAGGAGCTCACCAAGGAGTAGGTGCCTAAGTATGTGCGGTGCTGTGGAGTTTGGTTCTAGGGGTAATAAGAGGAGCTCACCAAAGAGTAGGTGCCTAAGTATGTGCGGTGCTGTGCAATTTGGTTCTAGGGGTAATAAGAGGAGCTCACCAAGGAGTAGGTGCCTAAGTATGTGCGGTGCTGTGGAGTTTGGTTCTAGGGGTAATAAGAGGAGCTCACCAAAGAGTAGGTGCCTAAGTATGTGCGTGCTGTGGAGTTTGGTTCTAGGGGTAATAAGAGGAGCTCACCAAAGAGTAGGTGCCTAAGTATGTGCGGTGCTGTGGAGTTTGGTTCTAGGGGTAATAAGAGTTGGTGTGGCTTGTGAGTAGTGCTTCAGTTGGTATGAGGAGGTTTCTGCATGAAGTCTAGCTGCAGGGAGGGATAAAATGTGTGGAGCTGGAGTAGTTTGTAGAGTTGGGATCTTAAAAGAAAGTTAGATCTTTGTTTTATGGGTAGCCATTTGGGTTTTTTCTGTGGTGATATAGTGATGTTCACAGAGAAGGGAGCTTGTAATGAATAGGCAAATGTGGTTAGAGATTGGTCGGAGTATGGCAATGTTTTTTTGGAGACAAAAGCAAAAATTGGCAGCCCATATTCAAGTTGAGAAAGGAGAACTATTTCACCAATGGCTGCTCTGTCTGACCGAGATAGAAAAGGGGAGATCTTTTTGGCTCAGAAGAGGAGGGAGTTTATTTTGGCTCTCACTTTGTCTATGTAGAAATGTAAATCTAATTACTGATCAAGCCATAGACATAGGTGTTTGAAGTGAAAGTTGTCTCTGTGGAATGATTGTGCAAGTCAAAGACAGTTAAAGAGTCTAGTGCCTGCTGAATTTTCTGTGAAGTGTCAGATAGCATAGCTTTGGTCTTGGTGAGGTGGAGGAGTTTAAGGTTCTGAGCCATTGGTGGAGCTCATGTAAGTCCAACTGGAGTTGGAAATAAATGCTGGTGTGAGAGTCAACTGACTGGTAAATGAATATGCCATCAAAATAGAGAATAAGTGGGAGATGGGGAGGTCACAAGGGAGTTTGTTAATGAATATGTAGAAGAAGAGGGGCAAGACTAGATCCTTGTGGTGCATCTTTGGTAATAGTCCCAGATTCTAAGTGGGAGGATCCTATATTAACTCTGAAGTGTCTGTCAGTGAGGAGAAGTTTGCCCAGGTTTGGGAAGATGGATATTGGAGAGAAGTGACAGTTATATTTTGGGTTGGCTGCTTTGGGAGGGGGTTAATTCGAGCAGTTTTCCAAATCTGTGGCATGATGTTTGGTGTGAGACATAGATTATATGCAGGTGAGAGAAAGACAGAAAATCTCTGCAGTGATATGTGAGCCAGAGGTTTATGTTATCAGATCCAGGAAAAGTATCAGTGGAAATAGTTTCAAGTAGAATAGATACTTCTTTGGGGAGTATGTATATGAAGTGGAAGAGGGGGATGAATGGCAATGGGGTGGCCAGTGCATGATCTGTGGGAAGTGTGTAGTTTATTGATGGGAGTTTGTTAAATTCTTTAAGGAAATCATCTGGAGAAAGTGTTGTTGTACGACACTGAGTGGTGTTTGCAGACAGAGTATCACGAGGAGGTTTTCTTCCCTTCCTGTAAGAAGGTTAACCTCTTTCCAAATGTGTTTGGGGAAATGTAAGAGGGCAATTTGTTTCTTTGTTTGGAGATTTCTTTTGTGTTTTCTGATGTACTTCTTGCCTAGGTTACGTAAAACTATAAAGGAGGTATGGTTGTCAATTGTGTGGGGTGGGTTATTTCCATTTTTTGCCATGCTTCAGCCCTTAGAGTTAAGAGATGTTTGAGTTCAGTGGATAAATACTCAGTTTCGGTGGGTTTATAAAGCCTGTGTATAAGTGGGAAGAATTTGTCTTGCAGCTGGAGTAGAAAGTTAGTCAGGCTTACAGCTGCTGTGTTAGGGTCATGTAAGGAGATTATGTGGATCCAGTTGTGAGTTGTGAGAAAGGTTCTGAGTTTGTCAGTAGTATTGCTACTCTGGTTTCTGAAGACTTTTAGCATTGGTGGAAGATTTTTAGGATGATTGACAATTTTAAAGGTATTTGGCAGTGGTCGCTTAGTGATGGTGGCAGAATGCTTATGCTGGAGATGGAGTTTGGTAGGTTTGTAATAATTAGGTTTAGTGTGGGTGTTTGGTGGATCTCAGGTTAGGTCTTCTAGGTTCTTTTATGAGTTGAAGGAGATCTAGGCTTGCTAGGAAAGTACCCATGTTAGATGAAAGAGGACCAGGTAATTAATTTTGAAGTCATGAGAATGATTATGCTAGCATTTTTGAACATAAAACACAAACGGCTACCACGGCAGTAAATAAAAGTTTAATATAAACGTAAAACCACAAAGAATAAGCACTTTCGTGTTAAAAATTATTCATCAGATTCATTAATAAAATCAACACAACACCTTATTTATATACATTCAACATTCAATATTCAATTAACATCAGCAATTAAGACCTCCTTTTCTTCCCTTTTAATATAGGTTTTAAAGGCAAGCAACCATTCAAACCTGGGGGGGGTTGTCTGCTTGCAGCCTAAGTATCCAATTCGTTTCAGCCATCTCAGTCAAATTGACAAGGCCCCCCCCCTCTATTATTCAACTTAATGTATTGTAACACTAAACGAAAATACGTGTCCATTATTCTCGTTAACATGTCAAGCTAGAGCAGTGCTAAGATTTTGTACTCATGTCATGCAAGTGTCTTAAAATCCTGTCCTTTAACACTTTATTAGTTTTTCCTACATAAAAAAATAAACATAATTCACAGGTAGCTAAATATATTACATTTTCAGACTTACAATCAGCATAACACTTAGGTTTAAATACAAAATCATATCTAGGATGCTTAAAATGTTGTTGCTTAGAAATAGCATAGCATACCCTGCAGCTGGAACAAGCATAGGTACTTACTTTAATATCACTTCTAATATCAACAGACCTAGGTTTCTTATCACATAACTGTAATTTTAAGCTACTACAACTCTTAAAAAGAAATTTAGGTGCACATCCTACAATACTAGCAATCTTAGTGTCTGCTGTCAGAACTTTCCAATTTTTATGCACTATATCGCATATTGGACCCGTATCATTAGTAAATTTCAAAGGAACTCTTAATCTGGACCCAGTAATGCCCTTAACTCTATTTTTTTCTAAGCCTTCATTCTTGTATTCCTGTAGATTAAGAAGGCTTAGCAAGGCTATCTCTTTTAATCAATACCTCGCTCTTTTCCTTGTCCAGTATCTTTCTATCATATCCACGTTCCTCAAATTGTCGATACAAGCCATCTAATGTAGTGCAAAAATCCTGATGATCTGTACAGAGCCTAGAAGCTTGTATAAACTGACCTGTAACAATATTACGGTAAATATATCTGGATGCATGCTGCCCCCAGCTAACAAATTGTTTCTCCAACAATCCTTACGAAACATGGATGTGTTTATACTCCCATTGCTATCTTTATGAAGGCACACATCCAGGAAGTCTATTTCCTTATCTGAAATATGTGCAGCAATTCTCAAAAAAGTTGTATTTGTCTCTAAAAGGGAAATAAATGTTCCAAATTAATCTTCATTGCCTGCCCACAGAATAAACATGTCATCTAAAAGATGACAATAGAACTTAATCTTATTACTGTAAATCCCATTGCCTAGTACAAATTCCTCTTCCTAACCATTCATTACTAAGTTTGCATAAGTATTGGTGCAGGGGGTGCCCATCCCTATCCCCAAACATTGTAGATAAATACTTTTCTCATACATAAACAAATTATTTTCAAGTAACAGTTCTAAAAGTGTACAGACAACTAACACCTTATTCGATGTAAAATCTGGATGAGCAGTTAAATTGTGTCTCACCATATCCACCCCATATTCATTAGGAATGCATGTGAATAAATTATTTATATCCATAGTTACTAAAAAGCAGAGCCTCTAGGCTCTGTATAGACCATCAGGATTTTTGCACTACATTAGATGGTTTGTATCGACAATTTGAGGAATGTTGTTATGATAGAAAGTTACTGCACAAGGCAAAGAGAGAGGTATTGATTAAAAGAGATACCATTGCTAACCCTTCTTATTCTATTGGAACACAAGCACGATGGCTTAGAAAAAATATAGAGTTAAGGGAATTACTGGGTCCAGATTAAGAGTTCCTTTGAAATTTACTAACGATATGGGTCCACTTTGTGATATTATGGGTAAAAATTGGAAAGTTATGACTGCAGACAATAAGACTGCTAATATTGTAGGATGTGCACCTAGCTTTCATTTTAAGAACAGTAGTATTTATTTATTTATTTTATTTTACATTTGTTGACCGGGCTAGTCTAGCTGGATACATATCCATTTTCAGTAGAGGCCCGGGGAGAAAAGCTCCACACATAGAGAGAATACAGAATACATTTACAAATGGTATAGAGTAGCATTACATAGAGACAATAAAAAAAGACATTGGTGTTACATATTTGTAAAAATAACAATCACAATATTGTATAGATAATCCTAAGCATGGCTACAATTTGAAGCCGAGAGGGTAGGTTGATAATCTCTGGGATAGGGAAGGGAAGATACTACAGAGACTAGTCTGGTTTAGGACATGGGCATGACCAATGAGACTTAAGAAATTCTTTGAGGTGATTTTTAAATTGATTAATCGAGGTCATGAGTCTTAGGCTATTAGGTAGGGAATTCCATAGCTTTCCAATGGAATTGGCATAGAGAGCATCGCCTCCAGCGTTATTAGATTTAATGGTTAGTACCTGGACACTATTAGCTGACCTGAGGGATTTTAGGTTGGAGTAGGGGGTCAGGATTTTGCTCAGAGAGGGGGTTCTGTCCGGTTGGTTGATTATTTTAAAAGCTTCAGTAAGTTGGTTGAGTTTGAGAAGATTGGGGAGTTCTATCCAGCCAAGGGTATTTAGCTTGAGGCAATGGTGAGTACGATACGGTGTTCCTGTTATAAATCTGGCTATATGATTATAGGCAACAGATAGTTTATTGAGTTCACGCTTATTGAGGAACGACAGTATTGGGGAGGCATAAAGGAGGCTGGAGAGGAGATTATGGTTAGTTTGGTATGAGGGGTTAAGAAATTTTTTATTCTGTACATAGATCCAAGTTTCTTGTTTACGGATTTAGTAACTTAAAAAGACAGTTATGTGATAAGAAACCTAGGTCTGTTGATATTAGAAGTGATATTAAAGTAGGTACCTACACTTGTTCCAGCTGAGGGTATGCCATGCTATTTCTAAGCAACAACATTTTAAGCATCCTTGGTATGATTTTGTATTCAAACCTAAGAGTTATGCTGATTGTAGGTCTGAAAATGTTGTGTATTTAGCTACCTGTGAATTATGTTTATGTTTTTATGTAGGAAAAACTAATAAAATGTTAAAGGACAGGATTTTAAGATACTTGTATGATATAAAAGTACAAAATCTTAATGCTCTAGCTCAACATGTTAAAGGAAATAATGGACATATATTTTCACTTAGAGTGTTACAAAATACTAAGCTGAATAATGACTGAGATGGCTGAAATTAAATGTAAACTTAGGATGCAAGCAGACAACCCCCGGGTTTGAATGGTTGCTTGCCTTTAAAATCTATATTAAAAGGGAGGAAATTGAGGTATTAATTGCTGATGTTAATTGAATGTTGAATGTATATAAATAAGGTGTTGTGTTGGTTTTATTAATGAATCTGATGAAGCGTTTTTTTTAATGTTGAAGTGGTTATTCTTTGTGGTTTTACATTTATATTAAACTTTTATTTACTGCTGTGGTAGCCGTTTGTGTTTTATGTTCAGTTTTGTTTTTGGTTATACATTTATAGCTTTTATTTGTTCCATCTTCATTTTGTTGGTTGAGGTTAGTGATGACTGAATTGAATTTTTTAGGGAAGAATGAGGTGGTAGTTAGGCTGTAGTGATCAGTAGTGTTTTGTTTTTCTGAGTTGGAAATTTTAGGAGAATCCAGTTAGCACCAGAGTATGAGTCTGAGGAGGAGTTTCTTTGTTCAGTGACTTTTGGATTTAGGTTATTTTGTACATGATTAGAGATCCACCAGATTGTTTACCTGGTCTGGCATCAGTGAGATACATATAGGAGGTTAGAAGGTGTTGGAAAGTGGGGGAATCTTTTTTTGACCCAGGATTCTGTGGCTGCAAGAATACCTGGGTTGTGCTGGGAAATAAAAGCACTTATGTGGTTGTACTTTTCTCTGATGCTATGCCCACTGAGAAGGACACAGACTGGTGTAGGAAGACAGTATTTCTAATGTTGAGGAAAGGAAGTTTTTTATTTTTTTATCTTTGGCACTAGATGCTTAATTGCATATTTTATTGTTTAAAATGAAGCTTAATTTAGATTTTTGACTTTACGTTTACTTCCATTTCAGATTTTTCACTTATATTTGGTATCTGAGAATTAATTTAATATCAAGTTAGATTGTTCATGTCATGATGTGTCTGACCAATATTATGTATTACCGCATTGGTACAAGCAAGCATAGTGAGATCTGAGAAATCCCTTCACTTTATTAACAGAAATGGGAAAATCACTTCAAAATAATAATTTTATGGTGAACACAATTTGAGACACATGAATTTACTATGTGTATTGAATGGACATTCATCATTTTTATGTAGATATGTACATATATGTGCATATTTAAGCAATAACCCATGCCTGGGTGTGGGTAATGCTGGATTTACCCATGGTTGGTGTGGTTTGGTCGCAAGGCCCGAGTGGCCAAAGAAAGATAACCGTGGGAAAATCCAGCATTATCCAAACCCAGGCATGGGTTATTGCTATTATACAATGACATTATTTAAGAAAAAAAAATATTTACTTTTCTTAAATAATGGCATTGTATAATGCCTCAGTGCTGCCCTTCCACAGTTGCCCGGTATTCTGCGGCAGTTCTAATGTACTGCACATGCGTATGCTTAGGCAGTACATCAGAGCTGTGTGTGGAAGCAACGGAGAAAGGAAGATGTCCGTTGCTTTTTTAAAAGGTGTCTTGCTATGTTAAAAGAGTTTAACATAGTGAGACAGCTTTAAAAAAGGCAACAGAGACAGGAAGATTTCTGTTACTTTTTTTTAAGATAACTCGCTATGTTAAACCCATTTAACATAGTGAGATTACAGCAACGGAGCTCTTCCGTTCTCCGTTGCTGTCTAACACACACACAAAAAACGACTTATACTAATGGAAAAAGTCCGGGCGACCGACCTTTTTCCATTAGTATAAGTCTGATTTACAATGGGCATGCTGACCAATCAGCGTGCACACTTTGGAATATTAATGGGGGGTCATTGTATAATTATAGTTATATCTATATTTACATCTACAGTATAAAGATAGAGCTATCTGTCTCTATAGATAGATATAGATATACACACATACATACAGATTACATATTTTGGTTTGACTTGAGTCTGTCCTTACATGTGGCCCATCTCTGACCTTTTCCCTTTTTCTCAGCTGTGTTTTCTGAGCCTGGGAGTTTTCATATATAAACATATCTTCACACTTTTTTTTTTTTTTACTTGTTTTACTGCTAGCCACAAGGTTATTTTTCTCTCTTGTCTCTTTTCTCAAAGACTTCCTAGACTCACATACATAATTGTAAATCCTAATTACACCTCTGCCCAAAGCAGCAGACTTCTTTTTTGAGTTCTGATAACCACCACTTTCCTTTCCTCTCATAAACACAGCATTTCACACAGTTTAGTCTCATTGCTATTTTTAATTATACACTATATTCATGTAACAAAAATGCGGGATTAAATGTTTACATTATTTGACAGTATACCTAGCACACTGATCAACAGTCAGATACACAAGGATGTTTTGTACTTACTAGATAATGAGGAAACAGCACCAATCACAATAAAGGTGCAAACTACGTCTGTGCCTCTGTTCCAGTCACTGTCATTGAATGGGATCTGTTTAAGTGCTCTTGGATTAAAGCAGGGGTGCCCAACTTTTTTAGTTCAAGGCCACTTGCCAGACCTGGCAAGCATTGGAGGGCCACATTACTATAACTGAAGATATTTCTGCTTTGTATACCCACCATGCCAAAGGTACACCTCAGACACAAAAGAAAAACAGATGACAACAGTGGCTGCTTCAGATTAATTTTTTTTGTATTCTTTCATCCAAACTAAACTTGCAACTACATTAAATAGCATTCTTGCTACAATACAACAGTGCAAATGTAAAGGTACAGAAACATGAACATATTTTAAGTATCCTTTCTGCAACAGAACAAATATACTGCTGCAAAACCTTGCTACAACAGTGCAAATACACGTGAAAGGAGTTTTTAAGTTTTCCTTTGTACAACAAATATTAGTGCAAATACACACAACAGTATTTTTGCCACAACACTGCAAATGTAATGGTGTAAATCCGCATGAAAGTTCTTCAAATAATGCCATAACTATGCAAATCAAGATTTGTCAGAGGGCAGAAGTAAAATAAATGTTCAGATGTGACCTGACAAATCAGTTAATATGATTTCTGACATTGCTTATACTTGCACAAGTGGTCTATGACTGCACCAGCTGTTCAACTGGCAGTACAGAGTCCATCTGTCAGATGTGCATCTGTGATAACAGCTGTCAATTTACTTCTCATTCTCTTTGCTCTACAGAAGAGCTGTTCACAGTAGTACGTGCTGCCAAAATGTGCAATCGATGCAGAAACATAATTGCTGTTGAACTTGAGGAGACTATTCTCTGTGAAGGCTGTCTTTAAGTCACAGTTATTGTGAAGCTCATTGAGTTCCAGTGGCATGTTATCAGGAGTAGGGCTGGGATCGGGATCAACTGCAGATGGGTCTCCAAAGATCTTCATGTTAATATGGTGTTACGGAAGTCCTCAAATCCAAGTTTGCATTCTTTAACAAGCTTGGAGAATTGGTCACAGTATTCAGCATCTCATGAGATTAGGGTTGAGAAATGAAACACTTTCTACTTGGACAAATTCATTTGCAGCAGTTCCAGCTTTTGAATGAATGTGATTACATGTTGATACAGTCTGCTAACAAACTGATCCTTTGCCTGTAGTTTCATATTTAAGTTTGCCAACAACTTTGTGATGTCTACAAGAAAAGCCAGGTCATTTAACCAAAGATCATCATTCAAGACCGTGGTATCTTTACCATTATCGATCATGAAGAATTTTATTTTGTCAAGCACAATCAAAATCTGCTCTAGGTTGCTGCCCTGATCAGGCATCAGACTTGACAGAAGTAAATGACATCATCATACCGTGCACCTGTTTCTTCATAGATTCATAGGTAGATACTAGGCTATCTGCCCTAGGGCATTTATAAGCCTAGCCAGAGTGTATTTGGCTTCCGCCTCCCTATTAGATTAGCCTACTGTACCCCTGTAAAGTAGGTCACAGAAGGTACCCTTTTAAGATTAGTTTACTGTGCCTCTGTCTAGCAGGGACACAGGAGAGATCCCAGGGGTGAATTTGCGATTTCCCAAACACGCATCCAAATTTCACTTGAAGAGGGTCAGCGAGGGGCTAAAGGTGTTAAACTACCAGTGATTCAAATGCCCTGATCTTATGAAGTTAACAGTTGCAATGTTCTTTTCTATGACCTCTTTTAGTTCGTGTTTTGGCATGCAAGCTGTCTTGAATAATTATGCAGTAATGTACCATGAGTTCCTGTGACACTGACTTCATTATTAAAGTTACAAATTCACTTTGCTTCCCTGTCATGAAAGGAGCACCATCAGTTGTAACCCACAGATTTTTGCTTCACTGAGCTTCATCTTCTGCAATAACCGTTTCCCTTGCTCAAAATGTCTTTTCCTATTGTTGTGCCCTTCATTGCACAAACATCAAGCAGTTCTTCCAGCATATCAAAAGACTTGGTAACTCCTCAAACAAATACAGCCATCTGAGTAGCATCCCCAACATCAGTACCTTCAAGTGCCAAGCTAAAGAGCAGACAATGTTGTGGTCTTCTACAATGATTACCTTAGATGTTTGCAGATAGGTCCTGCACTCATCTTGCAATGGTCTGATGTGAGACCCTCAGATTTCCCACTGTTATTTTTGTTTTTTGTGGACAAGCCATGCCTATAAATATTTCAGGCAGTCATTAACAAAGTCTCCATACAGAATGGCTTCCCTCTTTCTGCTATTAGTTCTGCTATCAAATAACTGACTTTCATTGGCACTTCACTACTGTAGCTACCAACTTTGAAAAGTGACTGCTGGCTGTTAATAGCTTGCTGATACATTTAGCATGCTTTGTAGTGTAATGGTAGCTTATGTTGTACTCCTTTGGCACAGCTATAGTTTCCTGACAGATAAAAGACAAAATGACACCATGCTGTTCAATCACAAAATACTCCTCAGACCATGACCTCTTGAAAACTTGACCTTCACTGTCAGTCTTTCTTCTCTTAGCAGTCAGTGTACATCATTTTAATATGGATCTGTTGGGAAAAGGAACTGGCCAACTTCCTTCCATCCTAGATAGCTCTCCAAAAGCATTCTGATGTAACACTTTGAAAATCTGCATATAATAATCCAAAATTAACCTCACAAAGGCCCTTAGCATCAAATTAGTTGTTGGTACTTTAACTCCTTAAATAGACCCTGCATATTGCCCACCCAACAAGCCATATCAAGGCACAGTTGTCAAAGACACTACTGCTGATTGTGATGAACATGACACAATTCTACAGTAACTCAGTTGCTGCTCAGTCATGCACTACAAACTACATCCTATGTGCTTTAATCAATAATTAACTTTTACCAGTTCTGCCAGAGCAGTCTAAATAGCACAAAACCATCAACAGATGAGTAAGCACCGATGAAAATGTAGTGCATTAATGGGCATGTAATCTTCCCTTCTCTAGCAGGTTTGGAAAAAGACTAGAATTCTGAAATTACATTATGTTCTCACACAAACTACTCCATGATCACTGCCAAAAAACAGAATGTTACAAATCACCCCATGATTTCTGCAGGCAAAAAAGTGAAGATCTGAGGCACTCTGAACCAAAAAATTACCATTTCACAGCCCAGATGACATCAGTGCCACTGCAGGCAGAAAACCAGTGGATCACAGTAGATTAACTGAAGGAAGCATGCCAACATTTGATAATATAATGTGTTTCAGTGTAGGTGGCAAAACTGCACATCAGCGCAGGCAGTGGCAAAACTGAACATCAGTGCAGGCAGCAGCAAAACTGCACATTAGTGCAGGCAGTGGAAATGCTGAACATCACTGCAGGTGCCAGCAAAACTGGACATCAGTGAAGGTGGTGGCAAAATAGAACTGCATCCGAACTGCTGGGCTACTCTCAAATAATCTGCTCTCCACTATTCAGTTATGCACAGCAACTGTAGCAGCATTCCTAGCACACACCCCAGAAATGTATGCCGGTAATGAGTGCACTGAGTAAACTAGGTATGCAAATCATTCAATACACAAAAATGCAGGGAAATCTAGAATATGCATGATTTATAACCATGCACACACTTAACGAATACATAGCAAGTCATGAATTATGCACAGATGTAGCCCCACTACACCAGATACAGTAGGTTACTCAACATAAATAAAGGTTCATAGGTGTGTACTAGACTAATGGCCCTGGAGCCTTTACAAGCCTAGCTCATAGAAATGCCCTGGCATTGTGCCACCTGACATTAGTTCCCATCTTTAGGGAAATGAGAAATAAGTCTGTTAAATATGCAATCCTATGCACAGTATACATATACATTAATGAATTATGCATACACTCCTAGTGAATTATGTCCAGATTCAAACTTCCTCCTCCAGATAAATCGGGTTAATTTTGAATGGTTAGTTTTACTCACAATCTTTCTTTTCTCACTTAAAATGAAAACAATGATACAGGCTTAGACATCAGAACAGGCTGCTTCAAACTGCAATTTGTAAAGTCAAAGTTGTAACCCCTCCCCCTCAACCTCTTTTGAAAATCTTAAGCGATTTACAAGAGAATCACTGGCTGTACAAAAGAGAGAGAAAATGTAGGATGAAACCAAGAACAACACCTTTGTGGTGCAATAATTCTGTACAAAGCCAAAAATAATTGTAAGGCTAGATACAAAAATCAGGGGCAGATTTTAAATATTGCTCTTATAAGCCTAGAAAGCTGGTTGAATAAAAAGTTCTGCAATTTTAAATGGTACTCTTGTATACATAAAAACTTGACATCATAACAGGCTTTAGATTGACATGCATTTTCTTAATGCTGTGAATTCTGAAACTCAAAAGAGTGACATTTAGTGACTTTAATCCTTCATAATTTGCCAGAAAACCACAAATTTTATGAAGAGAAGACAAAAAATGAATACATCAGCTGCACTTATAAACCCACAACTCACACCACTCTCTCATCTTCTGCAACAGTACTGAAACATATGACATTTGCGAGGAAACCACAAATTTTATGAGGAAAAGATCAAAAATATGGGACAAAATGATATTCCGCAGAAATCAGGACAGTTAAGAGGTATGATATTGACAGTGGCATTCATCAACCCCATCAAAGGTTTAACCATGTATGCACAGACACTTAAATGACATCATTTCTCTAGCAACCCATAAAATGGTTTAACCATGTACGCACAAATACTTAAATGACATAATTTCCCTAACAACCCCTTCAATGGTATAACCATGCACGCACAAACACTTAAATGACACCATTTCCCTAACAATCCCTTCAGTGGTTTAACCATGTATCCACAAACACTTAAAATACATTATTGCCCTAACAACCCCTTCAGTGGTTTAACCATGTATGCACAAACACTTAAATGACACCATTTCCCCAACAATCCCTTCAATGATTTAACCATGTATGCACAAACACTTAAATGACACAATTTCCCTAACAACCCCTTCAATGTTTTAATCATGTACGCACAAACACTTAAATGACACCATTTCCCTAACAACCCCTTCAATGATTTAACCATGTATGCACAAACACTTAAATGACACCAGTTCTGTAACAGCCCCTTCAATGGTTTAACCATATATGTACAAACACTTAAATGACACAATTTCCCTAACAACCCCTTCAATGGTTTAACCATGCATACACAAACACTTAAATTACACCATTTTCTAACAACCACTTCAATGGTTTAACCATGTATGCACAAACACTTAAATGACACAATTTCCCTAAAACCCCCTTCAATGGTTTAACCATGTATGCAGAAACATGTAAATGACACCATTTCCCTAACAACCCCTTCAATGGTTTAATCATGAATGCACAAAAATTTAAATTACACCATTTCCCTAACACCGCTTCAATGGTTTAACCATGTATGCACAAACACTTAAATGACACCATTTTCCCTAACAACCCCTTCAATGGTTTAACCATGTATGCACAAACATTTAAATGACACCATTTCCTTAAAAACCCTTTCAATGGTTTAACCAGGTATGCACAGACAGTTAAATGGCATGATTTCCCTAACAACCCGCATCAACGGTTTAACCATATATGCACAAACACTTAAATGACATAATTTCCCTAACAACCCTTTCAATGATTTAACCATGTATGCACAAACACAGAAATGACACCATTTCCCAAACAACTCATTCAATGGTTTAACCATGTATGCACAAACACTTAAATTACACCATTTCCCAAACAACCCCTTCAGTGGTTTAACCATGTATGCACAAACAGTTAAATGGCACCATTTCCCTAACAAGGTTTAAACATGTATGCACAAACACTTCAGTGACATCATTTCCCAAACAACCTCTTCAATGGTTTAACCATGTATGCACAAAAACTTCAATGATACCAGTTTCCTAACAACCCCTCTAATGGTTTAACCATGTATGCACAAACACTTAAATGACACAATTTCTCTAACAACCCCTTCAATGGTTTAACCATGTATGCACAAACACTTAAATTACACCATTTCCCAAACAACCCCTTCAGTGGTTTAACCATGTATGCACAAACAGTTAAATGACACCATTTCCCTAACAAGGTTTAAACATGTATGCACAAACACTTCAGTGACATCATTTCCCAAACAACCTCTTCAATGGTTTAACCATGTATGCACAAAAACTTCAATGATACCAGTTTCCTAACAACCACTCTAATGGTTTAACCATGTATGCACAAACACTTAAATGACACAATTTCCCTAACAACTCCTTCAATGGATTAACCATGTATGCACAAACAGTTAAATGAGACTATTTCCTTAACCCCTTCAATGGTTAATCATGTATGCACAAACACTTAAATGACATCACTTCCCTAACAACCCCTTCAATGGTTTAACCATATTCACACAAACACTTAAATGACACCATTTCCCTAACAACACTTTCAATGGTTTAACCATGTACACACAAACACTTAAATGACACAATTTTGCTAAACAAAACCTTCAATTGTTAACCTGCTTATGCACAAATACTTAAATGACACTATTTTCCTTAAAACCCCATTCAATGGTTTAACCACATAGGCACACACACTTAAATTATACAATTTCCTAACACCCCTTCAATGGTTTAACCATGTATGCACAAACACTTAAATGACACCATTTCCCTAACAACCCCTTCAATGGTTTAACCATATTCACACAAACACTTAAATTACACCATTTCCGTAAACAACCCCTTCAATGGTTTAACCATGTACACACAAACACTTAAATGACACCATTTCCCTAAAAAAACCCATTCAATGGTTTAACCATGTAGGCACACACTTAAATGACACCATTTCCCTAACACCTCTTCAATGTTTTAACCATGTATGTAAAAACATTTAAATGATGTCATTTGACTAACAATCCCTTCAATGGTTTAACCATGTATGCACAAACATGTAAATGATACCATTTCCCTAACAACCCTTATGTGGTTTAACCATGTATCCACAAACAGTTAAATGACATAATTTCTCTAACAACCCCTTCAGTAGTTTAACCATGTATGCACAAACACTTAAATGACAATATTTTCCTAACAACCTCTTCAATGGTTTAACCATGTATGCACAAATACTTAAATTACACCATTTCCATAACAAACCCTTCAGTGCTTTAACCATACATGCACAAACAGTTAAATGACACAATTTCTCTAACAACCCCTTCAGTGGTTTAACCATGTATGCACAAACACTTAAATTACACAATTTCCCTAACAACCCCTTCCAGGGTTTAACCATATATGCACAAACAAATGACACCATTTCCCTAACAATCCCTTTAATGGTTTAACCATATTCACACAAACACTTAAATGACACCATTTTCATAACAACCCCTTCAATGGTTTAACCATGTACACACAAACACTTAAATGACACCATTTCCTTTAAAAAACCTTCAGTGGTTTAACCATTTATGCACAAACACTTAAATGACACCATTTTCCTAAAAAACCTTTCAATGGGTTAACCATGAATGCACAAACATTTAAATGACAACATTCCCTAATAACCTCTTCAATGGTTTAGCCATGTATGCACAAAAACCCTTAAATGACACCATTTCCTCAACAACCCCTTCAATGGTTTACCCATGCATGCACAAACACTTAAATGACACCATTTCCGTAACAATCCCTTCAGTGGTTTAACCATGTATGCACAAAGACTACAATGACACCATTTCCCTAACAGCCCCTTCAGTGGTTTAACCACGTATGCACATATACTTAAATGACACCATTTCCCTAACAACACCTTTCAGTGGTTTAACCATGTATGCACAATCAGTTAAATGAGACCATTTCCCTAAAAACCCCTTCAATGGTTTAACCATGTATGTACAAACACTTAAATGAGACCATTTCCTTTACAACCCCTTCAATGGTTTAACCATGTATGCACAAACACTCAAATGACACCATTTCCCTAACAACCCCTTCAATGGGTTAATCATGTATGCACAAACACTTAAATGTCCCCATTTCCCTAATAACCCTTTCAATGGTTTAACCATATATGCACAAACACTTAAATGACACCAGTTCCGTAACAACCCTTTCAATGGTTTAACCATGTATGCAAAAACACTTAAATGACACCAATTCCCTAACAACCCCTTCAGAGGTTTAACCATATACACACAAACACTTAGATGACACCATTTCCTTAAGAACCCCTTCAATAGTTTAACCATGTATGCACAAACACTTAAATGACACCATTTCCTAACAACCTCTTCAACGGTTTAACCATATCTGCACAAACACTTAAATGACACCATTTCCTGAACAACCCCTTCAATGGCTTAAAAATGTACATACAACCACTTAAAAGACACCATTTCACTAAAAACCCTTCAATGGTTTAACCATGTACACACACACTTAAATTGCACCATTTCCGTAACAACCCCTTCAATGGTTTAAGCAGGAATGCACAAACAGTTAAATGACACCATTTCCCTAAGAACCCCTTCAATGTTTTAACCATGTATGCACAAACACTTAAATTACGCTATTTCCCTAAGATCCCTTCAATGGTTTAGCCATGTATGCACAAACACTTATATGACACAATTTCCCTAACAACCACTTCAATGGTTTAACCAGGTATCCACAAAGACTTAAATGACATCATTTCCCTAACAACCCCTTCAGTGGTTTAACCAGGTATCCACAAAGACTTATATGACATAATTTCCCTAACAACCCCTGCAGTGGTTTAACAATGTATGCACAAACACTTAAATGAGACCATTTCCCTAACAACCCCTTCAATGGTTTAACCATGTATGCCCAAGCACTTAAATGACACAATTTCCCTAACAACCCCTTCAATGGTTTAACCATGAATGGACAAACACTTAAATGACACCATTTCCCTAAGATCCCCTTCAATGGTTTAGCCATGTATGCACAAGCACTTAAATGAGACCATTTCCCTAACAACCCCTTTCAGTGGTTTAACCATGTATGCACAAACACTTAAATGACACCATTTCCGTAACAACCCCTTTCAGTGGTTTAACCATGTATGCACAAGCAGTTAAATTAGACCATTTCCCTAACAACCCCTTCAATGGTTTAACCATGTATGCACAAACAGTTAAATTAGACCATTTCCCTAACAACCCCTTCAATGGTTTAACCATGTATGCACAAACACTTAAATGAGACCATTTCCCTAACAACCCCTTCAGTGGTTTAACCATGTATGCACAAGCAGTTAAATGAGACCATTTCCTTAACAACCCCTTCAATGGTTTAACCATGAATGCACAAACACTTAAATGACACCATTTCCCTAACAACCTCTTTCAGTGGTTTAACCATGTATGCACAAACACTTAAATTACACCATTTCCCTAACAACCCCTTTCAGTGGTTTAACCATGTATGCACAAACACTTAAATGACACCATTTCCCTAACAACCCCTTTCAGTGGTTTAACCATGTATGCACAAACAGTTAAATTAGACCATTTCCCTAACAACCCCTTCAATGGTTTAACCATGTATGCACAAACACTTAAATGAGACCATTTCCCTAACAACCCCTTCAGTGGTTTAACCATGTATGCACAAGCAGTTAAATGAGACCATTTCCTTAACAACCCTTTCAATGGTTTAGCCATGCATATCCCAAACACTTAAAAGACACCATTTCCCTAACAACCCCTTTAATGGTTTAACCATGCATGCACAAACACTTACATGACACCATTTCCCTAACAACCCCTTCAATGGTTTAACCATGTATGCAAAAAACACTTAAATGACACCATTTCCATAACAACCCCTTCAATGGTTTTACCATGTATGCACACACACTTAAATGACACCATTTCCCTAACACCACTTCAATGGTTTAATCATGTATGCACAAGCAATTAAATGAGACCATTTCCCTATCAACCTCTTCAGTAGTTTAACCATGTATGCACAAACAGTTAAATGATACCATTTCCTTAACATCCCCTTCAGTGGTTTAACCACGTATTCCAAACAATTAAAGGACACCATTTCCCTAACAACCCCTTCAATGATTTAACCACGTATGCACAAAGACTTAAATGACACCATTTCCCTAAGAACCCCTTCAATGTTTTAACCATGTATGCACAAACACTTAAATGACACCATTTCCTTAACAACACCTTGAATGGTTTAACCATGTATGCAAAAACACTTAAATGATGTCATTTGCCTAATAATCCCTTCAATGGTATAACCATGTATGCAAAAACACTTAAATGACACAATTTCCCTAACAACGCATTCAGTGGTTTAACCAGGTATCCACAAAGACGTAAATGACATCATTTCCCCAACAACCCATTCAATGGTTTAACCATGAATGGACAAACACTTAAATGACACCATTTTCCTAACAACCTCTTTAATGGTTTAACCATGTATGCACAAGCACTTAAATGACACCATTTCCCTAACAACCCCTTCAATGCTTTAACCATGAATGGACAAACACTTAAATGACACCATTTCCCTAAGATCCCCTTCAATGGTTTAGCCATGTATGCACAAACACTTAAATGACACCATTTCCCTAACAACCCCTTCAGTGGTTTAACCATGAATGCAAAACCAGTTAAATGACACAATTTCCCTAACAACCCCTTTCAGTGGTTTAACCATGTATGTACAAACAGTTAAATGAGACCAGTTCCCTAACAACCCCTTCAATGGTTTAACGTGTATGCACAAACACTTAAATGAGACAATTTCCCTAACAACCCCTTCAGTGGTTTAACCATGTATGCACAAACACTTAAATGACACCATTTCTTTAACAACCCCTTCAAAGGTTTAACCATGTATGCACAAACACTTAAATGAAGCCGTTTGCCTAACAATCCCTTCAATGGTTTAACCATGTATGCACAAACACTTTAATGACACCATTTCCCTAACAACCCCTTCAATGGTTTAATCATGTATGTAAAAACACTTAAATGACACAATTTCCATAACAACCCCTTCAATGGTTTAACCATGTATGCACAAACAGTTAAATGACACCATTTTCCTAACAACACTTTAAATGGTTTAATCATGATTGCACAAACACTTAAATGACATAATTTCCCTAACAACCCTTTCAATGGTTTAACCATGTATTCATAAATACTTAAATGACAGCATTTTCCTAACAATCCCTTCAATGGTTTAACCATGTATGCACAAACACTTAAATTAGACCATTTCCCTAACAACCCCTTCAGTGGTATAACCATGTATGCGCAAACAGTTAAATCACACAATTTCCCTAACAAGGTTTAACCATGTACGCACAAACAATTAAATTACACTATTTCCCTAACAACCCCTTCAATGGTTTAACCAAGTAAGCACACACACTTAAATGACATCAATTCCCTAACAACCTCTTCAGTGGTTTAACCATGTATGCACAAAAACTTAAATGACACCATTTGCCTAAACACCCTTTCAGTGCTTTAACCATGTATGCACAAACACTTGAATGATGCCATTTCCCTAACAAACCCTTCAATGGGTTAACCATGTATGCACAAACACTTCAATGACACCAATTCCCTATCAACCACTTTCAGTGGTTTAACCATATATGCACAAACACTTAAATTACATAATTTCCCTAACAACCCCTTCAGTGGTTGTACCATGTTTGCACAAAAAGTTAAATGACACCATTTCCCTAACAAGGTTTAACCATGTATGCACAGTTACATTACAACATTTCCCTAAAAAACCCTTCAATGGTTTAACCAAGCATGCACACACACTTAAATGACACAATTTCCCTAACAACCCCTTCAATGTTTTAATCATGTACGCACAAACACTTAAATGACACCATTTCCCTAACAACCCCTTCAATGATTTAACCATGTATGCACAAACACTTAAATGACACCAGTTCTGTAACAGCCCCTTCAATGGTTTAACCATATATGTACAAACACTTAAATGACACCATTTACCTAACAACCCCATAAATGGTTTAACCAAGTATGCACAAACACTTAAATGACACAATTTCCCTAACAACCCCTTCAATGGTTTAACCATGCATACACAAACACTTAAATTACACCATTTTCTAACAACCACTTCAATGGTTTAACCATGTATGCACAAACACTTAAATGACACAATTTCCCTAAAACCCCCTTCAATGGTTTAACCATGTATGCAGAAACATGTAAATGACACCATTTCCCTAACAACCCCTTCAATGGTTTAATCATGAATGCACAAAAATTTAAATTACACCATTTCCCTAACACCGCTTCAATGGTTTAACCATGTATGCACAAACACTTAAATGACACCATTTTCCCTAACAACCCCTTCAATGGTTTAACCATGTATGCACAAACATTTAAATGACACCATTTCCTTAAAAACCCTTTCAATGGTTTAACCAGGTATGCACAAACAGTTAAATGGCATGATTTCCCTAACAACCCGCATCAACGGTTTAACCATATATGCACAAACACTTAAATGACATAATTTCCCTAACAACCCTTTCAATGATTTAACCATGTATGCACAAACACAGAAATGACACCATTTCCCAAACAACTCATTCAATGGTTTAACCATGTATGCACAAACACTTAAATTACACCATTTCCCAAACAACCCCTTCAGTGGTTTAACCATGTATGCACAAACAGTTAAATGGCACCATTTCCCTAACAAGGTTTAAACATGTATGCACAAACACTTCAGTGACATCATTTCCCAAACAACCTCTTCAATGGTTTAACCATGTATGCACAAAAACTTCAATGATACCAGTTTCCTAACAACCCCTCTAATGGTTTAACCATGTATGCACAAACACTTAAATGACACAATTTCTCTAACAACCCCTTCAATGGTTTAACCATGTATGCACAAACACTTAAATTACACCATTTCCCAAACAACCCCTTCAGTGGTTTAACCATGTATGCACAAACAGTTAAATGACACCATTTCCCTAACAAGGTTTAAACATGTATGCACAAACACTTCAGTGACATCATTTCCCAAACAACCTCTTCAATGGTTTAACCATGTATGCACAAAAACTTCAATGATACCAGTTTCCTAACAACCACTCTAATGGTTTAACCATGTATGCACAAACACTTAAATGACACAATTTCCCTAACAACTCCTTCAATGGATTAACCATGTATGCACAAACAGTTAAATGAGACTATTTCCTTAACCCCTTCAATGGTTAATCATGTATGCACAAACACTTAAATGACATCACTTCCCTAACAACCCCTTCAATGGTTTAACCATATTCACACAAACACTTAAATGACACCATTTCCCTAACAACACTTTCAATGGTTTAACCATGTACACACAAACACTTAAATGACACAATTTTGCTAAACAAAACCTTCAATTGTTAACCTGCTTATGCACAAATACTTAAATGACACTATTTTCCTTAAAACCCCATTCAATGGTTTAACCACATAGGCACACACACTTAAATTATACAATTTCCCTAACACCCCTTCAATGGTTTAACCATGTATGCACAAACACTTAAATGACACCATTTCCCTAACAACCCCTTCAATGGTTTAACCATATTCACACAAACACTTAAATTACACCATTTCCGTAAACAACCCCTTCAATGGTTTAACCATGTACACACAAACACTTAAATGACACCATTTCCCTAAAAAAACCCATTCAATGGTTTAACCATGTAGGCACACACTTAAATGACACCATTTCCCTAACACCTCTTCAATGTTTTAACCATGTATGTAAAAACATTTAAATGATGTCATTTGACTAACAATCCCTTCAATGGTTTAACCATGTATGCACAAACATGTAAATGATACCATTTCCTAACAACCCTTATGTGGTTTAACCATGTATCCACAAACAGTTAAATGACATAATTTCTCTAACAACCCCTTCAGTAGTTTAACCATGTATGCACAAACACTTAAATGACAATATTTTCCTAACAACCTCTTCAATGGTTTAACCATGTATGCACAAATACTTAAATTACACCATTTCCATAACAAACCCTTCAGTGCTTTAACCATACATGCACAAACAGTTAAATGACACAATTTCTCTAACAACCCCTTCAGTGGTTTAACCATGTATGCACAAACACTTAAATTACACAATTTCCTAACAACCCTTCCAGGGTTTAACCATATATGCACAAACAAATGACACCATTTCCCTAACAATCCCTTTAATGGTTTAACCATATTCACACAAACACTTAAATGACACCATTTTCATAACAACCCCTTCAATGGTTTAACCATGTACACACAAACACTTAAATGACACCATTTCCTTTAAAAAACCTTCAGTGGTTTAACCATTTATGCACAAACACTTAAATGACACCATTTTCCTAAAAAAACTTTCAATGGGTTAACCATGAATGCACAAACATTTAAATGACAACATTCCCTAATAACCTCTTCAATGGTTTAGCCATGTATGCACAAAAACCCTTAAATGACACCATTTCCTCAACAACCCCTTCAATGGTTTACCCATGCATGCACAAACACTTAAATGACACCATTTCCGTAACAATCCCTTCAGTGGTTTAACCATGTATGCACAAAGACTACAATGACACCATTTCCCTAACAGCCCCTTCAGTGGTTTAACCACGTATGCACATATACTTAAATGACACCATTTCCCTAACAACACCTTTCAGTGGTTTAACCATGTATGCACAATCAGTTAAATGAGACCATTTCCCTAAAAACCCCTTCAATGGTTTAACCATGTATGTACAAACACTTAAATGAGACCATTTCCTTTACAACCCCTTCAATGGTTTAACCATGTATGCACAAACACTCAAATGACACCATTTCCCTAACAACACCTTCAATGGGTTAATCATGTATGCACAAACACTTAAATGTCCCCATTTCCCTAATAACCCTTTCAATGGTTTAACCATATATGCACAAACACTTAAATGACACCAGTTCCGTAACAACCCTTTCAATGGTTTAACCATGTATGCAAAAACACTTAAATGACACCAATTCCCTAACAACCCCTTCAGAGGTTTAACCATATACACACAAACACTTAGATGACACCATTTCCTTAAGAACCCCTTCAATAGTTTAACCATGTATGCACAAACACTTAAATGACACCATTTCCCTAACAACCTCTTCAACGGTTTAACCATATCTGCACAAACACTTAAATGACACCATTTCCTGAACAACCCCTTCAATGGCTTAAAAATGTACATACAACCACTTAAAAGACACCATTTCACTAAAAACCCTTCAATGGTTTAACCATGTACACACAAACACTTAAATTGCACCATTTCCGTAACAACCCCTTCAATGGTTTAAGCAGGAATGCACAAACAGTTAAATGACACCATTTCCCTAAGAACCCCTTCAATGTTTTAACCATGTATGCACAAACACTTAAATTACGCTATTTCCCTAAGATCCCCTTCAATGGTTTAGCCATGTATGCACAAACACTTATATGACACAATTTCCCTAACAACCACTTCAATGGTTTAACCAGGTATCCACAAAGACTTAAATGACATCATTTCCCTAACAACCCCTTCAGTGGTTTAACCAGGTATCCACAAAGACTTATATGACATAATTTCCCTAACAACCCCTGCAGTGGTTTAACAATGTATGCACAAACACTTAAATGAGACCATTTCCCTAACAACCCCTTCAATGGTTTAACCATGTATGCCCAAGCACTTAAATGACACAATTTCCCTAACAACCCCTTCAATGGTTTAACCATGAATGGACAAACACTTAAATGACACCATTTCCCTAAGATCCCCTTCAATGGTTTAGCCATGTATGCACAAGCACTTAAATGAGACCATTTCCCTAACAACCCCTTTCAGTGGTTTAACCATGTATGCACAAACACTTAAATGACACCATTTCCGTAACAACCCCTTTCAGTGGTTTAACCATGTATGCACAAGCAGTTAAATTAGACCATTTCCCTAACAACCCCTTCAATGGTTTAACCATGTATGCACAAACAGTTAAATTAGACCATTTCCCTAACAACCCCTTCAATGGTTTAACCATGTATGCACAAACACTTAAATGAGACCATTTCCCTAACAACCCCTTCAGTGGTTTAACCATGTATGCACAAGCAGTTAAATGAGACCATTTCCTTAACAACCCCTTCAATGGTTTAACCATGAATGCACAAACACTTAAATGACACCATTTCCCTAACAACCTCTTTCAGTGGTTTAACCATGTATGCACAAACACTTAAATTACACCATTTCCCTAACAACCCCTTTCAGTGGTTTATCCATGTATGCACAAACACTTAAATGACACCATTTCCCTAACAACCCCTTTCAGTGGTTTAACCATGTATGCACAAACAGTTAAATTAGACCATTTCCCTAACAACCCCTTCAATGGTTTAACCATGTATGCACAAACACTTAAATGAGACCATTTCCCTAACAACCCCTTCAGTGGTTTAACCATGTATGCACAAGCAGTTAAATGAGACCATTTCCTTAACAACCCTTTCAATGGTTTAGCCATGCATATTCCAAACACTTAAAAGACACCATTTCCCTAACAACCCCTTTAATGGTTTAACCATGCATGCACAAACACTTACATGACACCATTTCCCTAACAACCCCTTCAATGGTTTAACCATGTATGCAAAAAACACTTAAATGACACCATTTCCATAACAACCCCTTCAATGGTTTTACCATGTATGCACACACACTTAAATGACACCATTTCCCTAACACCACTTCAATGGTTTAATCATGTATGCACAAGCAATTAAATGAGACCATTTCCCTATCAACCTCTTCAGTAGTTTAACCATGTATGCACAAACAGTTAAATGATACCATTTCCTTAACATCCCCTTCAGTGGTTTAACCACGAATTCCAAACAATTAAAGGACACCATTTCCCTAACAACCCCTTCAATGATTTAACCACGTATGCACAAAGACTTAAATGACACCATTTCCCTAAGAACCCCTTCAATGTTTTAACCATGTATGCACAAACACTTTAATGACACCATTTCCTTAACAACACCTTGAATGGTTTAACCATGTATGCAAAAACACTTAAATGATGTCATTTGCCTAATAATCCCTTCAATGGTATAACCATGTATGCAAAAACACTTAAATGACACAATTTCCCTAACAACGCATTCAGTGGTTTAACCAGGTTTCCACAAAGACGTAAATGACATCATTTCCCCAACAACCCATTCAATGGTTTAACCATGAATGGACAAACACTTAAATGACACCATTTTCCTAACAACCTCTTTAATGGTTTAACCATGTATGCACAAGCACTTAAATGACACCATTTCCCTAACAACCCCTTCAATGCTTTAACCATGAATGGACAAACACTTAAATGACACCATTTCCCTAAGATCCCCTTCAATGGTTTAGCCATGTATGCACAAACACTTAAATGACACCATTTCCCTAACAACCCCTTCAGTGGTTTAACCATGAGTGCAAAACCAGTTAAATGACACAATTTCCCTAACAACCCCTTTCAGTGGTTTAACCATGTATGTACAAACAGTTAAATGAGACCAGTTCCTAACAACCCCTTCAATGGTTTAACGTGTATGCACAAACACTTAAATGAGACAATTTCCCTAACAACCCCTTCAGTGGTTTAACCATGTATGCACAAACACTTAAATGACACCATTTCTTTAACAACCCCTTCAAAGGTTTAACCATGTATGCACAAACACTTAAATGAAGCCGTTTGCCTAACAATCCCTTCAATGGTTTAACCATGTATGCACAAACACTTTAATGACACCATTTCCCTAACAACCCCTTCAATGGTTTAATCATGTATGTAAAAACACTTAAATGACACAGTTTCCATAACAACCCCTTCAATGGTTTAACCATGTATGCACAAACAGTTAAATGACACCATTTTCCTAACAACACTTTAAATGGTTTAATCATGATTGCACAAACACTTAAATGACATAATTTCCCTAACAACCCTTTCAATGGTTTAACCATGTATTCATAAATACTTAAATGACAGCATTTTCCTAACAATCCCTTCAATGGTTTAACCATGTATGCACAAACACTTAAATTAGACCATTTCCCTAACAACCCCTTCAGTGGTATAACCATGTATGCGCAAACAGTTAAATCACACAATTTCCCTAACAAGGTTTAACCATGTACGCACAAACAATTAAATTACACTATTTCCTAACAACCCCTTCAATGGTTTAACCAAGTAAGCACACACCTAAATGACATCAATTCCCTAACAACCTCTTCAGTGGTTTAACCATGTATGCACAAAAACTTAAATGACACCATTTGCCTAAACACCCTTTCAGTGCTTTAACCATGTATGCACAAACACTTGAATGATGCCATTTCCCTAACAAACCCTTCAATGGGTTAACCATGTATGCACAAACACTTCAATGACACCAATTCCCTATCAACCACTTTCAGTGGTTTAACCATATATGCACAAACACTTAAATTACATAATTTCCCTAACAACCCCTTCAGTGGTTGTACCATGTTTGCACAAAAAGTTAAATGACACCATTTCCCTAACAAGGTTTAACCATGTATGCACAGTTACATTACAACATTTCCCTAAAAAACCCTTCAATGGTTTAACCAAGCATGCACACACACTTAAATGAGATAATTTCCCTAACAACCTCTTCAGTGGTTTAATCATGTAAGCCCAAATACTTCAGTGACGTCATTTCACCAACAACCCCTTCAATGGCTTAACCATGTGTGCACAAACACTTCAATGACACCAATTCCCTGACAACTCCTACAGTGGTTTAACCATGTATGCACAAACAGTTAAATTAGACAATTTCCCTAACAACCCATTCAATGGTTTAACTATGTATGCACAAACACTTAAATGAGACCATTTCCGTTACAACCCATTCAGTGGTTTAACCATGTATGCACAAACAGTCAAATGAAACCATTTCCCTAACAACCCCTTCAATGGTTTAACCATGCATGCGCAAACAGTTAAATGAGACTATTTCCTTAACAACCCCTTCAATGATTAACCATGTATGCACAAATACTTAAATGACACCATTTCCCTAACAACCACTTCAGTGGTTTAAACATGTATGCACAAACACTTAAATGACACCATTTCCCGAACAACCCCATTCAGTGGTTTAACCATGTATTCAAAAACACTTAAATGACATAATTTCCCAAACAACCCCTTCAATGGTTTAACCATGTACACAGAAACACTTACATGACACCATTTCTCTAAGAAACCCTTCAATAGTTTAACCATGTATGCACAAATACTTAAATGATGACATTTGCCTAACAATCCCTTCAGTGGTTTAACCATGTATGCACACACACGTAAACAACGCCATTTCCCTAAGAATCCCTTCAACGGTTAAACCATGTATGCACAAAAACTTAAATGACACCATTTCCCTTACACCCCCTCAATGGTTTAACCATGTACACACAAACACTAAAATTACACCATTTCCCTAACAACCTCTTCAATGGTTTAACCATGTATGCACAAACACTTAAATTATACCATTTACCTAATAACCCCTTCAGTGGTTTAACCATGTATGCACAAAATCTTAAATGACACCATTTTGCTTTCAACCTCTTTCAGTGGTTTAACCATGTATGCACAAACAATTAAATGAGACCATTTCCCTAACAACCCCTTCAATGGTTTAACCGTGTATGTACAAACACTTAAATGAGACCATTTCCTTTACAACCCCTTCAATGGTTTAACCATGTATGCACAAACACTCAAATGACACCATTTCCCTAACAACCCCTTCAATGGTTTAACCATGTATTCACAAACACTTAAATTACATACTTTCCCAAACAACCCCTTCAATTGTTTAATCATCTATGTACAAACACTTAAATGTCCCCATTTCCCTAATAACCCTTTCAATGGTTTAACCATATATGCACAAACACTTAAATGACACCAGTTCCGTAACAACCCTTTCAATGGTTTAACCATATATGCACAAACACTTAAATGACACCAGTTCTGTAACAACCCTTTCAATGGTTTAACCATGTATGCACAAACACTTAAATGACACCAATTCCCTAACAACCCCTTCAGAGGTTTAACCATGTACACACAAGCACTTAGATGACACCATTTCCTTAAGGACCCCTTCAATAGTTTAACCATGTATGCACAAACACTTAAATTACACCATTTCCCTAACAACCTCTTCAACGGTTTAACCATATCTGCACAAACACTTAAATGACACCATTTCATGAACAACCCCTTCAATGGCTTAACCAAGTACGTACAAACACTTAAAAGACACCATTTCACTAAAAACCCTTCAATGGTTTAACCATGTACACACAAACACTTAAATTGCACCATTTCCGTAACAACCCCTTCAATGGTTTAACCATGTATGCAAAAAACACTTAAATGACACCATTTCATAACAATCCCTTCAATGGTTTTACCATGTATGCACACACACTTAAATGACACCATTTCCCTAACACCACTTCAATGGTTTAATCATGTATGCACAAGCAGTTAAATGAGACCATTTCCCTATCAACCTCTTCAGTAGTTTAACCATGTATGCACAAACAGTTAAATGATACCATTTCCTTAACATCCCCTTCAGTGGTTTAACCACGTATTCCAAACAATTAAAGGACACCATTTCCCTAACAACCCCTTCAATGATTTAACCATGTATGCACAAAGACTTAAATGACACCATTTCCCTAAGAACCCCTTCAATGTTTTAACCATGTATGCACAAACACTTAAATGACGCCATTTCCTTAACAACACCTTGAATGGTTTAACCATGTATGCAAAAACACTTAAATGATGTCATTTGCCTAATAATCCCTTCAATGGTATAACCATGTATGCAAAAACACTTAAATGACACAATTTCCCTAACAACCCATTCAGTGGTTTAACCAGGTATCCACAAAGACGTAAATGACATTATTTCCCCAACAACCCATTCAATGGTTTAACCATGAATGGACAAACACTTAAATGACACCATTTTCCTAACAACCTCTTTAATGGTTTAACCATGTATGCACAAGCACTTAAATGACACCATTTCCCTAACAACCCCTTCAATGCTTTAACCATGAATGGACAAACACTTAAATGATACCATTTCCCTAAGATCCCCTTCAATGGTTTAGCCATGTATGCACAAACACTTAAATGACACCATTTCCCTAACAACCCCTTCAGTAGTTTAACCATGAATGCAAAACCAGTTAAATGACACAATTTCCCTAACAACCCCTTTCAGTGGTTTAACCATGTATGCACAAACAGTTTAATGAGACCAGTTTCCTAACAACCCCTTCAATGGTTTAACGTGTATGCACAAACACTTAAATGAGACAATTTCCCTAACAACCCCTTCAGTAGTTTAACCATGTATGCACAAACACTTAAATGACACCATTTCTTTAACAACCCCTTCAAAGGTTTAACCATGTATGCACAAACACTTAAATGATGCCGTTTGCCTAACAATCCCTTCAATGGTTTAACCATGTATGCACAAACACTTTAATGACACCATTTCCCTAACAACCCCTTCAATGGTTTAACCATATTCACACAAACACTTAAATGACACCATTTCCCTAACAACACTTTCAATGGTTTAACCATGTACACACAAACACTTACATGACACCATTTTGCTAAAAAAAACCTTCAATTGTTAACTGCGTATGCACAAATACTTAAATGACACTATTTTCCTTAAAACCCCATTCAATGGTTTAACCACATAGGCACACACACTTAAATTATACCATTTCCCTAACACCCCTTCAATGGTTTAACCATGTATGCACAAACACTTAAATGACACCATTTCCCTAACAACCCCTTCAATGGTTTAACCATATTCACACAAACACTTAAATTACACCATTTCCGTAAACAACCCCTTCAATGGTTTAACCATGTACACACAAACACTTAAATGACACCATTTCCCTAAAAAAACCCATTCAATGGTTTAACCATGTAGGCACACACTTAAATGACACCATTTCCCTAACACCTCTTCAATGTTTTAACCATGTATGTAAAAACATTTAAATGATGTCATTTGACTAACAATCCCTTCAATGGTTTAACCATGTATGCACAAACATGTAAATGATACCATTTCCCTAACAACCCTTATGTGGTTTAACCATGTATCCACAAACACTTAGATGACATAATTTCTCTAACAACCCCTTCAGTAGTTTAACCATGTATGCACAAACACTTAAATGACAATATTTTCCTAACAACCTCTTCAATGGTTTAACCATGTATGCACAAATACTTAAATTACACCATTTCCATAACAAACCCTTCAGTGCTTTAACCATACATGCACAAACACTTAAATGACACAATTTCTCTAACAACCCCTTCAGTGGTTTAACCATGTATGCACAAACACTTAAATTACACAATTTCCCTAACAACCCCTTCCAGGGTTTAACCATATATGCACAAACAAATGACACCATTTCCCTAACAATCCCTTTAATGGTTTAACCATATTCACACAAACACTTAAATGACACCATTTTCATAACAACTCCTTCAATGGTTTAACCATGTACACACAAACACTTAAATGACACCATTTCCTTAAAACAACCTTCAGTGGTTTAACCATTTATGCACAAACACTTAAATGACACCATTTTCCTAAAAAAACCTTCAATGGGTTAACCATGAATGCACAAACATTTAAATGACAACATTCCCTAATAACCTCTTCAATGGTTTAGCCATGTATGCACAAACACTTAAATGACACCATTTCCGTAACAATCCCTTCAGTGGTTTAACCATGTATGCACAAAGACTACAATGACACCATTTCCCTAACAGCCCCTTCAGTGGTTTAACCACGTATGCACATATACTTAAATGACACCATTTCCCTAACAACACCTTTCAGTGGTTTAACCATGTATGCACAATCAGTTAAATGAGACCATTTCCCTAAAAACCCCTTCAATGGTTTAACCATGTATGTACAAACACTTAAATGAGACCATTTCCTTTACAACCCCTTCAATGGTTTAACCATGTATGCACAAACACTCAAATGACACCATTTCCCTAACAACCCCTTCAATGGTTTAATCATGTATGCACAAACACTTAAATGTCCCCATTTCCCTAATAATCCTTTCAATGGTTTAACCATATATGCACAAACACTTAAATGACACCAGTTCCGTAACAACCCTTTCAGTGGTTTAACCATGTATGCAAAAACACTTAAATGACACCAATTCCCTAACAACCCCTTCAGAGGTTTAACCATATACACACAAACACTTAGATGACACCATTTCCTTAAGAACCCCTTCAATAGTTTAACCATGTATGCACAAACACATAAATGACACCATTTCCCTAACAACCTCTTCAACGGTTTAACCATATCTGCACAAACACTTAAATGACACCATTTCCTGAACAACCCCTTCAATGGCTTAACCATGTACATACAAACACTTAAAAGACACCATTTCACTAAAAACCCTTCAATGGTTTAACCATGTAGACACAAACACTTAAATTGCACCATTTCCGTATCAACCCCTTCAATGGTTTAAGCAGGAATGCACAAACAGTTAAATGACACCATTTCCCTAAGAACCCCTTCAATGTTTTAACCATGTATGCACAAACACTTAAATGACGCTATTTCCCTAAGATCCCCTTCAATGGTTTAGCCATGTATGCACAAACACTTATATGACACAATTTCCCTAACAACCACTTCAATGGTTTAACCAGGTATCCACAAAGACTTAAATGACATCATTTCCCTAACAACCCCTTCAGTGGTTTAACCAGGTATCCACAAAGACTTATATGACATAATTTCCCTAACAACCCCTGCAGTGGTTTAACAATGTATGCACAAACACTTAAATGAGACCATTTCCCTAACAACCCCTTCAATGGTTTAACCATGTATGCCCATGCACTTAAATGACACAATTTCCCTAACAACCCCTTCAATGGTTTAACCATGAATGGACAAACACTTAAATGACACCATTTCCCTAAGATCCCCTTCAATGGTTTAGCCATGTATGCACAAGCACTTAAATGACACCATTTCCCTAACAACCTCTTTGAGTGGTTTAACCATGTATGCACAAACACTTAAATTGACACCATTTCCCTAACAACCCCTTTCAGTGGTTTAACCATGTATGCACAAACACTTAAATGACACCATTTCCGTAACAACCCCTTTCAGTGGTTTAACCATGTATGCACAAGCAGTTAAATTAGACCATTTCCCTAACAACCCCTTCAATGGTTTAACCATGTATGCACAAACAGTTAAATTAGACCATTTCCCTAACAACCCCTTCAATGGTTTAACCATGTATGCACAAACACTTAAATGAGACCATTTCCCTAACAACCCCTTCAGTGGTTTAACCATGTATGCACAAGCAGTTAAATGAGACCATTTCCTTAACAACCCCTTCAATGGTTTAACCATGAATGCACAAACACTTAAATGACACCATTTCCCTAACAACCTCTTTCAGTGGTTTAACCATGTATGCACAAACACTTAAATGACACCATTTCCCTAACAACCCCTTTCAGTGGTTTAACCATGTATGCACAAACACTTAAATGACACCATTTCCCTAATAACCCCTTTCAGTGGTTTAACCATGTATGCACAAACAGTTAAATTAGACCATTTCCCTAACAACCCCTTCAATGGTTTAACCATGTATGCACAAACACTTAAATGAGACCATTTCCCTAACAACCCCTTCAGTGGTTTAACCATGTATGCACAAGCAGTTAAATGAGACCATTTCCTTAACAACCCTTTCAATGGTTTAACCATGTATGCAAAACACACTTAAATGACACCATTTCCATAACAACCCCTTCAATGGTTTTACCATGTATGCACACACACTTAAATGCCACCATTTCCCTAACACCACTTCAATGGTTTAATCATGTATGCACAAGCAATTAAATGAGACCATTTCCCTATCAACCTCTTCAGTAGTTTAACCATGTATGCACAAACAGTTAAATGATACCATTTCCTTAACATCCCCTTCAGTGGTTTAACCACGTATTCCAAACAATTAAAGGACACCATTTCCCTAACAACCCCTTCAATGATTTAACCACGTATGCACAAAGACTTAAATGACACCATTTCCCTAAGAACCCCTTCAATGTTTTAACCATGTATGCACAAACACTTAAATGACGCCATTTCCTTAACAACACCTTGAATGGTTTAACCATGTATGCAAAAACACTTAAATGATGTCATTTGCCTAATAATCCTTTCAATGGTATAACCATGTATGCAAAAACACTTAAATGACACAATTTCCCTAACAACACATTCAGTGGTTTAACCAGGTATCCACAAAGACGTAAATGACATCATTTCACCAACAACCCATTCAATGGTTTAACCATGAATGGACAAACACTTAAATGACACCATTTTCCTAACAACCTCTTTAATGGTTTAACCATGTATGCACAAGCACTTAAATGACACCATTTCCCTAACAACCCCTTCAATGCTTTAACCATGAATGGACAAACACTTAAATGACACCATTTCCCTAAGATCCCCTTCAATGGTTTAGCCATGTATGCACAAACACTTAAATGACACCATTTCCCTAACAACCCCTTTCAGTGGTTTAACCATGTATGTACAAACAGTTAAATGAGACCAGTTCCCTAACAACCCCTTCAATGGTTTAACGTGTATGCACAAACACTTAAATGAGACAATTTCCCTAACAACCCCTTCAGTGGTTTAACCATGTATGCACAAACACTTAAATGACACCATTTCTTTAACAACCCCTTCAAAGGTTTAACCATGTATGCACAAACACTTAAATGATGCCGTTTGCCTAACAATCCCTTCAATGGTTTAACCATGTATGCACAAACACTTTAATGACACCATTTCCCTAACAACCCCTTCAATGGTTTAATCATGTATGTAAAAACACTTAAATGACACAATTTCCATAACAACCCCTTCAATGGTTTAACCATGTATGTACAAACAGTTAAATGACACCATTTCCCTAACAACACTTTAAATGGTTTAATCATGATTGCACAAACACTTAAATGACACCATTTCCCTAACACCGCTTCAATGGTTTGACTATGTATGCACAAACACTTAAATGACATAATTTCCCTAACAACCCTTTCAATGGTTTAACCATGTATTCATAAATACTTAAATGACAGCATTTTCCTAACAATCCCTTCAATGGTTTAACCATGTATGCACAAACACTTAAATTAGACCATTTCCCTAACAACCCCTTCAGTGGTATAACCATGTATGCGCAAACAGTTAAATCACACAATTTCCCTAACAAGGTTTAACCATGTACGCACAAACAATTAAATTACACTATTTCCCTAACAACCCCTTCAATGGTTTAACCAAGTAAGCACACACACTTAAATGACATCAATTCCCTAACAACCTCTTCAGTGGTTTAACCATGTATGCACAAAAACTTAAATGACACCATTTGCCTAAACACCCTTTCAGTGCTTTAACCATGTATGCACAAACACTTGAATGATGCCATTTCCCTAACAAACCCTTCAATGGGTTAACCATGTATACACAAACACTTCAATGACACCAATTCCCTATCAACCACTTTCAGTGGTTTAACCATATATGCACAAACACTTAAATTACATAATTTCCCTAACAACCCCTTCAGTGGTTGTACCATGTTTGCACAAAAAGTTAAATGACACCATTTCCCTAACAAGGTTTAACCATGTATGCACAGTTACATTACAACATTTCCCTAAAAAACCCTTCAATGGTTTAACCAAGTATGCACACACACTTAAATGAGATAATTTCCCTAACAACCCCTTCAGTGGTTTAATCATGTAAGCCCAAATACTTCAGTGACGTCATTTCACTAACAACCCCTTCAATGGCTTAACCATGTGTGCACAAACACTTCAATGACACCAATTCCCTGACAACTCCTACAGTGGTTTAACCATGTATGCACAAACAGTTAAATTAGACAATTTCCCTAACAACCCATTCAATGGTTTAATTATGTATGCACAAACACTTAAATGAGACCATTTCCATTACAACCCATTCAGTGGTTTAACCATGTATGCACAAACAGTCAAATGAAACCATTTCCCTAACAACCCCTTCAATGGTTTAACCATGCATGCGCAAACAGTTAAATGAGACTATTTCCTTAACAACCCCTTCAATGATTAACCATGTATGCACAAATACTTAAATGACACCATTTCCCTAACAACCACTTCAGTGGTTTAAACATGTATGCACAAACACTTAAATGACACCATTCCCGAACAACCCCATTCAGTGGTTTAACCATGTATTCAAAAACACTTAAATGACATAATTTCCCAAACAACCCCTTCAATGGTTTAACCATGTACACAGAAACACTTACATGACACCATTTCTCTAAGAAACCCTTCAATAGTTTAACCATGTATGCACAAATACTTAAATGATGACATTTGCCTAACAATCCCTTCAGTGGTTTAACCATGTATGCACACACACGTAAACAACGCCATTTCCCTAAGAATCCCTTCAACGGTTAAACCATGTATGCACAAAAACTTAAATGACACCATTTCCCTTACACCCCCTCAATGGTTTAACCATGTACACACAAACACTAAAATTACACCATTTCCCTAACAACCTCTTCAATGGTTTAACCATGTATGCACAAACACTTAAATTATACCATTTACCTAATAACCCCTTCAGTGGTTTAACCATGTATGCACAAAATCTTAAATGACACCATTTTGCTAACAACCTCTTTCAGTGGTTTAACCATGTATGCACAAACAGTTAAATGAGACCATTTCCCTAACAACCCCTTCAATGGTTTAACCGTGTATGTACAAACACTTAAATGAGACCATTTCCTTTACAACCCCTTCAATGGTTTAACCATGTATGCACAAACACTCAAATGACACCATTTCCCTAACAACCCCTTCAATGGTTTAACCATGTATTCACAAACACTTAAATTACATACTTTCCCAAACAACCCCTTCAATGGTTTAATCATCTATGTACAAACACTTAAATGTCCCCATTTCCCTAATAACCCTTTCAATGGTTTAACCATATATGCACAAACACTTAAATGACACCAGTTCCGTAACAACCCTTTCAATGGTTTAACCATGTATGCACAAACACTTAAATGACACCAATTCCCTAACAACCCCTTCAGAGGTTTAACCATGTACACACAAACACTTAGATGACACCATTTCCTTAAGAACCCCTTCAATAGTTTAACCATGTATGCACAAACACTTAAATTACACAATTTCCCTAACAACCTCTTCAACGGTTTAACCATATCTGCACAAACACTTAAATGACACCATTTCCTGAACAACCCCTTCAATGGCTTAACCATGTACATACAAACACTTAAAAGACACCATTTCACTAAAAACCCTTCAATGGTTTAACCATGTACACAGAAACACTTAAATTGCACCATTTCCGTAACAACCCCTTCAATGGTTTAACCATGTATGCAAAAAACACTTAAATGACACCATTTCATAACAATCCCTTCAATGGTTTTACCATGTATGCACACACACTTAAATGACACCATTTCCCTAACACCACTTCAATGGTTTAATCATGTATGCACAAGCAGTTAAATGAGACCATTTCCCTATCAACCTCTTCAGTAGTTTAACCATGTATGCACAAACAGTTAAATGATACCATTTCCTTAACATTACCTTCAGTGGTTTAACCACGTATTCCAAACAATTAAAGGACACCATTTCCCTAACAACCCCTTCAATGATTTAACCATGTATGCACAAAGACTTAAATGACACCATTTCCCTAAGAACCCCTTCAATGTTTTAACCATGTATGCACAAACACTTAAATGACGCCATTTCCTTAACAACACCTTGAATGGTTTAACCATGTATGCAAAAACACTTAAATGATGTCATTTGCCTAATAATCGCTTCAATGGTATAACCATGTATGCACAAACACTTAAATGACACAATTTCCCTAACAACCCATTCAGTGGTTTAACCAGGTATCCACAAAGACGTAAATGACATTATTTCCCCAACAACCCATTCAATGGTTTAACCATGAATGGACAAACACTTAAATGACACCATTTTCCTAACAACCTCTTTAATGGTTTAACCATGTATGCACAAGCACTTAAATGACACCATTTCCCTAACAACCCCTTCAATGCTTTAACCATGAATGGACAAACACTTAAATGATACCATTTCCTAAGATCCCTTCAATGGTTTAGCCATGTATGCACAAACACTTAAATGACACCATTTCCCTAACAACCCCTTCAGTAGTTTAACCATGAATGCAAAACCAGTTAAATGACACAATTTCCCTAACAACCCCTTTCAGTGGTTTAACCATGTATGCACAAACAGTTTAATGAGACCAGTTTCCTAACAACCCCTTCAATGGTTTAACGTGTATGCACAAACACTTAAATGAGACAATTTCCCTAACAACCCCTTCAGTAGTTTAACCATGCATGCACAAACACTTAAATGACACCATTTCTTTAACAACCCCTTCAAAGGTTTAACCATGTATGCACAAACACTTAAATGATGCCGTTTGCCTAACAATCCCTTCAATGGTTTAACCATGTATGCACAAACACTTTAATGACACCATTTCCCTCACAACCCCTTCAATGGTTTAATCATGTATGTAAAAACACTTAAATGACACAATTTCCATAACAACCCCTTCAATGGTTTAACCATGTATGCACAAACAGTTAAATGACACCATTTCCCTAACAACACTTTAAATGGTTTAATCATGATTGCACAAACACTTAAATGACACCATTTCCCTAACATCACTTCAATGGTTTAACTATGTATGCACAAACACTTAAATGACATAATTTCCCTAACAACCCTTTCAATGGTTTAACCATGTATTCATAAATACTTAAATGACAGCATTTTCCTAACAATCCCTTCAATGGTTTAACCATGTATGCACAAACACTTAAATTAGACCATTTCCCTAACAACCCCTTCAGTGGTATAACCATGTATGCACAAACAGTTAAATCACACAATTTCCCTAACAAGGTTTAACCATGTACGCACAAACAATTAAATTACACTATTTCCCTAACAACCCCTTCAATGGTTTAACCAAGTAAGTACAAACACTTAAATGACATCAATTCCCTAACAACCCCTTCAGTGGTTTAACCATGTATGCACAAAAACTTCAATGACACCATTTGCCTAAACACCCTTTCAGTGCTTTAACCATGTATGCACAAACACTTGAATGATACCATTTCCCTAACAACCCCTTCAATGGGTTAACCATGTATGCACAAACACTTCAATGACACCAATTCTCTATCAACCACTTTCAGTGGTTTAACCATATATGCACAAACACTTAAATTACATAATTTCCCTAACAACCCTTTCAATGGTTTAACCATGTATGCACAAACACTTAAATTACACAATTTCCCTAACAACCCCTTCAGTGGGTTGTACCATGTTTGCACAAAAAGTTAAATGACACCATTTCCCTAAC
This sequence comes from Protopterus annectens, assembly GCF_019279795.1. Classification (NCBI taxonomy): domain Eukaryota; kingdom Metazoa; phylum Chordata; order Ceratodontiformes; family Protopteridae; genus Protopterus; species Protopterus annectens. Next base: position 160,889,698 of record NC_056727.1, read on the forward strand.
AAGGTTTAACCATGTATGCACAGTTACATTACAACATTTCCCTAAAAACCCCTTCAATGGTTTAACCAAGTATGCATACACACTTAAATGAGATAATTTCCCTAACAACCCCTTCAGTGGTTTAATCATGTAAGCCCAAACACTTCAGTGACGCCATTTCACTAACAACCCCTTCAATGGCTTAACCATGTGTGCACAAACACTTCAATGACACCAATTCCCTAACAACTCCTACAGTGGTTTAACCATGTATGCACAAACAGTTAAATTAGACAATTTCCCTAACAACCCATTCAATGGTTTAACTATGTATGCACAAACACTTAAATGAGACCATTTCCATTACAGCCCATTCAGTGGTTTAACCATGTATGCACAAACAGTCAAATGAAACCATTTCCCTAACAACCCCTTCAATGGTTTAACCATGCATGCGCAAACAGTTAAATGAGACTATTTCCTTAACAACCCCTTCAATGATTAACCATGTATGCACAAATACTTAAATGACACCATTTCCCTAACAACCACTTCAGTGGTTTAAACATGTATGCACAAACACTTAAATGACACCATTTCCCGAACAACCCCATTCAGTGGTTTAACCATGTATTCAAAAACACTTAAATGACATAATTTCCCAAACAACCCCTTCAATGGTTTAACCATGTACACAGAAACACTTACATGACACCATTTCTCTAAGAAACCCTTCAATAGTTTAACCATGTATGCACAAATACTTAAATGATGACATTTGCCTAACAATCCCTTCAATGGTTTAACCATGTATGCACACACGTAAACAACGCCATTTCCTAAGAATCCCTTCAACGGTTAAACCATGTATGCACAAAAACTTAAATGACACCATTTCCTTACACCCCTCAATGGTTTAACCATGTACACACAAACACTAAAATTACACCATTTCCTAACAACCTCTTCAATGGTTTAACCATGTATGCACAAACACTTAAATTATACCATTTACCTAATAACCCTTCAGTGGTTTAACCATGTATGCACAAAATCTTAAATGACACCATTTTGCTAACAACCTCTTTCAGTGGTTTAACCATGTATGCACAAACAGTTAAATGAGACCATTTCCCTAACAACCCTTTCAATGGTTTAACCATGTATGTACAAACACTTAAATGAGACCATTTCCTTTACAACCCCTTCAATGGTTTAACCATGTATGCACAAACACTCAAATGACACCATTTCCCTAACAACCCCTTCAATGGTTTAACCATGTATTCACAAACACTTAAATTACATACTTTCCCTAACAACCCCTTCAATGGTTTAACCATCTATGCACAAACACTTAAATGACCCCATTTCCCTAATAACCCTTTCAATGGTTTAACCATGTATGCACAAACACTTAAATGACACCATTTCCTAACAACCCTTTCAATGGTTTAACCATGTATGCACAAACACTTAAATGACACCATTTCCTAACAACCCCTTCAATGGTTTAACCATGTATGCACAAACACTTAAATGACACCATTTCCCTAACAACCTCTTCAATGGTTTAACCATATCTGCACAAACACTTAAATGACACCATTTCCTGAACAACCCCTTCAATGGTTTAACCATGTACATACAAACACTTAAATGACACCATTTCACTAACAACCCTTCAATGGTTTAACCATGTATGCACAAACACTTAAATGACACCATTTCCTAACAACCCCTTCAATGGTTTAACCATGTATGCACAAACACTTAAATGACACCATTTCATAACAATCCCTTCAATGGTTTAACCATGTATGCACACACACACTTAAATGACACCATTTCCCTAACACCCTTCAATGGTTTAATCATGTATGCACAAACAGTTAAATGAGACCATTTCCTATCAACCTCTTCAGTAGTTTAACCATGTATGCACAAAAACTTAAATTACATTATTTCCCTAAAAACCCCTTCAGTGGTTTAACCAGGTATGCCCAAACACTTAAATGACACCATTTCCCTAACAATCCCTTCAATGGTTTAACCATGTATGTACACACACTTAAATGACACCATTTCCCTAAAAAAAACCCTTCAATGGTTTAACCATGTATGTACACACACTTAAATGACACCATTTCCCTAACAACCCCTTCAATGATTTAACCATGTATGCAAAAACACTTAAATGACACCATTTCCGTAACAACCCCTTCAATGCTTTAACCATTTATGCACAAACACTTAAATGACACCATTTCCCTAACAATCCCTTCAATGGTTGAACCATGTATGCACAAATACTTAAATTACACTATTTCCTTAACAACCCCTTCAATGGTTTAACCATGTATGCACAAACACTTAAATGACACCATTTCCCTAACAACCCCTTCAATGGTTTAACCATGTATGCACAAACACTTAAATTACACCATTTCTTTAAACCCCCCCTTCAATGGTTTAACCATGTATGCACAAACACTTAAATGACACCATTTCCCTAACAACCCCTTCAATGGTTTAACCATGTATGCACAAACACTTAAATGACACCATTTCCCTAACAACCGCTTCAGTGGTTTAACCATGTATGCACAAACTCTTAAATGACACCATTTCCCTAACAACCCCTTCAATGGTTTAACCATGTATGCACAAACACTTAAATGACACCATTTCCCTAACAACCCCTTCAATGGTTTAACCATGTATGCACAAACACTTAAATGACACCATTTACCTAACAACCGCTTCAGTGGTTTAATCATGTATGTAAAAACACTTAAATGACACAATTTCCATAACAACCCCTTCAATGGTTTAACCATGTATGCACAAACAGTTAAATGACACCATTTCCCTAACAAGGTTTAACCATGTATGCACAGTTACATTACAACATTTCCCTAAAAACCCCTTCAATGGTTTAACCAAGTATGCATACACACTTAAATGAGATAATTTCCCTAACAACCCCTTCAGTGGTTTAATCATGTAAGCCCAAACACTTCAGTGATGCCATTTCACTAACAACCCCTTCAATGGCTTAACCATGTGTGCACAAACACTTCAATGACACCAATTCCCTAACAACTCCTACAGTGGTTTAACCATGTATGCACAAACAGTTAAATTAGACAATTTCCCTAACAACCCATTCAATGGTTTAACTATGTATGCACAAACACTTAAATGAGACCATTTCCGTTACAACCCATTCAGTGGTTTAACCATGTATGCACAAACAGTCAAATGAAACCATTTCCCTAACAACCCCTTCAATGGTTTAACCATGCATGCGCAAACAGTTAAATGAGACTATTTCCTTAACAACCCCTTCAATAATTAACCATGTATGCACAAATACTTAAATGACACCATTTCCCTAACAACTGCTTCAGTGGTTTAAACATGTATGCACAAACACTTAAATGACACCATTTCCCGAACAACCCCATTCAGTGGTTTAACCATGTATTCAAAAACACTTAAATGACATAATTTCCCAAACAACCCCTTCAATGGTTTAACCATGTACACAGAAACACTTACATGACACCATTTCTCTAAGAAACCCTTCAATAGTTTAACCATGTATGCACAAATACTTAAATGATGACATTTGCCTAACAATCCCTTCAGTGGTTTAACCATGTATGCACACACACGTAAACAACACCATTTCCCTAAGAATCCCTTCAACGGTTAAACCATGTATGCACAAAAAGTTAAATGACACCATTTCCCTTACACCCCCTCAATGGTTTAACCATATACACACGAACACTAAAATTACACCATTTCCCTAACAACCTCTTCAATGATTTAACCATGTATGCACAAACACTTAAATTATATCATTTACCTAATAACCCCTTCAGTGGTTTAACCATGTATGCACAAAATCTTAAATGACACCATTTTGCTAACAACCTCTTTCAGTGGTTTAACCATGTATGCACAAACAGTTAAATGAGACCATTTCCCTAACAACCCCTTCAATGGATTAACCATGTATGTATAAACACTTAAATAAGACAATTTCCTTAACAACCCCTTCAATTGTTTAACCATGTATGCACAAAAACTTAAATGACACCATTTCCCTAACAACCCCTTCAATGGTTTAACCAAGTATTCACAAACACTTAAATGGCATAATTTCCTAAACAACCCCTTCAATGATTTAACCATGTATGCACAAACACTTAAATGACACCATTTCCCTAACAACCCTTTCAATGGTTTAACCATGTATGCACAAACACTTAAATGACACCATTTCTCTAACAACAGATTCAATGGTTTAACCATATTCACACAAAAACTTAAATGACACCATTTCCTTAACAGCCCCTTCAGTGGTTTAACCATGTACACACAAACACTTAAATGACACAATTTCGCTAAAAAAAACCCTTCAATGTTTTAACCATGTATGCACAAAAACTTAAATGACACCATTTCTTTAACAACCCCTTCAAAGGTTTAACCATGTATGCACAAACACTTAAATGATGCCGTTTGCCTAACAATCCCCTCAATGGTTTAACCATGTATGCACAAACACTTTAATGACACCATTTCCCTAATAACCCCTTTAATGGTTTAACCATGCATGCAAAAAAACTCTTCAGTGACATCATTTCCATAACAACACCTTCAATGCTTTAACCGTGTATGCACACACACTTAAATGACACCATTTCCCTAACAACCCCTTCAGTGGTTTAACCATGTATGCACAAACACTTAAATGACACCATTTCCCTAAGAACCCCTTCAATGGCTTTACCATGTATTCACAAACATTTAAATGACACCATTTCCTTAACAGCCTTGTCAATGGATTAACCATGTATGCACAAAAACTTAAATTACATTATTTCCCTAAAAACCCCTTCAGTGGTTTAACCAGGTATGCCCAAACACTTAAATGACACTATTTCCCTAACATCCCTTCAATGGTTTAACCATGCATGCACAAACACTTAAATGATATTGTTCCCTAACATCCCCTTCAGTGGTTTAACCAGGTATGCCCAAACACTTAAATGACACCATTTCCCTAACAATCCCTTCAATGGTTTAACCATGTATGTACACACACTTAAATGACACCATTTCCCTAACAACCCCTTCAATGGTTTAACCATGTATGCACAAACACTTAAATGACACCATTTCACTAACAACCCCTTCAATGGTTTAACCATGTATGCACAAACACTTAAATGACACCATTTCCCTAACAGCCTTGTCTATTGTTTAACCATGTATGCACAAACACTTAAATGACACCATTTCCCTAACAACCCCTTCAATGGTTTAACCATGTATACACAAACACTTAAATGACACCATTTCCTAACACCCCTTCAATTGTTTAACCATGTATACAAAAACACTTAAATGACATCATTTCCATAACAACACCTTCAATGCTTTAACCGTGTATGCACAAGCACTTAAATGACACCATTTCCCTAACAACCCCTTCAGTGGTTTAACCATGTATGCAAAAACACTTAAATTACACCATTTACCTAACAGCCCCTGCAGTGCTTTAACCATGTATGCACAAATACTTCAGTGACACCATTTCCCTAACAACCCCTACAGTGGTTTAACCATGTATGCACAAACAGTTAAATGAGACCATTTCCGTAACAACCCATTCAATGGTTTAACCATGCATGCACAAACAGTTAAATGAGAGTACTACCTTAACAACCCTTTCAATGGTTTAACCATGTATGCACAAACACTTAAATGATACCATTTCCCTAACAACCCCTTCAATGGTTTAACCAGGTATGCAAAAACAGTTAAATTACACCATTTCTCTAAGAACCCCTTCAATGGTTTAACCATGTATGCACAAAAACTTAAATGACACCATTTCCCTTATATCCCCTTCAACGGTATAATCATGAATGCACAAACACTTAAATGATACCATCACTCTAACACCTCTTCATGGTTTAACCATGTATGCACAAACACTTAAATGACATAATTTCTCTTACAACCCTTTCAATGGTTTAACCATGTATGCACAAGCACTTAAATTACACCATTTACCTAACAGCCCCTTCAGTGCTTTAACCATGTATGCACAAATACTTGAATGACACCATTTCCATAACACCCCTTCAGTGGTTTAACCATGTATGCACAAACAGTTAAATGACACCATTTCCTTAAAAAGGTTTAACCATGTATGCACAAACAGTTAAATGACACCATTTCCCCAACAACCCCTTCAATGTTTTAACCAAGTGTGCACACTCACTTAAATTACATAATTTCCCTAACAGCCCCTTCAGTGGTTTAAACATGTATGCACAAACACTTCAATTACACCATTTACCTAACAGCCCCTTCAGTGCTTTAACCATGTATGTACAAATACTTCAATGACACCATTTCCCTAACAACCCCTTCAATGTTTTAACCATGTATGCACAAACACTTGAATTACACCGTTTCCCTAACAAGCCCTACAGTGGTTTAACCATGTATGCACAAACAGTTAAATGAGACCATTTCTGTAACAACCCATTTAATGTTTTAACCATGCATGCACAAACAGTTAAATGAGAGTATTACCTTAACAACCCCTTCAATGGTTTGACCACGTATGCACAAACACTTAAATGACACCATTTCCCTAACAACCCCTTCAATGGTTTAACTAGGTATGCAAAAACAGTTAAATGACACCATTTCCCTAAAAAACCCTTCAATGGCTTAACCATGTATTCCAAACACTTAAATGACACCATTTCCTTAACAACCCCTTCAGTGGTTTAACCATGTATGCACAAACACTTAAATGATGTAATTTGCCTAACAATCCCTTCAATGGTTTAACTATGTATGCACAAACACTTAAATGACACCATTTCCCTAACAACCGCTTCAGTGGTTTAACCATGTATCCACAAACACTTAAATTACCTCATTTCCTTAAAACCCCCTTCAGTGGTTTAACCAGGTATGCACAAACACTTAAATGACACCATTTCCCTTACAACCTCTTTAATGGTTTAACCATGTATGCACAAATACTTAAATTACACCATTTCCCTAACAATCCCTTCAATGTTTTAACCATATTCACACAAACACTTAAATGACACCATTTCCCTAACAACTCGTTCAATGGTTTAACCATGTACACACAAACACTTAAATGACACCATTTCCTTAAAAAACCCTTTAATGGTTTAACCATGTACGCACAAACACTTAAATGACACAATTTCCCTAACACCCCTTCAATGGTTTAACCATGTATGCACAAACACTTAAATGACACCATTTCCCTAACAACCTCTTCAATGGTTTAACCATGTATGCACAAACACATAAATGATACCATTCCCTAACTTTTGATGGATGGGAGAATAGACCAACAAACTTATAATTATAATTACATCTCAGTCGAATTCCCAATCACACCATCTATATTTGGGATTCCCAAGATTCACAAGCATATGAACAACCCTCCATTTAGACCTATAGTGTCAGCTAAAGGTTCAAAGACAGAACCATTAGCAGCCTATATAGATTTTAAATGTAAATCTATTCTGAATTCTTTACCACACATTTTAAAAGATTCATGGCATTGTCTTGAGTTAATAAGACAATTTATGAATACTTTTGATTTTAGAACAGAATTCATAATGGCCACAGTAGATGTTGTCAACCTATTTACAGTTATTCCCCATGATCAAGGTTTGGAGATGTTTGAAGCATGCCTTAACAAATACAGTAAACACAACGGTCCTGATCATCGATTACTTACTGAGATGCTAGAACTGGTTTTGGAGAACAATTTTTTATTTTTCAATAACAATTTTTTTAGACAAACAAAGGGGGTAGCTATGGGGGCCAGGTGTGCCCCCATCTATGCAAACCTGGTTTTAGCTTATTGGGAATCTGAGTTTGTTTTCACCAGTAGATTTTGGAACAAAGTGTTGTTATACCTACGTTATTTAGATGACATACTTATTTTTTGGAAAGGATCTGAAGACGAATTTAATGAATTTATTACTTTTTTGGGTAAAACTACGAGTTTTCTCAAATTCACCAGTCACGTGTTTGTTAACAACGTTAATTTTTTAGATATTACGCTATTTTTGGGCAACAACAAGTTTGAATCAGGTATTTATAGGAAGAAAACATATTCGAATTCTTTTCTACATTTTGACAGTTGTCATCCAATGCATCAAAAAAAGAATTTAGTTAAAGGACAAATGGTCCGACTGTCAAGAATTGTTAGTAATGAAGTAGTTTTTGAATATGAATTGGATAAAATAACACATATGTTTTTGGCCAGAGGATATCCTGCTGACATTGTTCAAGAGATTAGTAGAGAAATTTCTACTAAAAGGTGTACTTTATATAAACCGATTATCTCTCTGGACTCTGATACTAATATATGTTTGAAATCCCTAACCACAAGACATGATACTTTTATTTTACCATTTAATCATTGTTCTCAACAGATTGTTAACGCTATACACGAATCTTGGACTAGTGTTTTTGAACTAAATCCAGAACTTATGGATATTTTGGGAAATACACCCAAAATAACATTTAGTAGAGGTAGAAATTTAAAAAATTTGTTCGAACAGCACACCAATTATGAACTGCACAAAAAATCTAAAATGAGCAAATGTGGAGCATGCCACATCTGTAGATTTATTAACGACGGTCCCTACCTCTCTATTCATAAATATGCTAAGACTATTAGATGTCCAGGGGCATGTAATTGTAACTCAAACATGGTGGTCTTTGTAGCATCTTGTACTGCCTGTCAAGCGTTTTATGTAGGAAAAACGATTAGAAAACTCAAAACACGAATCAGTGAACACTTACGTGACATAAAAAAACACAAAACAACCAGTGCTCTTTACAACCACAGTATCAATTGTCTTAATTTTAAAAGATTTATATTTTTTATTATTGATAGAACATACAACAAATAATACAATGGTGGTGATGAAAAAATGATACTGGAAGCCAAGGAATGTTTGTGGCAACGTAGGTTGAATGCCACAATGTGCCCTGGTATTAACGAACAAATTTCCATATCTAGCATATTAAAGCTTAAATCGCAATTTATCTAACACTGTATTTTTAGTACCATCACACCACCTTATATTTCCATGTCCTTGTTTACATAACATGTTTACTATATTTATACATTTATTTATATATATATATATATATATATATATATATAATTACAACTAATATATTTATATATTTAATTCTATTTTTACACCATTATTAATTCACTATTTTATACTTCATAAATTATAAATACATATTTAAACATTTATTTATTTATTTAAGATATATTTAAGATACATTTAATTATTTTTTCTATAAAAATTACATTATATATATATATATATATACAATTATGTAAACATTAAGACAATAACATCTACATTACTTTTATTTTATTGTATTATATATTTATATTATACACACAAATTTTAACAATATGTTATATATTAAAAAAATTTATATATTTTTATAAACATTAATTTTTATATTTCAGTTGTTAAAGTTCAATCTATAAAATTTTAATATTTCTATAAAATTTTAATATTTCCACATTGTAACATTATACATATTATTTCTTAATTATGACTAAATGTTTTATAATTTTTTTATTTTGTGATACTGAGGTTATTTTATATATATTAAAAAACAATACATTCTATCTTTACCAGTATCTGTCTCTATTGACGTAAAATAGCTGTTGTTTATAATCATTACTACAAAAGTTATATAAAAATATTAAAGTAGAAAGTAAAAGCTCTTTTAGCTTTTTTTAGATTTTTTAGATGTTTAACAAATATCTAGCCTGTACATATTTGTACGTTTGCAGACTATGTGCAGCAACAGTGTGTTTTTTTGCTATTAATTAACTATTCAATTATATAATGATGTAATGCAAATTACTTATTAGTTTTTAATTACTGAAATGCTTACTATATAAGGAATGATGGTAGTGTTTATTAATTACTCTGATGATGCCCTACTCACTAGGGTGAAAGTGCTTAGTCGTTGTTCCTGTTCGTTTGTGGATATTGTTGTGGATATTGTTGGTTCTATTACAATAAAGGAGAACTTTTTTACACACCAGGATTCAAGGTTCGTTGGTTTTCTACTGCGTTACAATTTCCCTAACAATCCCTTCAATGTTTTAACCATATTCACACAAACACTTAAATGACACCATTTCCCTAACAACTCGTTCAATGGTTTAACCATGTACACACAAACACTTAAATGACACCATTTCCTTAAAAAACCCTTTAATGGTTTAACCATGTACGCACAAACACTTAAATGACACAATTTCCCTAACACCCCTTCAATGGTTTAACCATGTATGCACAAACACTTAAATGACACCATTTCCCTAACAACCTCTTCAATGGTTTAACCATGTATGCACAAACACATAAATTATACTATTCCCTAACATCCCCTTCAATGGTTTAACCAGGTATGCACAAATAGTTAAATTATACCATTTCCTTAAGATCCCCTTCAATGGTTGAACCATGTATGCACAAATACTTGAATGACACCATTTCCCTAACAACCCCTTCAGTGGTTTAACCGTGTATGCACAAACAGTTAAATGAGACCGTTTCCCTAACAATCACTTCAGTGGTTTAACCATGTATGTACAAACATTTAAATTATACCATTTCCTTAACAACCCCTTCAATGGTTTAACCATGTATTCCAAACACTTAAATGACACCATTTCCCTATCACCCCCTTCAATGATTTAACCATGAATGCACAAACACTTAAATGACACCATTTCCCTAACTACCCCCTCTATGGTTTTACCATGTATGCACAATCACTTAAATGACAACATTTCCCTAACAGTCCCATCTATTGTTTAACCATGTATGCACAAACACTTAAATGACACAATTTCCCTAAAATCCTTTTTGATGTTTTAACCATGTATGCACAAACACTTAAATGACACCATTTCCCTAAAATCCTTTTCGATGTTTTAACCATGTATGCGCAAACAATTAAATGACACAATTTTCTAACAACCCCTTTAATGGTTTAATTATGTATGCTCAAACACTTAAATGACACCATTTCCCTAACAACCCCTTCAATGGTTTAACCATGTATGCAGAAACACTTAAATGACACCATTTCCCTAACAACCCCTTCAATGGTTTAACCATGTATGCACAAACACTTATATGACACAATTTCCCTAACAATCCCTTCACTGGTTTAACCATGGCTGCACAAACATTTAAATGACACCATTTCCCTAACAACCCTTTCAGTGGTTTAACCATGGATGCACAAACACTAAGTGACACAATTTCCCTAACAACTCCTTCTGTGGTTTAACCATGTATGCAGAAACCCTTAAATGACACAGTTTCCCTAACTTCCCCTTCAATGGTTTAACCATGTATGTACAAACACTTCAATGACACCATTTCCCTAACAACCCCTTCAATGGTTTAACTATGTATGCACAAACACGTAAATGACACCATTTCCCTAACAACCCTTTCAATGGGTTAACTATGTATGCACAAACACTTAAATGACACCATATCCCTAACAACCTTGTCAATGGTTTAACCATGTATGCACAAACATTTATTTATTTACATTTGTTTTCCGGGAAATTCGGACTGGGCACAGGTCCTTTTTCAGTGGAGGCCTGGGGTGAAAAGCTCCACAGAAAGGCATGGTAGATGGCAAACAATAACAATTAACATATGAATAATGTAGAGGTGATCATGACATGGAGAAATACAGGAGCAAATTTAGTATACTTGAGTAGTAAGCTCTAAATTACAAACATTGAGAAATAAGAAGTAAAACACAGTGCTATAAATTTTCAAAACGGTAACTAGATAGCAATAATAATAGACTAAATGAATAAACTAAATCCTGGAAGGATTAACAAGCAGTGAGTAATCTTCACTTCAGTTTTATTGTGATAAGGGCAACCCCTTCAATGGTTTAACCATGTATGCACAAACACTTAAATGACACAATCTCCCTAACAACCCCATTCAGTGGTTTAACCATGTATGCACAAACACTTAAATGACATTACTTTCCTAACAACCATTTCAATGGTTTAACCATGTATGCACTAGACCTTAAATGGCATAATTTCCCCATCTATCCCTTAAGTTGTTTAACCATGTATGCACAAGCAGTAAATTACACTATTTCCACAACTATCCCTTCAGTAGTTTAACCACGGATGCATAAGCACTTTAATGAGACCATGTCCATCGCTATCATTTAAGTAATTTAACTTTGCATGCCAAGTACTTCAATGTCACCATTTCCGCAATGATCTCTTCAGTGGTTTGTTCATGTATGCACAAGTACTTAATTGATACCAAAATGAATAATTTCCCCATGATCCCTTCAATGGTTTAACCATCCATGCACAAGCACTAAAATTAATTATTTTCCACAGTGATCCCTTTAGTAGTTTGACCTTGTATGCAAAAGCACTTCATAGGTACCAAAATGAGTTATCTCCACCAACGATCCCCTCAGTAATTTGTCCATGTATGCACAATTGCACAGATGACACCAAAATGAATTATTTCCCCGAGTGATCCCTTGAGTAGTTTGACCATCTATGCGCAAGGACTCAAATGACGCCAAAATCAATTATTTCCTTCAATGATCTCTTTAGTAGTTTGTCCATACATGTACAAGAAATCAAATGACACCAAAATGAATTATTTTCCTCAATGATCCCTTCAGTAGTATGTCCATATCTGTACAAGAACTCAAATGACACCTAAATGAATTATTTACCCCAATGATTCCTTTAGTGGTTTCTTCAACATGCATCACATAGTGACACTGATGCGTGGTATACAGTGACATGGAACAGTTACTGTGCACAGGAAGTTAAATATAGATTTTTTTTAATGTTCACAGATTTGGGGCATGCTGCAGGCCACATATAATACTTTAGAAGGCCAGATTGTGGCCTGTGGGCCTCCTGTTGTACACTCCAGGATTAAAGCCTTCATTGTAATTTCCATTTTTATGGAAAAAAGAGAATTATAAATTACTTATTACTGCTGTGTATAACTTGGACCTAATGAAGTTCTGACAAGGGCAAAAGTGCTCATCTCTTGTTTTAATGTAATAAATCATGGTTTAAACAAGCAATACCAGCCTGAATATTGTTTTCTTATTTGTAATATGAATGCAAAGTGATCTTTGACATGAATCTTATGTGACAATGATCCATTTTAGTAATTTGCATGTCGATAACAAAGTGATCATTCCTGTACAACACGTTTTCCATTTTTTTGTTTTTATCTGTAGCTATATGTGAAGATTAATGCAGCTGGCATGCAAGGTGCATCACTGCCACCCTTCACCCACTACAGTTTTGTACATCACATCAACAGTGACCATCACCTGGAGCCAATGTTCACACCGCTGGGTAGCTAGCTCCACCACAAATCTTTGTTCTAAAAACAGTTTTATTTTACAGAACTTAAATGAAAGGTTTGTTTAACTAAAAGTAAAGCAGTTTTATAGAGTACCCTAAAACATCTTAAGTTTATATTACAAGCAAAGTTATCATAAAGCTTCTGGTTTAAGTCCAACTCCAGAAAGACTTTGTGTCTTTCCTCTGGCAAACAGTCTATGGTAGAAATGGCTATTCTACAGTGCTGTTGCTCTGGGCCTCAAGTTCTTTCTTAAAAGCTCCTGACACCTGTTTTGCTTTGACTTTTGATGAGGGCTATACAGCCCTTGTCATCTCTTTCTGACATTGTTAGTTAGCTGCCAGTGATTCTTTGAGTTCCCCTTAAAGCCGTATTCATCGCACAAATAAACAATGCAGAGACATGTGTGAATTCTATACCTAACAGGTAGTATCTTAAGGACCATAGGACTTGCTTTATAGCCATTTCCATTATTGTTAGTATTCTACTGAAGCAGTGAATTGAATACTTCTCTGCATCCATCCTCTCGAACAATACTTCACCCAGACCTACATCAGACATGTTGCTGGAAATGATGAAGTGCTTAGTAAACTTGGGGGATGTTAGCACTGGTTCAGAACACAGGGTGTTCTTTAGATGTTGGAAGGCAACCTCTGGCCAGTTACTGTCTTCCTCCATTGTCTCCTCCTGGGTTTTGGTAATCCCCCTCCTTATAATGTAATCCAGATATTTCATAGCTGTCATGCCAGTTTTGCTTATAGAGGTATTTACTGTAAGCCCTGTGTGCTTAAGAGAGCTCAAGACAGCTTGTACTTTCAGTAGGTATGATTCCCAGTCTTCTGAATGTAATAGGTATGAATCCTAATCTTCTGAATGTAGCAGGTATGAATCCTAATCTTCTGAATGCAGCAGGTATGAATCCTAATCTTCTGAATGTAGCAGGTATGAATCCTAATCTTCTGAATGTCTGCTTACATCATCCAGACATGCGGCAGTGTAGGGGGTAATAGGTTTTAAGAAGCCTTTCAATTATCCATTGACAGTAGCTGGGGCACCACGTGGGCCAAATGGGAAGGGCTGTGCATTGAAATAGCCCACAAAAGATCGAAAGGACAGTTTTCCCCTTAGCCTCTCTAATCATGGGAAATCTGCTTGTAGATATTAGGCCTATGAAGTTAAGAACATACTTTTCTTATTCATCCTATCATTTCATCTACGCTAAGCATGGAAACACTATTAAACTTAAAAATATTGTCAAATTTTCTAAAATCATTGCAAAGTCTAATAGTGCCATCTGGTTTTGGAAGGAGAAAATAAAGGCTATTGCACTCCCTGAGGATTTTTTAATAGCCCTTATCTTGAGTATCTTTTCCACCTTGTCTTCAACTGCCTTTCCCTGAGATTCAGGGATCCTGTTACTCTTCATTTTAGCAAAAGTAAATCAAGGCACCAAAGTTACACACTGGAAATCAGTCACTGTACTTTATTGCAGAAGACAAACGGTAAGCGCTTTCACAACTTAATGTTGCTTCATCAGACCACATCACTACAACTGATGCTTGGTTAAATACTAGGACAATTAGTATGACATCACAATTTAAAGAGATATTACTCCACTAACATAAGAACATATCAATATCCATAAGAAAAATGCATAAAATATATAGAAAGGTGTGTATTTACACACAATAATATTTAAAAACAATAATATTTAAAAACAATAATATTTAAAAAAATAATATTTAAAAAAGGGGGGGGGTGTCATCCCTGATGGTTATTAAAAAAATATATATATATATATATATATATATATATATATATATATATGTACATATACACACACATATAACCATAATAGTACAATGAAAAAAATATATATATAAAAAAACTCATGTTTTAGTGTTTAAAGCGTCTGGCCTTAAGGTAAGGAACTAATGAGGTGCAGCCATTCAAACCAGGATATCTATCTGCTTGTAATTTAGTGATCCATTGTTGCTCTAATTCTTCAGTGTGGTTTTCTACGTCACCACCTCTGTTTGTCCTTACTATTTCTTGTAAGATTAAAAATTTAAAACAATGGCTACTGTCTGTATTCAGGACATGATTAGCTAGAGCATTTGATTGCTTCTGGTTCCGTATGTCCCTTATATGTTCTAACATTCTTTCTTTAAAGCTCCTATTTGTTTTGCCTACATAATAGGCATGGCATGCTTGGCAAAAAAAAATAAACAACATCGACACTTTTACAATCATAATAATTCTTCGTATAAAGTTTAAAACATTTCACAGGATGAATGTACTCATTTTTAGTGTAGACATGCTGACAAGCAGCACAATTCCTGCACGGGAAGGTGCCCTGTCTGTTTGAGAGATTTTTTTCTAAAGGACTGATGTTCTCTATTACAGAGCTGCTGCTTTAAAGACACATTATTTCTAAAACTGAAGTTTGGGGTGTCACCAACTGTGGAAACCAGACCTGGTATTTCATGTAATAAGTGCCAATTCTTTTTAATAATTTCCGTATACTTATTGATGTCACTTGCAAATCTAAAAACTATTCTAAACTTATTTCTATCAATACTTGTATCATAAGGTATATTTGTATCAGCACTATAAGAGCTCATGTATGGTTTACATCTTGTAGATCTCAATTTCCATGCATCTGCTATCACTCTAGTGATTTCCGAGCTAGAATAGCCTCTTGTTTGAAATTCGTCTTGTAATTTATTTAAAGCAACTACTGCCTCTTCATCATTATTATGTAGGCGTAGGGTTCTATAGACTTGTCCTTTGAGGACATTTCTAGGTATGTGTCTCGGGTGCATGCTTGACCTGTGCAGACAGACATTGGTTCTTGTAGGTTTGTGATAAATACTGGTTCTTATCTGCTTTAAATCAGTAAGGGTGACACTCACATCCAAGAAATCAACACATGTATCAGAAAAAGTAAAAGTAAACTTCAAAAAGTCTGTAGTACTATGCAGGTAATCAATGAAATTACTGATATTTTCACCATGCCCTTTCCACAAGACAAAAACATCATCCACGAAATGGATGTACCAGAGAATGTAGCCAAAAAATGGGTTAACATCTGACAAAACATATTGTTCTTCCCATCGTACTAGTGATAGATTGGCGTAGCTATTTGCACAAAGTGCCCATAGCCACGCCAATCTTCTGTAGAAAAAATTGATCCTGAAAAGCTACAATGTTATTTTCAAGTATAATCTCCAATAGTGCACAGACTAGCATAATCTTATTAGTAGTCAGCTTCTTATTCATATCGAGGAATTCTCTTATTCTATCAATACCCCAAACATTTGGAATACTAGTAAAAGAGATTCAATGTCCATGGTAAGGAATACAAATTCTTCATCATTATCAATGGTTTCCATTCTATTTTGCAACCGCTGTAAAAACATTTTTGTGTCTCTAAGAACTGTATAACAACTATCCAAGAACTCATGTAAAATGCCTTCTACATAAATAGATAGAGGCTCAGTGCACCATCCTGCTCCTGATACGATGGGGCGTAAAGGAGGAACCGTGGGATGTTTATGGATTTTAGGGAGTCCATAGATCCTAGGAACTAGAGGTTTTTGTACTGAAAAATAATGAAATAAGGATTCATCAATTAATCCTGTAATCAGTAAATCAAACACTAAAAAAGACACTTTATCAGTGATAGCAATTACAGCTGTTTTGTCAGTATTTGATAGGTACAAGTATCTAATAGCAAAACCTTCATCTGGTTAACATATAAATCTTTGTCCATTAATACAATTTTACCACCTTTATCTGCTTGTTTAATAATAAGAGAATGTAAATCCTGCAATTGATGTAGAGCCCTATATTCTTCTGTATTTAAATTATGAAAGGTGCAGCCTTGCGTACCAGGAGTATAAGCTTCATTAAAAGCATTTTCACAGATATCTAAAAATCTTTGTATGCCTGGAGGGGTGGGAGGTACAAAAGTGCTAGGTTTCTTGTATATATTTACATTGGCATTTTCATTATTACGAAACATACATTTTAATGATAAATTCCTACCAAACAATTTCAAGTCTGTTAGCATTTCAGTTAAATCTGCCTTCTTGGCAGGTATAAAAGACAAACCCTTATTAAGCAAACTGTTTTGTTCATTAGTTAGAGTAAAGGAAGAAATGTTAACAATAAGATCAGTTTTTACATCCTCCTTTTCTTTGAAAAGTGTGCAGTTCTGTCCATTTGATTTTCCCTTGCTGTCTTTCCCATATTGGGATTGCTTTTGGCTCGAGCTCTGAATGGAAGAGCTGCTTTCAAAGTGAATTCTCCCACTTTCAAATTCTCTAAAAAAACACTAGTATCTGTAGCATTTGCTTGTGAAGTGTCTATTGGAGTCTTACCTATAGTGTTTGCATTCCTTCGTTCTTCTGACTTCGAATTTTTATCCATATTCGATGTAGATGTATTCCCATTCACTATAGAAGCAAAGGATGCAACTTGGAGAGTAGGAACACTAGAATTTACATGCTCTTGGTCAGTTTGTTGTATTGCCATGCTTTCCCTCATCTCAATAACGCGAGAACAGGAAGTGGAAGCCTGTGTCTCAGTATTTAGTGTCCTACTAGTTCCTCTGTTCACTGTAGCAGGATTATACAAAGGGGTTCTATTTATATGGTCTCTCGGCCATGAGAAGACATTATTGTTGCTAAAATCAGTTTTATCTCTGTTTAATTTATTTAATTTAACATTTTGAAGCTTTTTCTCATAGGCACTAATGCTTTCATGCAACTGGCCCATTTTATTAAGGGTGATAGTAGCAGGAAAGGTTACAGATATCTGGTTTTCTAGTGTCACAATTTCAGTTTTGAGCTCTTCATTTTAACCTTCTATACTAGTTTGGTTTCATTGTGATGTTTGATTAGGTTTACCAGGCATTTCTGAGAACATTTCTTTTACTTTCTGCTTCTGCTGTTCTAATAATGTGCTGTCTACAAGGACTTGAGGTATGGAAAATAGCTTTTTCGCGTGACTAGGCTCCCTAACTTTGGTTCCTGGACTCTTTAGGGCTTTGACATGTTCACATAATAGATTTATTTGTGGCATCTCTTTCCCATGTATCTATCTCTGTAATTCATATCACTTAAATTCTTTGTGACTTTAAAGATCATGCTTAAAGGTGCAAAATGACCTTTGTTTTTTGTAAAACAAAAGTGCAAGTTGCGTCATTACATATATGAACACTTTTTTATATAAAAACAAAGGTTGTTTTGCACCCATGCATAAAAAAGCAGTTTATAAATATTGCTTCTGAACATGGAAGACTAAATGTCGTGAGTTGTGTTTATGGCATTAATATTAATGGGAGGGCAGGAGTCAGTTACGTCATTCTGGGTTCCAGCTCTAATTATGCTGTATTCGTGTAAGGTAAGTAATTGTAAACTAGTTAGGAACTGTTCAACAGTTTGGCAAAAAACTAATGATATGGTTTAAAGAG
>NC_056727.1:160913696-161168696 GCF_019279795.1 Protopterus annectens
AAAGCTTTTTTTATTGTTTCACTGCATTTATGTACTGTTTTAAACTGTTTTAACATTACTTAGCTGTAAACTGCTTTTTCATACTGAGAGTTGTATTTTCTGTTTGTGAGTGCTCTATCCAAACTTTTCTGTGCAGTTTTGTCTGTTAAAAGCATTCTCGAGTCTGCTCCTTGATCTGTTTAAAACTTTCATTTAATGGCTACAGCTAGGAACTGTAATACTAAATTGTAAACTGCTTTTTCATACTGAGACTTGGATTTTCTCTTTGTGGGTGTTCTTTCTATGCTTTTAAAGTGAGGTTTCTGTGTTCTGCTCAGGTGGCATAAACTTGATAGAGGCCTGTTGTGTAGGCTGGAAGTTTTGTTTTTGTTTGTGTTTCTGGCAGCCATTTTCTGCTGATTGTCTTCATTATTATTGAGACTAACAAGGCCTCCTGACCTTCTGTAGTACTAGTGATTGGGTAATAGCAGGGGCTGAGTAGTAATCTGATCTTTCAACTCTTCCATTCTTACTGCTATATAAACCCTGTGTCTTATAAAGGTTCTGCTTGTATTGTCAGGCTCTGGATTGCATTGCATAAGTGGAAATTCCTTAAGATTCCAAGAGCAGGCTAAGCCATTTCTTACACTTATTTCACTGAATTGCACTTCTGAAACGCTTATAATTGTGCTATACAGTTGATCTACTATATTTTTGCACTGTTATAAAGCTTTTTTATTGTTTCACTGCATTTATGTATTGTTTTAAACTGTTTTAACATTACTTAACTGTAAACTGCTTTTTCATACTGAGAGTTGTATTTTCTGTTTGTGAGTGCTCTATCCAAACTTTTCTGTGCATTTTTGTCTCAGTTCAATTCCTCAGAGCCACACGCTCCAGGGATCTAAACCTTGTCATCACAATGAACAAAACACGATGTAGGAATAGGTTCCTGACTCAGAGACTCCCCAGACTCTGGAATAGACTGCCCATACATGTCAAGCATATCACCTCTTTGGCCCTCTTCAAAAGGAACTTGACGATTGGATGGGAGATAGGAAATTCACCCCAGGAATCATGTCAGTCACCCTGCTTGATAGGGGTCCAGGGAAGTAAATATTGTGGGAAGAAATAGCCAGGGAATTGTTATGGCTAGGCATGTATAGACCCTAGGGCCAATAGCCTAGTACTAACCTATGAACCTACAGAGGTTGTCACTGACACATGCATCACTCCTACTGCACAAGCTAAAGACCCTACATGCAAAAGCACTTATGCAAAGCTTATGCTGAGGCACTTAACCATCCTAAAACAGTAAGACCTCCTGCATAGTGCAATAAAAAATGGTCCTTGGCCATCACATAAACACTCCATTAAAACACCACCCACAACTACACATACTAACACTGCACCTAGTAGATCTACTCATAAGCCCTTAAGGCAAACCGCACATAGCCAATTTCCTGGTCATTGGTGATTCTATAGTGAGGCATTCCAACTCCCCCCTCACCAGACTGAGTAAGGAGAGAGTCACAGTTAGCTAACTTTTGAGGGCTAGGATCCGTCAAGTCACACAGGCATGCAGGTCATTGAACCACAGGTACCAGTACGACTCTGTTATAGTCCATGTGGGTGTTAATGACCTGAGATGTACCTCCCTTGACTATATAAAGCGAGACATGATCTATCTCACTGAGTATGTGTCTCAGGCAGGTCTGCGTCTAACACTGAACAGCATACCACCTTCTCCAAGGATGATGCTACGTTACCAACAGAAAATGATTGATTTCAACAACTAGCTTAGCTTCTGGTGAAAATCCAAGGGGGTAGTGATGTGCTAAGAGTTAAAATTGCTGAAATGCATGCTACACTGAATTCATTGGATAGCAATGATGGATTAATTATTCAATATTACTGATCAATTAATTATATTGGTGTATCAGTTGTAATGTGAGTATGAGATACATTCAGTATCAAAAAGTACCAATAAAAATATTTACTACAAAAACATGTAACCGACTAGCTTTGTCTAGTTCAAATAAGGAATTAGCTATTTTAACCGTTTTCATCATTTTTTGCCTTTGCCATGCTCGTGTTTACTGAGTCTCAGCTCACTTTGTTTCTTTTTATCTTCAGAATGCAGTTAAGACTTCACTTTGTCTGCATCGTCTTTAGAGACTCACAGGCATTTTCCCTTCTTTCTGTGTTCAGTTTGTCCTAGAACTTTGATGCTGTTAGGGTGTGTTGTCATTTTGTTTATAGCACCCCATCACATGCCTTTCCCTCTGGCAACTCAGTCTCAGATTATCTTTTAAGAATTAAAAGCCCGGAACGCTAAGATGCAGTTGCATCTTGCAGCAATTCTTTAGCATGACCACACTGCAAAGAGGTCACCAGTCACCTGAAAGCATCCACTATCATGGTTGCAGAGCAGCTCCTGCTGATGCAAAGCAAGGTCCATAATTCTCTGTTATTAACAGGTTCGCTGATTTTGTATGTAGATTACCCCGTACTTTCAATTTAAGATGTATTTCTTTCTGGCCGATATAGTAAATAAAAGCTACAAGATTATTAATTTTGTTTTTAAAAGAGAAAAAAGTTTGTGTGATTTCTGGCCACTTGAGCAAGTGGAATGTATGTTAGAAAGGAGGCCAGATAATAGGAAGCTAAACAAATGGTCATAGTTTAACTTTGTAGGTTACAGATACTAGATTTAAGATGTTAGAGGAAGAAAATAATTATTACTATTTAAGCACCTGTTGCAGTAAGGGAAAACACATTCTATAATTCATACCTCTCAACCTCTAAAAGCAAGAAATCTGGACAAAGCCATATATAATGGGGGGACAAATGCCCAAAAATAGGAACAATTTGTAAATATTGCTCTTGCAAACTTAGACTTAAACAGGTTTTGCATTAGCATGAATTTTCTGAAGGGTATGAAGTCTGAACATCAAATGTCTGTCATTATTTTCTGACTTCAGTCTTTAATGATTCACCAATGATTTGCCAGAAAGCCACAATTTTATGAAAAACGGCAAAAATCTGGCATTCTGCAAATATAAATATGATTGAGAGGCATGAATTCCTATTGGAAAATGTAAACCATTCTGAGTGTAGACAGGATTCTGATAATTTGTAAAAGAGTTTTTAACAGTACTTTAACAAGAATGGATAAATGATGCAATGACAAAAAGGAGGTTAGGCGTGATTACATCAAGAACTGCTAACTTGTTAAAGGACACATAAACACACAAGAGGGGAACTACTGAGATGATAATATTTTTTTAGGAAACACATTTACTGTGAATGACAGGAAGTTAATGAATGACTCCAGATTACAAGAAGGATGAATGTTTCTATTGGTAAGTGTGATAAGGGAGAATCAGAGTAAAAAAGCTCTTTAGGTGAAATATGGGTATAAGGCAGGAAGAAATAGAAACAGTTGATCTGCTGTGGCGACCCCTAATGGGAGCAGCCAAAAGAAGAAGAAGAGGTGAAATATGGGTATAATAAAGGAGGTAGGAAAATGAGTACAGCAGTTGTTGGGAGACAGGACTGAGATCATTTTACAGAAATTGTATGGGATGATAGAATTTACTCAATTGAAAATAAAGGAGTTTAATTATTATTAAGACAAATTATAGCATAAACATGAGAGGGAGTATAGAAAATTGATTGTAAAGTATAATAGAAAACTGTAATTATTTTTGAAGACAAAAGGGGAAGGTAAAGAGGTTATTTAAGAGATAGAAATTTGTGTTAAGGGAAGGAAAAGAGGAGGGTGCTCCTGTGGCATGTATAGTGTGGTAGAAAGACATACTCAGGCTTTGATAACAAATCAGGGGAAGGTTGTAAACAATGAAGGAAAAAAAAGAGGTGGTAGAGACACATTCAAAAATTATTTGGGAGAGAAAGGCAGGAGAGGGGGATTGAAAAAGGAGATGGAAAAAGGCGATTGGCTGATTGAGGAAGGCATGGATGAACTGAAGAAAGCCATGATATAACAGGAACTTTTGCAGTTAACCGAGAGTGTGGGAGTATATCAGTAGCCATAAAGGGACTGATTATGATGTAAAAAGGTGTCAAATGTATGGCAAGTGAACATTTTGGCTGCATTTTTATTGGATGGTGTAAAGAAGAACATGGCATCCAGATCCAAGGAAATATGGTCCCGCTGTATTCAGCCCTTATTAGACCAACAGTCGAGTACAAGGCACCATTTGGCATGTATTTGACTAGGTACTTACAGCAGCTGGAGTGACCTCAGAGGTTTCTCACAAAGAAAATACAGGGTGTAAACAACATGAACAATACCAAATGACTAAAAGCACTATCTCTTTTCTCTGTCTCCTAACAACTATTAAGGGGTGACCTATGACTGACTTACAAGGCACTCACAAATTCAGCACTGATGGAGCTGCTACACATCCACAAGTCAAACAGCGCAAGAGTCACGAGATCTAGGGATCTAAATTTAGTCAGTGACTCAAGCAAAATATGCCGGAGAGACAGATATGTGTCTCAGAGATTGCGCCTTCTCTGGAAGAGGCTTCCTATTCACATTAAGCAGAGCCCTTTCCTGGCTTTCTTTGAACACAGTTTGGATCAATGGACAGGGAATTATAAATTTACAGCTGGGGTAGTGCCTATGTTCCTTATGGACAGGGGCAGTCTGTAAGGTACTCAAGGCATAGGCACAAATCCATGCTATTCTTTTGACTCTGCAGGCCATATATTGGGTAAAATTGAATTATATTGGCTAGGCTTGTAAGGGCCCTTAAGTTGTTAGCCTCTAGTAATCTCCTATGAACCTATGGAAGGGGATTGCTTTGTGTGATGGGACAGTTAAGCTTTTAAGGAAAAGTGAGCAAGGGAAGCCACTCAAAACTGTAAATCGGTATTTGTTTTACACAGTAATTACATGGTTTGACTAAACTTCTACCTAACAGCACTTATTTTTCTTTTTTCATGTCTGGTAGCAGTGGTGTCCATGCAGTCTGCATGTCCTCATTGCAACAGTGTGTTTTTTTATGCAAAAGCTGTATTTCATTCCACATGCAAAAGACATACTGATAGGTGAAACAGAGATCCTATAAAATGGCTGTGGATATGCATTTGATGTGAAAGTATGTGTGCATGTGTGTGTGTGTTTCGGTTTAATCTTTTGATACTAGGCCTATCAGGAACCATCTCTCTTGATCCAACAACCTCAGACTCCCAAATGCCCAGTGTTTGTGTGTGTGCATGTGCGTGTGCATGTGTGTGTGTATGTGCGTGTGTGTGTGTGTGTGTGTGTGTGTGTGTGTGTGTGTGTGTGTGTGTCTTGTCTATATCACGTTATTGAAACTTTACTTAATCAAATCAATAAAGGTCGAACTTTATTGATCGATTAAGTAAAACATCGAATAATGTAAAGAAAAAAAGCAAATTAAAAAAAAAAAACTAAATATACCAACTCCGAGTCCGCACTACATTGAGGTAAACAGAAATCTCCCCTTATGGAGATTTCCATTTATTTGCACGATGTTCTTCACTTTCGATATTGTCATGCTGACAGTATCAGACTCGATATTGTCAGCTTACAACAATGTGAAGTAGACCCGTGTGTGTGTGTGTGTGTGTGTGTGTGTGTGTGTGTGTGTGTGTGTGTGTGTGTGTGTGTGTGTGTGTGTGTCTTTATATATCCTGCAGTGGACTAGTGGTCCATAAGGGACTGGTTCTCTGACATTTGTCCCTCTGCTTGTCAGGATAGGCTCTTTATTACTAAATTAATGTAGGATAAAGTGGGCATTAGAAGTGAGTGGGTGAGAGTAATAAATAAAAGGCAAGGGGTTGGGAATAGGAAAAAGCAGGCGTATTAAGCGGTTACTAGGGTTTATCAGAAAAGTAAAAGACAAGGTAGTAGATGAAGATGTATTCTGCATTATAGGTGTATTTGGTAAAAATAGGGTGGGTAAACTTTTTGAATATGGTGAGAAAGATGGAAATCAAGCTGTAATGAAGGCAGTTAAAGAATGATGTCTATTCTATACAGTTTTATTCTGCCTGCATGAAGGTGGTTGCCTGTGGTGCTTAAACAGAATGGAAAACTGTGCGGGCGAACCTTTGGAGTAGAAGTAGACTGCCTGTTATTTCTATCATGTGCTGATGATATGATTTTGTTTATGAAAAAGAAAGCCGAGGCAGTGTTTGTTATATCTTTCAGGGACATCATTTTGTGCTGGAACAGTGGCATACAGGTTACTGCGCTGCTGTCCACTTTAGCTTTTGGAAGTGTGCCTTTTGTGTGAGGTCTGCATATCCACCCAGTGTAAGCAAGAGTTTTTGATGGGTGCTTCAATTTCCTTCTATTTCCCAGAGACAAGCAGTAGGTGAATTTTCAGTCTTTTAAATTATTCGTAGGTGTGTGCGACGTGTGAGTGTGTGCATGATAAGCGAGGGTAAGTGTGTAACATGTGTGAGCGTATGTGTGTTTGTGGGTGTGTATCTCTTGTGACAAACCAGTGTCCTATCTAGAATTAGTTTATGTCTTCTGTTCACAGAGTGCTGGGATAGGTTCTTGTTCTCAAATGACCATGAAGTTGATAAAGTGGTTATCAGACATTGAGTAAATTACACATTTTGGGATTAATAGTAGATAGAAAGTGCTTGGGGTTACACGGGGAGCTAGAAAGTACTGAACTTAGGGAAATACGTTAGAATGTTTTGTGACAGGGCTTGTGGAGGGAGGTGTGACTGGGAAGGCACGGACAGCATTTTTGTAACGGATGAAGAAGGTTTTGGCTTGTAGTACAAGTTTTATTGCAATTTGTAAGAGCAGTTATTTAAGCCCATATTAGTTGGGTTAGGAATCTGAGAGGCGTTCAGTTAGTTCCAGAAACACTGAAAAATGGAGATGGAGGAGATGGTGTTATTGTAAAGCTTTTCAGCCATTTTTGGAAAGGGAAGGGTTAAGAAGGTTGTGTTATGCAGTACACAGAATCAAAAGGCTTTATGTGTGCTGCCTTCATTTTAATTCCTTAATTCGTTCAGTTTCTCATCTTTTTTAAACGATAATGAAAGAAAAAAGAGAAGGATAATGGAAATATCTGTACTTTAAGGTGGATTTCATAGGTGGAAAGAGGATGCACAGAAGTGAGGAAGACACATAGAAAACTAGGGAAAGTCGATTAAAAAATGGAAGACAGCATTTTCGGCTTTCCTCTAAGTCAGGGAGAAAATTGTATTTCAGAAGTTAAAACCAGTGATGAAGCTGGGGAGAGACAGACTAGAGGGTTGTAAGGGACAAAAGAAAACACTGGGCCTCAAGATAATCAGATGTGGGGTTTTATCTAGGGATTATCTTATATAAAGACTTGCTATGATAGTGCTTATGTTTAGAAATGCATACGAAAAATGTTATGTTTAGATGAAAGATGTGAAGGAGAAGCATTATTGGATGGTGTTTTTATACTGTAACCATGCTAAAGATTTTGGGGTAAAGTGGAAGCAGAAGTCAGGATGCAAAATGTATCAGAAATCAGTATAAATATTGCCTTTGCAGATAATGACATTGCAACTCTAGATAGAAGATGTGATTGATACACATCGTCTGGGAGTCAGGGGATGCTTGATGTCCAAACTAGTTGGCCAATGTGGGTTGGTCAGTTAGAGTGACAGAGTGAACTGCCAATTCAGCGACATTGTAAAGTTGCACAGAAAAAAACCCATCAGCAGCTCATTACCATGTACCTGAAGGGAACACTTGTGCTGTCATACCTAACCATGCTAGTGTTTTGCCTCCCTGCCTGGCCACACATTACAGTAGCATAGGCACCTTTATACACACACACACACACACACACACACACACACACACACACACACACACACACACACACACACACACACACACACACACACACACACACATACATCCACAGTTCTGATATAGGTACTTGTGCCAAGAGTGCTCCCAAAGGAGTGAATGGATGAATACCATCAATAGACATTGTTCACTTTTTCCTCTTACAACAAAATGAAATTTGGCAGAAGTTAATTATAAGCTGCAGCAATTCAGGGGGAGAGCACATGACTAATAAGCATTAACCAGTTCTCTGGACCATTGCATGAGGATTCTGCTTCACCATTAAGGCCTCTGTGTATGTTATGGTCCCCACAAGAGAAAAGAATAACAGTAGAGTGGACTTTGAAATATAAAGGCTTATCGCAATATAGAAAGGCTCCAAGATGAGGCTTTCTGAACCCCTGCTTTATGTGCTTTATGAAACATCTGATTAGGTCAATGTGCGTATGGTTTAACAGTAGGAAATTAATGATGAGCACATTCCAAAGTTTGGCAATGGCGTGGGAATAGAGACATTGTCCAGCTCTTTTGTTGGGTTTAGTTATGGTTAAGAGTTGTTAGAGGACCTAAGATGTCGAGTAGGGGTGTGTGTTTGTATTATAGTTTGAAGGGATGGGCAGTAGTTTGGATTATTTAGTAGTTTGTGGATGAGAGTAAGTTGGGAGTAATGTAGGTAATGAGGGAACTCAAAACAGTTTATAGATTTAATGGCCAGGCAATGATGCATGCGAGTTGGCATGTTGGAGACAAACTTAGCTATTGTATAGGAGCACGACTGCAGTGTGTTCAAGAGAGATGTGTGTAGGTTAGTGAAAATGGGGCAACCATAGAGGTGGGACGGTAGAAGTAGACTATTAGCCAGTTTCAACTTCAGCTTTATTAAGCCAGGAATCGATGGAAGTAAATGCATTTTATGTTAACTTTAGGAGATCTGAGGTGTTGTTTGAGGATGTAATTATAGTTGAAATCATCCACGTATTGAATGAGTGTACTTTGCAGGGATGCTTTATGGAGATTATTAATAAATATGCTAAAAAGCAAGGGCTCAAGAATAGACCCTTGGGGAACACCTGTGTTGTTGAGCAGGCTTACTTTACCATCTAACAGATTGTTTTCTGTTGTGTAGATAGTTATGGAACCAGGTTAGAGTGTGTGGAGAGCAGTTTAGGGTCTCAAGTTGTAAAAGTAGTTTTGAGTGGGACACTGTATCAAAAGCTTTTGATAGGTCTAGTAGGATCACTGATGTTAGTATGATTTCTTGAAGTGAAGTTAGTAATTGTACCTCCTTTTAAAAAGTATGCTATTAAATATTCATTTTTCCCTTACAGTCAGTTAATTAATTTGTTGCCTAACTCCCATATTCTATAGGTAAATTGATGCTTACTGGCATATGTTTAGGGTCCTTTATGTGTTTTGTATGCAGATGAGGCCCTTTTACATGTATCTCTGTTGTTGTTGTGTCTTTCGGCTTTTAGGGGTCGCCACAGCGGAACTCTGGTCCACTAATGGTTGGCAGTAGATTTTTACGTCTCGAGTTGCCAGCCCTGATGTACAACCTTCAACGAAGGTACGCCCATTCACGCATGTCTCCACACAGAAGACGCTCTAACTGAGAATTGAACTGGACAACATCTTACTGTGAGGCGACAATGCTCTCTGTGAATCATAGAAATACACAAACATGCAATACCTCTTATCCTTGTACTAGTTCTCACCCTGATGCTTATGCTACACTTTTGCCTTAGGGAAGCATGTTTGCTAAAAATGCCTCTGTATTTCTGTAATCAGCCTGAATAACCTTATTTGCATAAGTACGTAGTACCACTCTTAGTTGATTACTACTATGAACTTATAAAGGGTTTAAGAATATCGACCTATATACATTATCATGTATGATTTGTTTACTGAGCAGTGATTTATAATTTCCCTTTGTTTTAACCAACAGAGTTTAAGTCCACAGTAGTATTTCTGATGGGTGTCAGTGGATAGCTAATATCCTATTGCTTTAATCCACTTGAGGATTTACTTGCCTAAGAATAGCCTGTATTTCCCAATCACAGCTTCTTACTGCTATGACACTTTAGTATTAAATCATTAGTTCCAAATAGCAACTCATTTGAGCTCTGGCCTTTCATGCTTTTACCAAACTTGTAACTAAATAATTCTGTTTAAATGCATAGTTTTGTAATCACACATTGCTTGATATCATAATAATGTACAGAACCTTTACATCAAACTACACTAGGGTTTATCCAGATCACATTGGCGATCATTGTTAGGCAATCTCCATGTAGTAATTTAAGCAGTTTAGCTTTAAGTCAATTTATATCAAGATCAGAACAGTTTCCTCTCCTATGGAAGCTACATTTCTCATTGAGCCTGAACCTTCTAAGTTGGCCTGTGCAATGACATTAAACAATGGTGAGGTTTCCTTTGAGCTCTTCCTTCATATCCTTTGCTCAGTACAACAAAAGGCATTTATCTTCAGGGAAAGAAGCCAAAGAAGAAATAAGAGTCCATAAATCTCTAAGTATCTCATAGATATCTAAACATAAGAGGCAAAACTTTGAAGAAATACAAACATAAGTAGGATCCCAATCACTACCAATAATACCTTCCATTTATGTTTTTTTACAGATTGCTAGTAATATAGCATAATCTACTTATGAAAATAAACAGGTCCTCCTTGCCTGCCAACTTAAATTCTTCAGGAAATCAAAGGGTCTGCTTCTCTTTGGCTTGGCATCCTTAAAACCCACATTTACTGCAATGTCATGCTGTATAGTGATTCTTTCTTTGTTGCAATATCTTCTCCCATTGCTGATACCTTACACTTCTTACCTTGCATCTTCTTCAGAGTGGTTTCTGCTAGGACTATGATGAATCATTTGGGTAAGCTGTCTCTGAAATTCAGTCACTCAAAAGCTTAATCCCTCCTTCCTAAAAATGGCATCCTCCCACATTGCTAAACCACTGAGCCACATTGAAGGAGAACTCCACCCAAATGTCAAGTTTTTTTTTCCAAAAAGTGATCTTCCTTCCTGTAATCCAATAATAAACATGTCACATACAGACAAAGCAGCATTTAATAATTATTCCAATTGTTTTATATCTGAGCTTATTTCTGCCTGATTTTCTTCCAAATGTTTGTCTCACCATCTGTTACATCTTGAATTCTGGGAGTTTCAGAATAATTAGGTAGGCCACTTACTCTATCTATTAGCCATTAAGAAAATAATGTCTCTTAAACTTTGGGTTTTAAATGTACCTTATCAGTCACAGACAGCATCATATCTGAGATATATAGCATAGTCTGGAATCTGAACTAAAGCAAGGCTTTCAAGCTTAGTTTTTCAGCAGCAAATGAAGAAGAAAATGCCACTCACACGTCACTTTACCTTTTTCTTATTACAAACTAGTTATCTTTCTCTTTAATCAAACTCTGAATGACACAAAGAAGAAAAGAAAGAAAATATTTTCATATTAACTCTCCTAATTTTCTGTCAGTATTTGATTTTGCATTGCTCTACACCATACGTTATGTAAAAGTACATGTTTTCTTCTAGTATTTTGTTAACATTTTTGCATTGTATACAGTGTATGGTGGAGACATGTTAGTACGTTGAGCAAGGACGATTAACATCTAGTTCTAGCTACACTACTAAAAACTGTGAATGTAACACAAATCAGCTCAGCACAAGTAATCACAGAGGTTAGATTTCTCACAATTGAACACTAACTATAGACAGCTGTTAATGTGAGAAGTGCAATTAACTCAAATACATTTTCAAGCCTGTCATTCAAACATCCCTTAAGATGCTCTGTCAGAGATGGACACTAATAAAAATGAAAGGAAGCATAATAATGAAAAATATAGACTGATGGGTGGTGCAGTGGTTAATGTTGTCACCTCACAGCAAGAGGTTCTCCGGTTTGATTCTCAGCTGGGGTGCCTCCTGTGCGGAGTTTGCATGTTCTCCCTGCTTTCATGTGGGATTTCTTCCGGGTACTCTGGTTTCCTCCTACATTCTAAAGACATGCGTCTGGAGCATTTCTCCCTGGGCCTCAGCTGAAAATATGCTCTGTGGAGCCTAGTCGGACTTTCCCAGTCAACAAATGTTAAATAAAAATAAATAAATGTTGTCAGTCAAAAGCAGACAGTCAATATTCTGTTTTAAGCTGAAAGAGAGAAGGATGGAGTACCACAGTAAATAATCCCCTCATCATATGTTTTTCTCTCTCTGTCCCTCTAGAATGACAGGGAGGTAAAAGCATTGACTGTAAAACCAAACCATTTAGTATGGCAACCTCCATTCAGGCCATTTTGGGGGTGTAACAATTTGAAAATAAGAATAACTTCTTTCTTTGGCACATAGAGATTAGGAATGCAGAAAAGTTCAAGATATACTGAAAAACATTTTTTTTCAGTTTTTAGGTGCAATTCTCCTTTAATAATCTGCACCTGTCCATCTCTTCTGGCCAGTACTCCTTTGTGAGTCAAGCATGCAAATGTAATATCTCTGTCTAAGGACACGTATGCCTCTGAAATGATTGATTTCTACTGCATTTTGTCAAATACTTTATTTGTTTTGTAATTAAACAAATAGGCAAACTCAATAACACAGATATTATCCTCTTAAACATTTGCATGGCTGTTGAACAGCCTCCTTTCACTTAGATGCTCACAGTTTGCACTTTTCTACAACATAAGTAACAGTGCATGACAAATATTAAAGGTGAAGTCGACTCAAATGACAAGTTTTTCTTTCCAAAAAGTGATTTTCATTCCATGTGATCCATCAATAATCATGTCACATACAGAATATGCATCACTGAATAATTATTCCATTTATGTTATGTCTGAACATATTTCTCTTTGCCTTTCATATGTTTTTCTCTTCATCGGTTGCATCATGAAGGCTAGGAATGGCAGAGTAATTAGGTTAGGTCACTTATTTCAACTACAGAGCTATTAAGAAAAATGGCTGTTAAACATTGGCATTTAAATTTGCCTTATCAGTCATAGATTGCCAGCATCACATTTCAGATAAAGTAGTGTAACACGGAGTCTGAACAAAGCCAAGTCTTTGAAGATTAGTTTTCAGATGCAAATGAACAAGAAAACTCCAGTCACACTTTCTTTAGTTTTTAATACAAATTAGTTGTATTTCCTTTTAATCAAACTCTGAGTTCAACAAAGAAAGATTTGTTTTGGAATCTGGTCCCTGTAGCAAGCCTGTTTATAGACAGATCTTACACTTAAGTCACACTGAGAGCAGGTCTTTCAGAATCAGAGCAGACTTGCACTTAAAACAACTCTTTTGGAGTCTGCCCCGTTGTTTTGTTGAGATAGGTCAGTGGGTTGGGAAGGGAAGATTAGCATCAAAGACTCTAATTACAACTACAGTGTTAAAAACTGCAAATGCAACACAGACCAGCTCATCCCGACTAGCACTTATTGATCACAATGGTCAGATTTCTCACACATGATCACTGAACTACAGTTGGTGCTTTGAAAAGAGCAATTAACTTAGCTACATTTTCAAGCCTGCTATTCAAACATTTCCTAAAATGCTGTATCAAAGATGGCCATTAAAACAATAGAAGGAAGCAAAGTAATGAAAAATACAGACTGATGCAGATAGTCAAAAGTAGGCAGTCAAAGTAATTGTGAGTTGATGAGAGAAAAAAACACAGTAAAGGATCTTTCAATCATATGGCTTTCTTTCTGTCCCTATAAAATGACATCGGGGAGGCAAAAATTACTGACTGTAAAACAAAGTCATGCAGCATAACAGTCTTCTTCCCGGCCATTTGGGGGTATTTTAGCCAGGGATCTGGAATGAATCTTAACTAAACAAATGGCATCCACTGTATTCAACAAAAAATAAGTATATTTTAAACTTACATTGCACTTTTTGAACTGTATTTCACTTAATTGCTGCTTCATTTCAGCTGCTTTACTGCTGTGACTGTTTTATTCTACACTGATTTTCTAGTACTTCTGTATTTCATAGTATAGGCTAGATTCAGATTTGCTGAATCTAGGCTGTTTGATATTACTTGAGCACTAAAACCAGCCATTATACATTAAGAAGGCTCTCCTGCAACCTCGTGGCAGAAGTGTATAGTCCAGAACCAATCTGAGTTGGGGATTGCTGGAAAAAGGTTCAGTTTTGGGCTTTTCTATTGGTTAATTTGTGTTAAAACTGTTTAACTTTGCTTGTGTTTAAGACCCACACTTGTGCATAGCTGTGCACTGCACTGTGGGGTTTACTGCTGACATGTATAGACACAAATGCTTAGAAACACAATTTTCCCTTGACATCTGCTAGAGAACCCTTCTTAGCACCACTACCTCTCTGTGCACAATGCAGTTGTTCATTGCTACCTAGTGAGTAACTCAGTTATGCATTCTGAGGTGTTGATGCAGTCTTCCACCCTTAGCCCTCCACAGAATAACTGCCTTTGTTATTCTCATAAGCAAACCCTGGTCCATCTAGCCCACCCCCACTAGTTACTACAATATATACCTGCAATAATGGATGGACAGTTTCCCACTATTTCTCCAGCCAACCTGATTGACATGAGCATCCCGAGGCAATGTAGTAATTGCCTCATGTATGCTGACAACCACTTGCTCCTAAAGCAAACAAACACAGCATGTGAGACATGTAACTATGCCATGAAATTAGAATCAGTTCTCTCACATAACAATATACAAGATATACAACAGCTTGTCAGCACACATAACTCCCCTGTCCCACAAGATAAGGTCAACTTGACACCCCCACAGGAGTAAAAAAAAAAAATGAAAACTTTCTCCAAAGCAAACTATTGCCTACTAAGCGATGGTATAAAAAGTTTCAAAGCCCCTGCCAACATAGCCAACAATTACTCCTATGCAGAGGAATGCATAAATGCTCTATACAGCCACTTAAACAAATGTATTGACTTGGCTGTACCCAAATGGAACAAAACCAGGTCTTCCTGAAAAAAAAAACACAAGCCACCCTGGTGGACTGTAAGTATAAATAAGCAATACAACAAAATAAAGAAACTCATATCTAAGAACAGGAGGGAACTTACTCAACAGAGGAAGAATACCATCCACAGCTTGAACACGCAAATCATTTACCTTGTTAAGTCCTCTAAGGCTAGCTATGAGTCTAAATTAGCATCCCTAGCTAAAGACAATCATTAAGCATTCTTTAGCTACATCTGAAACCTAAAAGGGAATGCCCAGCTGTGTGCTGAACTTATAGTGGATGATACCACTCACACTGAACCTGATGAAACTGTCAACCTGCTAGTTGACAGATTTGGCAATAACTTCACCCTTCTGTCCCCACCAGTCCTCTCTAAGGCCAAAACCACAGTCTCTATAGGACCAGATAACATCCCAGGCTACTTACTAAACAATCTAAAAACAAGACCTAGCAGAACCACTTGGCACTCTCTTTACCATAGCTTGAGAACTGGCTTTGTCCTTGCAGAGTGGAGAAAAGCAACAGTAACCACTTGCACAAAGGGGGTCCATCAACTGACCCTGGCAACTATTGACCAATAAGCCTAACCAGCCTTGTCAGCAAGGCCATGGAAAAAAATCATTATGGACCTTATCCACAAGGATGTAGGTGACCTTCAAACCCTTGATCTGACCCAGTTTGGTTTTGTCAAAGGTAGATTTTGTTTATTGAACCTAATAGACTTCTTTGAGAATGTCACCAAAGCACTGGATGAGGGCACAATATTACATACCACCTATCATGATTTAGCTAAGGTTTTTGACACAATCAGCCATTCAGGTATCACAGATATGGAGGTAGATGGCCTGTGGCTTACCAAGTTTGCAGATGACTGTAAACTGGGAATAATGATAAAGTCCATCAACAATGTTAACATATTACAGAAAGGGCTAATGCAGACAAATGATTGGTGCCAAATTCACGGACTAAAACTTAATGCAAAAAATGCCTCATTATCCCCTTTGGCAAAGAAATAGCTCCTGCAAATTATGATATAGATAGCACCCCTTTAAGCTCAAACTCAGTGATATGAGACTTGGGAACAAAGGTTGATAGCAATCTAAACTTTGATAACCATGTGTCTGTAATGGTAAGAAACTCATTCTACAGTGCACATCTCAAAAATAACGGCATCACATCCAAGACCAGGGAAATTATAGCTCTGCTGTATTTGACCCTTATCAGACCACTAGTCGAGTACAATGCTCCCTTCTGTATGTATTTTACTAGACACCTGCAGCAACTGGAGACACCACAGAGGTTTCTAACCAAGATAATCTATGGCCTCTAAAACATGACATACATGGAAAGACTGAAAGCCCTGTCACTGCACTCTGTATCATACAGGCTGCTGAGAGGTGACCTGTGCCTGGACTACAGAGCAGTCTCAGACCCTACCTTAATGGAAATGGAGCACATCCACAAATCAAATGGGACAAGAATAACTCACTATATGGATCTCAACCTAGCCTGTGACATTAACAGAACATGCTGGAGAGAAATATATATCTCCCAGTGATTGCCGCTCCTCTGGAATAAGCTTCCACTCCATGTGAAGCAGAGCTCCTCAATGACCCTATTCAATTGCACCTTGACAACTGGATGGGTGACTGTAAATTCACCTTGGGGGGTGGCACCTATGTACCTCATGGACAGAGGCAGTCGGTGCTGATCACAGAATCACTTTGCAATGAACAACTATCTGACTATGGTCAATAAGCTTACTTGAATTATTGCATGGTGTGATGCCTGTGCACTGGCCCAGTAATCAAGGAGCTTCAATCCTTACCACTGGCACCAGTGAGGGGTGCCCACATTGGGAGGATAACAAGTACACACACAGTAAAGTACAATTTCCCTTAAGAGCACACAGAGATCACAGTCAGTCTGTGGCTGGTTTCTCCCTTTGTCTCCAAATCCCAATAAGATTCTCCACTGGCACAGCTATAGGGTTCAGATCTCAGCTAAGTGGTCAAGCCAAAACCTCCAGCATCCTGTCTGTCCAATCAGTGTTTCGTGTCCCTGCTCAAGTAGCTGACACACGCATACACACTTTGCGATTTGAGTTACATACAAACACAAAGACACTCCTGGGGAAGGCTGGCAGAGGTTCTCCAGCTATGCATCCTTCTGCCCAGACTATAAGGTAGAAATCACTGCCACCAACCACTACTTATCATCTACTAATAAGGCCCTTACCAAAGGGTGTCCAATTCCAATGTGCAATGTTACTGTTATCCAAATAGTAAGTGTGACTGAGGCTTGAAAGCTATTTAGGAGTGGCCTATACAGTATCACCAAATACATGCAAGTAGCCTAAGAGCTTAAATTATCTCTACACAAAACAGCCACAGTTGAAAAGTTTAAAAATATTTAATAATAAATAATAAAAACACAAGACAATACTCATTGATTCAACACAATGACATTAGAGAGTTCAGAAATCACAGGAAATACTTTAAAACAACATTGCAGGACAGTCTAACATAAATATAGAAAACAGCTAGACTAATCTTGCTATTTCTATCTATCTCTAAGAGAAATACTAAGATCTAAGATCCTACTTACAGAGCAAAGCAAGTGCTGGTGAGTTGTTGTCAGCTTCAGAACAAAATACAAAGTACTATACTTTCTTTCTGAGATAGTCCTTAAATTGATAATACACATTACTGCTTAGTCATCTCAGATTACATCATTCTTGTCACTTCTCTGATTTAGTTCTCAGGCTAACAGAGACTCAAATTTTAACATTTCTTTTTGATCTGCACCTGCCAGGAAGCCACAGCAATAAAAGACACTTTACATGTGAAACTTAGTAATTATCTCTGTCTTAGGACAATAGAAAGAATTTCTAGCTGCAGACATCCTGTCTCCTAGCTTGAGATCACACACAGTCATAAAATCCTTTATTTATCAGCTTTCTTCCAGCAGGGTGCATGGTGGTTACATTTTTGAAGCTCAGAACATAACATAGTTTTCTTACAGTTGTCAAACAAGCCTGTGGATAATATTAATATTTACAAGGAATATAATTATTTACAAAATTCTGTCTAGCTAGGCTGGCAGCCTTCACACATGGCTAGGCTTGTAAAGGCCCTAGGGCCATTAGCCTAGTAATCTCCTATGACTCTATGAACCTATAATAAATTAGAAATTAATAACTACTTGCTTTGATACCGAGAAATTAGCAATGCAGGAAAGTTTAAGATATTCTGAAAAATGCATGCATTTTAAAGTTTTGGGTGTAATTCTTCTTTAAGCATTAAAATAAAACAAAATAGAAAACAATTACTGTGGTTAAGTTCCTGTCAGTCATCAATCTTTACATTATTTATTGTTTACCATTTTACTTTAGAGTAATTCCTCTTTTTTTGTTGCCTCTGGGATTTACTCACATTTTTAGTATTGACAAACTAAGTAAGACAAACATATTTAATATTAAGATTTCTCAAAAAAACCCAAGTCATCCCCATTGTAGAGTACACTATTCTCTAAAAGCTTCCTATAAAGTTTTTATTGCAGTTCTTTAGATACATACTTCTTCCATGACGTTAATACCTATGATGTCTTCTACTGTTGTAACCATCTTGGATTTCCATCTCTGGATTATTATTTTCTTAACTAGTAACATTAAGGCTGGGTGAGGTAGGCGGGTGCCCGCATCGTTGCCTCCACAGGGGTATTTCACTTGGCATTTAAAAAGTAACATTAGTAAAATTAAGATTGTTCTTTTTGTTTGTTAAAATAAATATCTTTAGCTTATCCCGCTAACATATATTATTCTGCGAGTTATATCCATCCATCATCAACCCCTTTTTTCCCATTTTCCACATGGGGTCAAGGTGTCACTTTAACAGCGACAATCATCTCGAGCCAAGGTTTACACCGCCGGATGGCTAGCTATATATAATTTTAAAAAAACACAGATACTACATGTCCCAAATTATTTAAACATGAACATGATAAAAAATATATTCTTGAACATGCAACACACCTTACTAACAGCTCTAGCAAAGATCATTTTCATTTGGGAACATTTTTTTTATTCACCCTCTGAAGACTATTAAAATGTTTCTTAATGCATATCCTTAAATATTCTGAAATGATAGGACGCAGTAGCAGATCTAGGCATAAGACAAATTTTACAAATAATCTTATAAGTATTTGCATTTATTACCATTCCTAACAGTTAATTGCGCACTTCTGTAACCTTTCCCAAATGTTTTTCAGAGAACATCGTCACCCAAATGTCTTGCTAGCCATCCTTCTTGTTAGTGGGGTATCTCCTTTAGCCTCCAATAATAATGAAAATATTCACAGAGAAGTGAACACCAGTTACCATGCTTTATTAAGAAGTTTAGCCCTTTTGTTCTAAAATATAAGACTTTCTTCAGAGAAGTTTGTAAATAGCAGCTGGTTCTCATGAAATAGGTCAAAAGTAATTACATCACTCTAAAAGAAAATAAATCTAAATGGATAAAAATTCACTTATTGAAAAATATATGTAAAACATTTATAACATTTGTGTGGCAGTTGCTGCAGATGTTAAGGTTTGAAGCTGTAGTTTCAATGTTACATGGTTTGATTCCTTCATTCCATATGACTTTGAGCAAGTTACTTAACCATACATTGCTTTTGGGTCACTCCTGAAAAGAGACTGTGTGTCCAGTGGGTATACCTGGTTAATAAATAGGGTTATTATTATAATAAGAATGTTTCAAATAAAACTAAATCAATACTATTCTTATTTATTTTTCAAAAAACAGCTATGTCACTGCCATTTTAACCATGAAAATATAAATGCATTAAAATAGATTTGTCAACTGAATACATGCCTTTCAAAAAGAACATTAATATCTCCTCCCTTATATCACTTTTAATTTCCTACATTATGGACAAAGACAAAATCTTAACAAACTCTTCTAATATTGGGAATAGCCTCTTATCTGATTCTAGTTTAGTCAAATGCATCAACATATCATCTGCATCTACCAATATCTCATGCTATATTTACAACTGAGGTTATAATGGATGAGGTGCTACGTTAATTGCAACTTAGCTGCAAAACTATAGTCGCCCCTACTCCAGAAGCAAAAAGAGCAATTGCAATAAACCTGCTTATGTCAAGATTAGAATAAGCATTGCCATAGGTTACTTTAACTCTGCACAAAATACTAGCTCACTCCTAAATATCCAAAATAAATTGTCCATATGTGTCCTGCTCTTAGAATGTAACAAATACCAACTGTCTTTTCCTAGAAAGGGCTAATTAGCTACCTATAACAGCTAGGGTGAATCCCTGCTGGCACACACTTAGAAATCACACCAGCAATAATTTCCTATGGGAAGTAGAGATGCAGGTTATGTCCCTTAACATTTTTGGGGGGGCTACTGAGAGATTGTTAGCTTAATATTTATACTCTCACACCATGAATATTGTCCTTCCTGACTCGTTAATTGCAAACTGTTTCACACTTTAGTCTTTTGCATTCAAAAGTTACTCTTTACTTGAAGATAGAATATGTTTGCATGTGTCTTAGCTGCGGGAGAGAAGCACTTCTATAAGTTGGTTCATATAATAATATTATGCCTTGATTTTTTATGCATTTGTCTGAAAATGGTATAATTCATCAGAAACTGTATTTGTCAGAAAATTGCTAAGTAGTTTATTTTCCTTATTTCCTCTGCAAATTTACTGTACATTATAAACTATATATAACTCTCTTGGTTCTGTAAATTAGTGTATAGATTGTTTTTATACACATATTTGCCATGTGGTATCTGTCAAGGTTGAATGGGATCCTGGACCAGCCCACTTACCCAGCTAGCAAAACAAAATAAAAAGCTACTGCCCACTCAGACAAGTGGGGCTTTTGTTTTATGTCTTATCCACAGGATATCATCTCTGGAGGTCTGTGTAAAAATATGGTATTTTCATATATCTCTAAAAAGGTTGAAACATTACTGCAAAGTTATGCAAGATGAAAAAATGTTACCTATAAAGCAAAAAGAAATCTCATTGTCTCATGAAGTATGATGCATGTAATACGCTTGTATACATCAGGTAATGGAAAAGCAGTCTTGTTCAAAAAAGACTGGATCAGAAAAGTTGAATTGCACCAATGATCTTTAAATAAACTGCAAGGGGCAAGTCAGGATGCTATGAAAACAAAACTTAATAGAATTCCTCTAGAAGGTAGCTTCAACCTCAGACTCCACAAAGTCAGGGGTTGTCCAGAAAGTAAGACCTAAAGAAGATACGCAGCTGCAAACATTACAGAGTGCAGAAATCTTATCTAAAGTTGAATGGAGAGAATGGCCAATACCTACCATCACTGTACCAAAAAGGTGGTAAATCATACGTACAAATGTGTGAGGTCTTTAAATATTATATCTATCCAGTAATTCACAAAATGCACTTTGCCCAAGTTATATTTTCATTCTTATCTGGAGGAGCATTTTACGGAGACTAATTTGACAAAAGACATCATTAAATAACTCACAGACTCAAAAGTATGAATGAAATTGTGACCGGGTGTCTGTGATTTGATTAGTGACTTAGTCCTAGAGGGGTCAGGCAGGGAAGGAGAGTGGCACTTTCACTCCTTCTGGGGGAAGAGAAGGGTTTAAGACATTCTTAGATAATACAGGGAAGTACAATTTTGTCATTGTAGACTGAGGAAACTATTTGTCTTGCTTCATGTAAGGGGGCTGAAAATATCCATTGCAGAAGTGAGAGATGCCCAGTTAGACAACTGCATAGCTTCCTTCTGCTGCTGAGCTGAGCATGCATTTAGAGGTAGGGCCATACAGCTAAAATCCCTGAACCACCCATGATACTGCTTTAATTATGA
This sequence comes from Protopterus annectens, assembly GCF_019279795.1. Lineage (NCBI taxonomy): Eukaryota > Metazoa > Chordata > Ceratodontiformes > Protopteridae > Protopterus > Protopterus annectens. The sequence continues at coordinate 160,935,407 of NC_056727.1, forward strand.
CCTTTCTTGGCTTACTGGCACCCTTGGTGAAGTGAGAAAGAATGGATCGATTGGCCATGAGTGGGATGATGATCCGCAAGCAGTGGGGCAAAAAAAAACCAAGCAGAAATACCCATTTGCTCAATCTACATGCTATGCTTTTTCATTTTCATTTTCTAAACCAATACATTTTTGAACGAGTTAATGGTTACCATCTCAGTTATTTCTAGATGAGGCCAGCTCCACCCACTAAATACCCTACAGTTAAACTTTTCATAGTCCCTTTGTTTTGCATCACTACAATTGCAGTATTTGATCATAGTTTCCGACATCTGTGCTAATGGGAATGCTTATTAGTCATAGTTCTTTGAATAGGTCTTCATTTCTTTGTACTTAATATGGCAGAGTTGTGATACCCACCATCTTCTCTTGGAGAGATTAGGTTTTTTTTAGCTTTTCCTTATTGGGTAATCCTTCAGTGGTGTTTCTGAATTTTCTCTATCCCTTTTGCATGTTTTCTTTTGTAGCATATATAACAATGCTGCACAGTATATAATTAATTACTTCATTTATTTATTTTTATTTATTGACATTTGATTATTAAGAAAGTCCGACTGGGTAGAAGCCAATTTTCAGTAGATGCCCAGGGAGAAAAGATCCAAATTATTATAAAACATTTTAAGAATAATAATTATACAATCTTCAAAAATAAAACCAAAACATCTGCAGTTTAAATAATTATAGCAAATTAGACATAATATAAAAACATCGGTTAAGTTTCGATACAAGGTATATGACAATCATTTAATATTTAGAGAAGTTTTTGACAGTTTGTAGAAAAAATAAAGGTAAGTTAGTCTAATACATATAGGAACTGCAATATGAAATGAGGAAAAAACAGGCTTATGATATGTTTAGAGAGAAAGTCAGGGAAGAAAATTAGACAGCAGTAAGGAAGTAAGTGATGAAGAGAGAGTAAGGAGGTATAAGGAATGAAAAGATACCCGTTCACATTTAGGGATATCCTTTATCCTAGTTTTGAGTAAGAACAGAGCGAGATTTTAAATAGGAAGTATTTCCGGGTGGTTTTGAAAGATGGGAGGGAGGGTATATACTTGATGGATACATGTCAGGAGTTCCAGGCCTTAGCAACCTTGTATGGGTACATACAATGCCCAGCAGATTTGCTAGGTTTGTAGACAGACAGGAGTTTTTGGTCACTGGATCACAACGACCAACTGGGAACATAGTTGTGTAGAATGTTTTTTAGTGCTGGACAGGCAGATGGATGCTGGATAATTTTATGGGTGGTAAGAATTTGTGTATATGTTAGTCAAAGTGGCAATTCTAACCAATTTAGGCTTTTCAGTGCTACACAGTGGTGGGTTCTGAAAGGGGTATATGCTGTAAATTTAGTGACTTTGTTACAATATTGTTCAAGTTTTCATTTTTGTGAAGCCTATTGGTTAATAAGGATGGGAACACCATAGAGAAGAGCGGGGAGGAGATAAGTAGTGGCAAGTGTAGTTTTACTTGCGTCGGTGAGAACATTTTCCGTAAAGCATTCCTAGTTTATGATGAGTTTTTCTTATGCAGTTTTGTATATGCAGGTCAAATGTAAGATTATCAATCACTATCATCCCTAATAATTTGCTATGAGGAGTGACTTCAATTGTTGTATTATCAAGCGAGAGGACTTTCATTTTTTTTTTCATGAGAGAGGGATATGGGGGGAAAAAAGTAGTAGTTTGGTCTTTTTGGGTTACAAAGCTGTGTTAAAGGTTCCTGTGTAATTTCTTGGAGGTGTACCATGTTGTGAGATGTGCAAATGAGAGTGGGATCATCTGTGTATTGCATAATGGTTTGTATGTGGGAGTATAGATGGTGTTAGTGAAATGTTAAAGGGGGGTGACCAAAGATAGAGCCTTGTGGTATGCTGGTTGTGACTTGGAGGTAAGGAGACAGTGTGGAGTGCCATTTTACTGACTGATAACTTATCAGACAGGTAGCGTTTAAACCACAGAAGGGTGGGCTTTGAGAGACCTAGTGAGAACATTTGAAGAAGAAGTTTGCTGTGCCAAACTGTGTTGAAGGGTTTAGACAAGTTTAGAAATAAGAACAAGGCTAGTTTACCATTATCACTAACTTTGTTGACAGTATCTATATAGGTTAGAGGGGCAGTGCTAGTACTATGGGAAGGATAAAAGCTGTGTTGGGTAAGAATAGGAGTTCTTCCTGCAGGAGACAGCCTAGCAATTGTTTTTGAATAGATTTTTCAAGTATTTTGGTGAGGGGAGATAAGATTGCTATAGGTCTAAAGTTATTAATGTCCATTGAATTTCCTTCTTTATGCTGAGAGATAATGTGTGCTTTTTTCCAGGGAGATGGAATGTATTTATAAAGATTGAGACAGGATAGGCAATGCTACTGGCTGCTGTTTTTAGGCAGTCACTTGGAAAGTCAGCAGCTGAAGAAGAGCACTGTTTAAGTTTGTTTAAGAGAAGTTGTATATAGGATATGGGCAGAGGTTTAAAGATGAAAGTGGATGTGGTGATATGTTGCTGTTGGGCAGGGCTGGGATTAGAAGTTGAGGAGTCCTTGGTTAGAGATGCTATACTTTCAATAAAATAAGAGTTGAACAGTATTGCAGTTTTGAGTGGTGAGTTATTAGGAGAGGGGTTTGAGTTGAATTTTTGGCCAGAATGGATAGATTTAATAGATGCCCAAAAATTTTTAAGGTTGCATTTAATATTATTCTGAAAGTTATTATAGCATAGTTTTTTTGTCTTCATTTATTTGCTTTTTAGTACTATTGTGAAGCATTCTGAAGTTTTCTAGTTATCGAGGTGTTTTATATTTTTACCATTCTTTCCATGCTTTTTCTCTATCCTGCTTTAGCATTCTAGTCTTTTTGGATAGCTGAATTGCAATATTTGTTTTCAGTCTCTTCCTTCTAGGAGGTGCAAGGCTATTTAGGATATTTAGAAAAATTGTATTGAATTCAATTACAGCATCATCTAAGGAGAGAATTTTTAGGAAATTCCAGTTAATAGATGATAGTGTAGTTGTGACGTTCCCACTCTGGGCCAATAATCAAGCAGCCTGAATCCTCAACACTGACACTGGAGAGAGATGTTCACTTGGAACAAAAATAGATACATGCAGTATTTCCAGATTCAGCTGTCTGCATTAAGCATAATTTTCCTTATGAGCACACGGAGAACACACTCAGCCTGGGGTCTGGGTTTCTGTTTCTGTCTCTCCACAGGTCCCCAGTAAGGCTCCCCACTAGCGCAGCTGTAGAGTTAAGTCCTCAGTCAAATGTCCAAACCAAGTCCTCCACCACTCTCTCTGGGAAACTAGCACTTTGTGTCCCTGCTGCACGTAGCTGACACACACATATACACTTTGAGATGTAATTTATACACACACACACACACACACACACACACACCTGGGGAAGTCTGGCACAGGTTTACTAGCTATTCCACCTCCTGCCCAGACTATAAGATATTTATTGCTACCAGACACTCCCAAGCCAGCTACTCTAAGGTTCTTGCAAGGGTACCCAATTATACTGAGTGAAATTAATATTAATATGAATAGTAGTTTGACCAGTGCAATAAGGCATTGAGGAGTGGCCACAGACTCACCAAACAGATATGAGTACTCTTAGAGGTTAAAATATTTTCTAAAGGACCAGCCACAATGAAAAGTTTAAATATATTTAATAATAAATAATAACGGAACATGAAAATACTAAATATCTGTTTGCAATAAACATCAGAGTTTCAGCCACATGGAATATTAAAATAACACAGACGAACAGATTCTCACAGATACAGAAAAACAGTACTTAACTAGTCTCACTATATTCTCCTGACTGATCTATAAAGTTACTATTCCCTGGTCACTTACTAGTGCAAAGCAAGATGAAGTAGCTGAGTGATCCTTCTATGTCAGGTTTCCAAGACAGAGTGCCATGAGACGTCAGTCATGCCTAGTATTAAAATAGCATTTTTGTCATAGATTATACAATAACATCACATGTATCTGCTCATCTGACTTCTGGCTTCCATGTAACCCCTTCTTAGCTAGAACCTGTCAGGACTTAACACATAGGTGTCAATAATACACAGACACACACACACACACACACACACACACACACACACACACACACACACACACACACACACACACATACACACACACACAGACACACACACACACACACAGAGCCTTGCTTCATCTCCTGGAAATCATAAAACCATAAAACACTTCCACTATTCCTACAGGAGCTAATAAACCATACTGCTTACAGACATTGCATCTCTGGGTTCATTCTGTGAGATAACATCTTTATGGCCTAGGCCCAGAAATTTAATTCCTTACTATTTTTAAAGTTTGAGATTGACATCTTCTCTTCCAGTATTATCTTGTACAAATCAGTTTGATATTCAAATAACATATAATTCTTTACAAAATTCCAGCTAGTTGTACTGGCATATGTTATACTTCCACTGCTTTACTTCTCCTGGCATAGCTGGCAATACTTCACATAGTCACATCTCTCCTCCCTTTGAAGACTCAAGCTAGTTTTTCAAGTAACTGTTGAGAAATGTTGCTTGAAGGGAATGAGCTTGTCTGGGAATACATTAACCCATACCCTGTCTTGAGAACTCATCTGCATTTATATTTCTGGCCCCAGCACAGTGCTGCACTTTCATGTCATATGCCCACAACCCTAGGCTCCACCATAGTAATTTGGGATTTAGCTGGCTGACTCCCTGTAGCCCTAGATCCTCCTCAGACTCCTCCTGCCTTGTACTGCAAATATTTAGAACCATAGCCTCCTTATCATGGTAAGGTTTCATCATGTTAATACAGTACAGTTTGTGTCCTTGCCTCCTCCCTAGCAGTTCTACCATGTAGTTAACTTCACTGACCTTCCTTACCACTTTGAAGGTCCCTTTCAAGCTGCCTGCAGCTTGTTGTGTCTGACAGGCATGAGAACCATTACCTGCTGCCCTACAGCATACTCTAACTCGACCATTCCTGTCATACCAGACTTTTTCTACTGTTAGGCTTCTGCCAGGTTTTCCTGGGCCATGCCCATGAGTTCCCTGAACCTTGTCCTGATGTTTAGGACATATGCCACAACAGCCTCCTTGTGGAATTCACACTCACCCTCCCACTCATCTTGAATCAAATCTAGAGGTCCTCCACCCTATGCCCATGCAGCAACTCAAAGGGTGAAAAATCTGTGGATTCCTGGGCACCTCTCTGTAAGCATAAAACAGATGGGGCAAATATTTGTCCCACTCCCTCTTAAACTGGTCTACAAATGCCCATTGCATGATCTTTAGTGTAGAGTTTAACCTCTCAACCAGACCATTAGTATGGGGATGGCAGGGGTGGTCTTTAGGTGCTTCACATCACAGTGCTTCCACAGACAAAACAGCAGGTCTGACATAAAAGTAGCACCTCTGTCAGTCAGTATTTCTTTTGAGAAACCTACCCTGCTGAAAATCTCTAACAAAGCATTTTCCACATTTTCTGCCTCAATGGAGGACAGAGCCACTGCCTCAGGGCATCTGGTAGCATAATCTACTACCACTAGGATATTCTTTTTCCCTGTGGAACTTTGGGTACTCAGAGGCCCCACAATATCCATAGCTACCCTCTGAAATGACTCCTCAATCACAGGCAAAGGCATCAAAGGAGCTTTCACCTTGTCTCCTACCTTGACTACCTTTTGGCACTGCCTGCAGTGCCCTGCTACATCTTTGGAAATCCCAGGCCAATAAACGTTCTGCATAATGTATCTCCTGCTATGCTTTATGCCCATATGACATGCAAAGGGAATATCATGGGCTATGGGTAGAAGTGCCAGACAGTAGTCTCTGGGCACTGCCAACTGCTGTATTCTCTCACCCTCTAGCCCTCACTCAGGGGTCCACTCTCTATACAGTAACCCTTTGTCCCAGTATACAGATCCCCCCTCCCTTGATAATCAGGTGCCTCACTAGTTACCTCACTCAGGCCTTGTAATGTAAGGTCTGTTAGCTGAGCCTGTCTCAACTATCTCTTTGTAAACCATCCCAGCTCCCCATCCACAGGAAGCCTGTCATCCTCTGACAGCCATGCCTTACAGCCTGGGTACTACTACTCACCTCTGCCCTTGCAGTCACGCTGTCCAAGTGAACATCAGTACTCACAAGTAGCTGTGGCTCACCTATAGTCTCACTGCTACAGGGTAGCTTCCTCTCTGAAGTAACCACCACTCCAGTCCTGGCTTCAAGTTTGTGATCTGTCTGGATCTCCCCCAGGCTACCAAGCCTGTCTCCAAGCCTGACTGCATGTCACTGCATGCACACAAGGTACTGCACTATCAAAATCATTCCCTATCAGGATATTTGCAGGAATATCCTCAAATACACTGACTTGCTGGCTTCCTTTTCCACCCTCCCAGACAAGGTGAACCCTAGCCAAAGGTATTTGGAATGGGGTCCATCCTAAAGCTCTAACTGGAGTAGACTGCCCAAGCAAGTAGTGCTCCTCCTTATCCATTGCAGGATTCACAATGGTTAGGTCAGAGGCTGTGTCTCTCTTAGCAGTGGCCTCTTTCCCATTGACTAAGATAGGCTATAACCTCTTGTGGTAGTTTTGTACCCTTGTTGTCTACAGACAACTTACTGTTGGCATTCTTTCATTCTGACTTACTGGTTCTCCCACCTTTGGTTCCCCACCTTGCCTCCATGGACATCTATATGCTACATGGCCCCACTGGTTGCAGTTAAAACATTTAACCCTTGGTCCAGGACATGTCCCTGGACTAGTGGCTTTCCCTGGTACTGATGGACTCTGTTGGGGTGGTTTAGGCTGCCCACAATGGGTTCCCTTAGACCCATGAGCAGTACTGGGTATCCCTTTCCTGAGCAGTGATGCCCTGGGCTTTGTATTAGAACACTACCCCCTCTGGCATTTCTGAGTAGAAATTGGTATGGTGAAAGTGCTTGACATGGCAATGCATGTGATATGACATGTTAATCATGCATGATTGACAAGCCATGCAGGTTTGCCAGTGTCATCATGAATATTCATTGCATGGTTGTACTGCTCCATTCTTTTCTTTTTTTCTTATTTTACCAAAATCACTTTCATAGTAGTTGCATAGTTGCATAGTACAGTATAGTAATCACTTTTGTAGGGGGGGGGGAGTCCCCCTGCACCCCCATGTGCGGGGCTGTGCCCCCCACACCCCTGATACTTAAGTATACCAACTCCGAGATCACACTACTTTGAGGAAAATGGTAAACTATGTTACAGTTAAATAGTTGTTATAGTTGGTTGTAGATGTTGGAAGAAAGCTACAATGTTTAGGCTACTTCTGTAACGTGGCATGCACTGGTACTGCACAGTATTTAACAGAGAAGCTGATGCCCTGCATACCTCAATATTCAAGTATTTTGAAAGATGAACACTTTAATGTTTTGTTTATTCAGATGTAAATCATGCGCAGGGTGTTGGGCAGGGTTTGGGTGGTCCTTGCTACTGCGCATCTGGTGGGAAGTGTAGTGTTCTAATACAAAGCCATGCCCTGCTTGCTAGGCATAGGTCTCCCTTTTTCTCCAACTCATCTGCTGTGTTACATTCTCTTTCTGCTAACCAGATTCTCATGCACTCAAGCAAAGTACTAAGGACTTGGTTTCTCACCAAAAGGTCTGCCAGCCCTTCAAAACTGGTGACCTGACATCCACTCACCCAACTATGAAAATAGGTGCTTAGTTCACTGATATATTCACACACAGTTTCATCTGCCTTGCATCTATGCTCACGAAAATGTTTGCTATTAAGCTTCAGCTGTTAACTTAAAACACTCTAAAAGACAATTTTTAACAGTATTATAATTTAAGCAATCAGTATCAGACAATTTAAAAACAGCAGGTACAGCTTTACCATCGTGTAAGGGGGTAAGGAACCAAAGTCAGAACCCTTGGTCATCATTATACTGTTTATATACCCTTTCAAGCAAATGAATGAAACTAGCAAAATTATCCCCTCTCTAAATTGTGGAAGACATTTGCTGACCTTTGCTGCTTCTGGGGTTCAGTTACTCCCTTCCCCATTACCTCCATGACCCTGGCGGAGAGTCAGCATCTCCTTCTCATGTTGCCTCTGCCTCAAATTCCCTTCATCTTCCAGACATTGCAGTCTCTCTGCTGCTTCTAATTCCATTTGTTTCTCCTGCTGCAGTCTCTCTGCTGATTCTTTTTCCAAACATTTGACCTCCATTCCAAGTCTCTTTAACTGCAGATGGATTTTTAAGTCCCATGTAGAAAGGTTGAGCTGTCCATTTTCTGAGAGTTGTACCTACCCAAGGCCAGTCTGATTGTCCTCTGGATGATGGTACATGATGCAGCTGTGCCCAAGGCTGCAATCATTTCTGCTTTAGTCAGGTTGGCATGCACTAGTCCTTTAGCCTGGCACATCTCAGCCAACTGGCTCCTTGTCAGCTTGCCATACTCCTCTGCTGACATCCTTGCCTGCTCTCCCTGATTAGGCTAACAAAAAAATAAAACAATTGCGATATGAAACTCTGAATGTTCACTTTGTGGCTGATTGAGAGTACAAACACCTTCAGTGACCACTGTTTACAGGCTACAGGAATTCAATATCCACACCACTGCAAACCAATTAATATGTGATGTGGCTATCCCACCACTGCTCATCAATTAATATGTGATGCCCCAACACTGGTCTAGTAATAAATGAGCCTCAATCTTCACCACTGGCAACAGTGGGGGACATACACACTGGAAAGATGACAAGTACAACACCGTAAAGTATAATTTCCCTTAAGAGCACACAGAGACCACAGTCAGTCTGGGGCTGATTTCTCCCTCTTTCTCCAGATCCCCAATAAGACTCCCCACTGGCACAGCTATAGGGTTGAGATCTCAGCTGAGTGACCAAACCAAGACCTCCAGCACCCTTTCCGTCCAACCAGTGCTTAGTGTCGCTGACCAAGTAGCTGACACACACATACTTTGAGATCTAATTTATACAAAAACACACACACACACCCGGGAAAGGCTGGAACAGATTTACTTGCTATGCCCCCTGTTGCCCACACTATAAGGTGGTTATCACTGCCACCAGCCAACTCTTTATCATTTGCTTTAAGTCCCTTAACAAAGACTGTAAAACCTACTGTGTAATGTTACTATTAATCCAAATGGTAGTTTGACCAAGAGCAAGGCTATTAGGAGGGGCCTGCACAATGTCACCAAATAGATATACAAGTACTCTCAGAGCTTAAATATGTCTCACAAATATCAGCCACAAAGATAGGTTTAAATATATTTAATAATAAATAATAAAAGAACAAGAAAATACCCAATAAATCATGACAGTAACTTCAGAGTTCAAAATAACAGGAAATATTTAAAACAACATTGCAGGACAATCTCAAATAAATACAGACAACATCTAAACTAATCTTTACTATATTCCTTACTGAATCTAAAAGAAATTAGAGTACCCTAGACATATTTACTCATAGCAAGGCAAGTGTGGTGAATGAATTGTCTAGCTGATGTTGTTGTCAGGTCAAAGACAGATGCAAAATGCACAGTCACTCTCTCAGAGAGTTCTTAAATTAATATAAAATATTACTGCTGGGATACTTGCAGCATGACATCACTTTTTGTCCCCTGACTTCAGTTCCCAGGCTCAATAACCATTGTTAGAAACTGCTAGCATTTAGCATCTCCCTGTGAAAATACATAGCCTTCAGATGTTTGCAACTGCTGGAAGACACAAAACAATAAAATGGTTTACCTTCATGTGTGCGTTTTGCATAGTTGAACAGCAGATGTGTGAAAGGATGTTTGCAAAGTTTGCAAATGTCGAATACAAAAAGGTTCGAAAGTGCAATGAGTGAATGCACAGTGACATTCGCTCATTGCACATTCAGCATTTTGGGGCAGATTGCACTATAGTGGGGATCAGAAAATGGTCCCTTTTCTCACTGTAGTGCGATCTTGAAGTTATAATATTGAAGTAGAGGAGTGTGGGGGCACAGCCCCCCACATGGGGAGGTGCAGGGGGGCTTGCCTCCCTGCTTTAGACATTATTATATATTTTTTCAACATTTATGTTTGAAAATCAGTGAATCTGCTTTTCGATTTGCTGATTTTCAAACATCTAAAATTGTTGCTGCTTTGATTTTCATGGTTATGATTCACTCATATGAACAACTGCACCACTGTGATTTGGTGTTGTAAAGGTAAACTCAATAAAACACTTACAAAACAATGCAGAAGGCTCCCTAGTTTTAGACATCCTGTCTCCTTGCTGCATTGAAACCATCTTTTTTATTACAAGATTATAAAACAATTTAATTTCAATAATTTTCCCGACGTTTTGGAAGTTAACCTTTTATGTTCCAGTTTCCACTGTTAAACATATATATATATATATATATATATATATATATATATATATATATATATATATATATATTTACACAGCTACAATAGCTTATATATATTTCTGTTCTAATGCAAAAGGGTACACTGTGCTCATAGTTCTAAGCTCAGTACTGTACAAACCCTTTTCACACACACACTTCTGTACCAGCAGTTTGATATACACATGACATATAGTTCTAATACATTTGTAAGACAAGCATATGAATCATGTTGACATTCACAACTGACATATAATTATTTACAAAATTTCAGATGGCTGGGCAGGTAGTGTCACCTTCTGTCACACTTCTATATAAATCATATTAATATTCTCAAATGACATAATTATTTACAAAATGCTAGATAGATGGGATGGCAATATTTCCTTTTGTGACACCTTGTGCCAACAAATTAAGATGTTGGTTCTCAAGGTAGATAGATAAAGAGGAGAGATGACTATGAAGAGTCTTAGGGATAAACACTTGAAAAATCGGTCACAACGTATGTTTGTGAGAAGCACCAAAACAAAACAAACACTGCTTGTGACAGTCCTTATGGGGAATCTGTCTCCCATACTGATATTTTCCCTTTCTGGATGACATGTAACCTCACAAAAAAGCAATGAAAGCAAAGATAAGAAGAAAAAGCCCACAGGGCACTAATCTGAAATGGCTTGGTAACCAGCAGATGAAGAAGCATTCAGACCGACGATCGAAGATGGTGTTTGGACTGGTGGCAAAGAAGTTCTGAGGTATATACATCCATATGTCACCTTTGTACCCTATGCCATGAGCAAGGAGCATACGTGTGATATCCTAAGACTTTGGAATACTGGCTGGATGTTGGGCTGCCCTTGGCAGGGAATTCTTAGAGTAACAAATACTACAACGGTGTTATGGAAATACATCTCTAAGAGGCAGTTTCACCTACTAAAGTAAAGTCACATATGCAACTGGGAAATGCATGCCGTAGCATTACTACACTCATGCAGAACAACCTGCTAAAATGTTATAAACTGTTGCTTAAAGAAAGGTTACTAAAGCAGCATTTAGATAATGAGACAGACCATGTTATATAAAGAATTTGAAATAAAAAGCTGTTTAGCAGATTATGTTTACATACACACATAGGTATGTACCTAAGTAACGGTCCAAACAAAATTTCTTGAAATGCCTAAAATGTTATGTAAAGAAGGGAATGTTGTATTATTATAATCTGGAGTTTTCTTCCAGCTTCTGAAGAAAACTAGCTCAGCTAGATTACAGCAATGGCTACGAAAGTGAGATGATACCGGCTTCTGAAAATCATTTTGCTTTTTCTCTAGTTTGTGTCTTCCCACAGTCATCATCCTTTTCAAGGTTATTGTTAGAAAACTTCAGTGTTCCAGTCTTGATGGATTCATCTGCTACCAGCCAGCAGAGTAACAATCCATTTAAATAGATTTCATGTTTATCAGTGGATAAACTGCACTTGAATGTTCAGCTCTGACCTTTGATAACATTTCCTTTTTTACTTTGCCATCAGAAAATGAAGTGTATATTTTTGCCATGGTGCAGGGCTGTGTGTGTCAGAATTCAGTAATGGCTGAACCAATACATCTAAACTGTAGAATAAAGGTTGAAGTAAATGCAGTTTACACAGTGACACAATAAATATTCCCTTAATATTATAGTGTATTGTGCTTTATGTTTGAAAACAGTGACTGAAGCAGAGTTCTAAGTTGTATTAAGAGACTTGGTGCCTCATTTCAAGCCACAGCAATGTCCAAAGTTTAAAAGAAATGCAATATATTAGAGAGTTCATTGGAACATTTGCTGTAATGGATATGTTAATTATGTTTGTATTGTACATTACTGTATCACGTAACTTGTCTTGCTTATTTGTACTGTGGAGCTTTTCTCCCCGGGCCTCTGCTGAAAAAGGGCAAAAGCCCAGTCAGACTATCCTGGTCAACAAATGTCAAATAAGTAAAATAAATAAATAAAATGGAAGGCTAAGAGTCATTTGAACAATCTTTCTAGCCCACTACAGGAACATAACGTCATGCTTCTTGCCTTCTTTAGCATCTAAATGCATCATTTTGGTAGTTTCACAGGACGGCATGCGAAGGAAAACAGATGCCTGGGGTGTCACCATGAAAATATTTTATGCATAATTATGCACACAAAGCACCTGCAGTGAGCAAAAGCAAATGGAGGAAAATATTAAGTAAAATGTTGAAGTCATTCCATAGGTATTACTTAGTATGTGCAGGGTCATTCCATAGGTATTACTTAGTATGTGCAGGGTCATTCCATAGTATGTGTAGGGTCATTCCATAGATATTACTTAGTATGTGCAGGGTCATTCCATAGGTATTACTTAGTATGTGCAGGTTCATTCCATAGGTATTACTTAGTATGTGCAGGGTCATTCCATAGGTATTACTTAGTATGTGCAGGGTCATTCCATACGTATTACTTAGTATGTGCAGGGTCATTCCATAGGTATTACTTAGTATGTGCAGGGTCATTCCATAGGTATTACTTAGTATGTGCAGGGTCATTCCATAGGTATTACTTAGTATGTGCAGGGTCATTCCATAGGTATTACTTAGTATGTGCAGGGTCATTCCATAGGTATTACTTAGTATGTGCAGGGTCATTCCATAGGTATTACTTAGTATGTGCAGGGTCATTCCATAGGTATTACTTAGTATGTGCAGAGTCAATCCATAGGTATTACTTAGTATGTGCAGGGTCATTCCATAGGTATTACTTAGTATGTGCAGGGTCATTCCATAGGTATTACTTAGTATGTGTAGGGTCATTCCATAGGTATTACTTAGTATGTGCAGGTTCATTCCATAGGTATTACTTAGTATGTGCAGGGTCATTCCATAGGTATTACTTAGTATGTGCAGGTTCTTCATGGCTAACTGCATTCTTTTCTGATATAATATCCCATGTCAGAATCAGTGGAGACATGGTGTTTGTAAAAGATGGGCGATGAAAGCTGAAATATCATTTAAAGCAGTGCCAGTAGGTTTTGTAGGATTCAAATTTACATTTGAAATTAGAATATTAGAAGGTTGTGAGTTTTTTCCCTACTTAAAGTATTTGGATTCATATTTCTTTACTGACACAGGAGGGCAGCAGAAGAGGTATTACACTTCTGATATACTGCCCTTCAGATAGTTTGCTATACTGGTGCCCCTTCTCATTTTTATTTATTTATTTTCAATTTATGTGGTTGATAAAGGCCCTGTCCATCCATCCACAACCCTTTATTCCCATTTTTCCACATTAGGTCGGTCTGTCACTTCAATAGTGACAATCATCTAGAGACAAGGTTCACACCATTAGTCTGCTAGCCCTGCCACTGTAGTTCTTTCTCTCCACACACTTGCACCTATGGCCAATTTAGGGTGTCCATTCCATCTACTACAGGTTTTTGGAATGTGGGAGGAAACCAGAGTGCCTGGAGGAAACCCACAGGAATGACATGCAGACTCTGCACAGAAGGCACCCCAGCCAAGAACTGAACTGGGGAACCTCTTACTTTGAGGAGAAGACACTATCCACTGTGCCACTGCCCCTTAGCATATAGGAAATGTTATTATTATTAAATAAAAATGCAATCAAACAAACGGATCACCTCACACATATATTACATGTAAAACATTTACTACAGTACCCTGTTTCTCACTTATGCTGAACTTTATTGAAGTACAGACCTGAACTCTGTCAGTACTCTCTCACTAGTAAAATGGCTATTCCTCTTCACAAATTCATTTCACACAGTATCCAGCTATGTTTATCTATTTGTTTATTTGTCGGTTCACTTGCTTATGTGTGTATGTATGTTTGTAAATTTGTTAAGAGTGCAATTCCAACTGAGTAAAATTCAATTTCAGAGAAGACCCAAGGAGGAAATCTCCATGCTGTACAATATGCATGCAGTATATTTTTAACCAAACAGTATAATGCAAAGTACTGTTATATATTAGTTAATGAACAGTATTCAAAGATTAGAAGTAATGGCACAGCATACAAACCCATTCAATATCTATAAACATATATCATGTACTGTCAAATATGCACAACAATATTTTTAGATTAAACACATTTATTATTTCAAGACAATTTATCACTACACAGGGATACAATTGAACTGAACAACATAATTAGAGGGCATAATACATCTGTCAGATCAAAGCAGTCATCATTCTTTCACAAATCTCTATTTACCTCTCATTTTAGGTAATTTCTCTCCACAGTCCAGGTTAATTCTTAAGCAATAACCCACGCCTGGGTGTGGGCATTACTGGATTTACCCCCGGTTGATGTGGTTTGGTCACGAGGGCGAAGCCCGATTAGCCAAACAAAGACAACCGTGGGTAAATCCAGCATTACCCACATCCAAAAGTGGGTTATTGCTATTATACAATAACATTATTTAAAGAAAAAAAAATACTTTTCTTAAATAATGGCATTGTATAATGCCTCCGTGCTGCCCTTCCACAGCTGTCTGGTATTCTTCGGCAGTTCTGATGTACTGCGCATGCGTATGCTTATGCAGTACATCAGAGCTGTGGGTAGAAACAACAGAGAAAGCAAGATCTCTGTTGCTTTTTACAAAGTGTCTCGCTATGTTAAAGGAGTTTAACATAGTGAGACAGCTTTAAAAAAAGCAATGGAGAAAGGAAGATCTCAGTTACTTTTTTTTAAAGCTGTCTCGCTATGTTAAACTCCTTTAACATTGGAAGACAGTTTCTAAAAAGCAACGGAGATCTTGCGTTCTTCATTGCTGTAAAAAAAAAAAAAGACTTATACTAATGGAAAAAGTCCGGGTGACCGGACCTTTTTCCATTAGTATAAGTCTGATTTACAACGTGCACGCTGACCAATCAGCGTGCACGCTTTGGAATATTAATGGGGGGTTGTTGTATAATTTGCAGTAATATGTTAATGCATATAGGGACAACCCAGTTCAAATCCAACTAACATCTTGATGCCCTTGCCATGTTTCACTGCGCATTATGTTTAACAGTCTTACCCGGTATCTTGCCTGCATATTCCTTCGATACAGCAATTGTTTATAGTTTTATAACCAAGGCTTTTGTAATGAGTCCTTTCTACACAAGGGACAGACGAAAATATGCTGCTGTGACTCTTATTTGACTTACATCTGTGCCCTGAACATGATGTCAACCTTCTTGACATTTATGCATGTAATTTCCACATCTCATTGAGGTTTTCATGCACAATTAACCAGCCTATATCCCACAGAAAGTCCAGCTACCATGTAAACACCAACAATGCTGGGCCACATATTTGCTTTGCTGCTTATTTTCTGGATTAAAGAGTTAGAACCTCATGGATTATTTTATATCTCTCTCAGTTTTGTCACTACATTAGCATCTCCTTTCACCATGATTTATTTACTTTGGTCAAGCCTGGATACATTTAATCCTGAATGCTGTTTTTCCCAGTGACTAGTACTTCTGCCAGTCAGCACTGGAATCTTTGATTCGGTCTTGGCCTTTGGATATATTCTAAATAAAATCTGTGGATTCTTTGTGTCCATGTAGATTCTGTCTGGGTACGCCATGTTTTCACATTCCAAAGGCACTCTGATAGGGCTAAATTGTCAATGTAGTAAATTATCCGTGAATGAATTGTGTTTTTTTGTGTGTGTGTGTGTGTGTGTATGTACGTGTGTGTCTGTGTGTGTATGTGTCTGTGTGTCCGCAGTAATAGAGTGTTTGGTTCAGTGAGATCAACCCAATTATTCTGGAGCATTTCTCCCCAAGCATCTGTCAAAAATGGGCTCTGTCTCAGTTGGACTTTCCCGATAAACAAATGTTAAATAAATAAATAATAAATTATTAAGATGATAAAAAGAAAGAATAAAATAAATTAAAATAATGAGTGCTGCATTAGTTCAACACACATTTCTTCCAATTAATTTCGACCATCTGCATCATCCACACAAAGTCAGTTTACTCAAGTAACCAAAGTTTAACATTTTACTTTAAAAAGTAAGTCCATAAACACACACACACACACACACACACACACACACACACACACACACACACACACACACACACACACACACACACACACATATGGACAACTGGCCTAAAGTCCAAAATAGTCTTATGACATAAACGAATATGATATTCGAAACTGGGATTTATTAAAGGAAAAAAAAAAACAAAACAATAACCACAAAAAAAAAAAAAAAAAAAAAAAAAAAGTGCATCAATGCAACTTTGCCAACACTGCTGAAGTGAGTTGCAATGCTGTGTTATTTATCACTTCAAAGTCATGCACATTCCCACAATTACGAGTTCTCATTAAGTTGGGGTTTGCATGAATATAAATCACTCCATTAAGTGGGAGTTTGCATGCCTATAAATTGGTCCATTAAGCAGGATAACTTACATAGTACACTGACTATGACTTTACCACTATGCAAGTTTCCTAAGTGAGTATCACAACATGCTAATTTGTAGAGGCCCTGACCGTGACTACTGCATTTACATGCATTGCCAGGACTCTTGCTGTCTAGTAGCCTTCTGACTACAAACTGGGACATGAAGTTGCCCTGTGCAGCTTTTCATAGTAGGCAACCTATGTGTGATTCCCAGCTACAGTCTCCCATATTGGCAGTCAAAGAGTGTTTGAAAGTGCTTAAACTATTAGCATGCTTTATTTTATTTGGAAGATAAGTCCAGGTAGTAACCACTATTGGAAGAATAGATTTATGACCTTAATTGCTGACTTCTGTGTTAACAAAGTCCTAGTGAGACTCCTCTCAAATCTTTATGCAAAGAAACTTTGATAATACCTGCATAATATTGCTTCATCTCAGCAGGCCTTACACACCAAAATGAAGTTTCCATTTCTATAAGATAAACTATACAGGCTAACAGTAATAAAACCCTCAGTATAGACATAACCACTAGAGCCCCTTAGTTTGCAAAATTACATTGGATGTTGTTAGTCCTAGAAACATTTTTCATTATCATTGCATTGCACGAGACATTAATTCGAGGTCCCATCTGCTTCAGTTTGTGGTAGTTCACGTGGGCATAAAACATTTCACATCACTAATCGAAAAGAGTTGGGAAAGTTTTCCTGTGCTTTGGCTAGATTTCCAATTAGTCTGAACATAATTTTGGGTCTCCCCTGAAAACAGGCTTCTGTCCTAGTGGGACAAATCTGGTCAACAAAGTTTAAATAAATAATAAAAGAATAAAATAACGCACCAGTAAAATCAGTACAGCTTGTCAAACGGGAAACATAATGAGGTAATATAATAAACACACACGTCCACAATATAGTTAGTCTGCAGATATGAATATGTCTGTAAGTTATCTGTGTTCAGATCTTTATACTATATATATCTAATACAATATCAGGAAGTACATTAATGTAAAATGAAAAGAATGAAAATGAAATTAGAACTGGGATCCATATTTTAGCATATGTCTGTAAAAACTGAATAATTCCAAAGCTGCTCCACGGTGTTGAGGGATGGCGTTCTGAATGTAGCATACAAGACTTTGATTCAACTAATAATGTCAGTTCTTCAGGAATTAGCTGGGACACTAGGGATAAAGTGGTAGTTTTGCTGTATTTAATTGAATTGTTGCTTTATTTTTGCTTTTTGTGACTAAGCCCAGCTAGCCCACTTCCTTCCCAAATATCAATTTCAGAAAAATCCTGCCACAATGGACAGGCAGTTTTCCATCACTTCTCCTGCCAGGTTGAGTCATACATGCATCTTGAGGCAATGTAGCAGTTGCTTCATGTACACTGGCAACCATTTACTTCTAAAGCAAACTTAAACCTTCTGTGAGAGATGCAAATACACTGTGGAATTGCAGTCAGTTCTCTCACGTAAAAACAAACTAGACATCAAACAGGTTGTCAGCACACATGCTTCCCCTCTTACGCAAACCTCACCTCTCACACAAAATAAGGTCATGGCAGATAAACCCACATCTGAGGAGATACTCACTAAAAGCCTACCAAAAGACCAGAGACCTCCTAAATGCACACCATCTACACTCACCACTAGCATAAACAAACCACTGCACATATCAACACACATCCATGTCTCAACAACTAAGCCCCTAAGGCAAAACACATCAAATGTCTTGGTCATAGGCAACTCCATAGTGAGACACACAGATGTCCCCCTCTCCAGACTTGATATGGATAAGGTCTCAGTCAGCTGACTATCAGGTGCCAGGATCCGACAAATCATACATGCACTCAAGTCACTCAACAAGTACCGTTATGAGTCTGTCATAGTCCATGTTGGAGTGAATGACTTGAGATGTACCTGTTTGAACTATAGGAAGAGAGACATGATGGAACTCTCTGATTATATGTCCCAGACAGGTATGACTCTAGCCCTAATCAGTATCCTCCCCTCACCCAGGATGATGCCACAATATAAAAAAAAATGACTGCGTTCAACAATTGGCTCAGCGTCTGGTGTCAGTCCAGAGGGATCCAGTCTCTATCAGGCTAGGAGGATATGGTAGACAGACTCTGCAGCTTTGCTAGAGATGGTCTGCACCTGTCCCCCCTAGGCAAAGGCCCTTGCCTCCCCATAGTGCCTTTTTAGGCAATGTCAAAACAACAAATTTTCCAGCGTAACAAAATCTAATTGAGACAAATTTAGGGTTGTGCTGCGTAATGACAGGAGTTTAAACATAAAATTATACTCTCTAGAAGCACTCCTCACTTTGGAGGATGTTGACATCTGTGCATACAATGCTTTCCACACATTCAGACCTCAAAATGAATGTGACAGAATCAAAGGTGGAGATGTATCCATCTTCATTAAAACCAAATACACTTCAAGACTGGTCAAACAGCATGACTCTCTCTCGAACTACTCCATGTCGAATTAACTATTGGGAAAGTAACATACTACATCACTGCTAGCTGTAGATCCCCCACCATGAACCAGGATAAGTACATCGTCTACCTCAATTTACTGAAGTCCCTTGCCATACAGCCCAACACCTTAGTCATGGGAGATTTCAACTGTCCTTCCATAGACTGGCGACATACATGAGCAAAGACATGCTCACTTAGAGGTTCCTGGACTTTGTTAACACAAATGCTCTGGAACATATAGTCTGCACCCCCACTAGGGGCTCAAATGTTCTGGACCTAGTGTCCGCCAACATGGGGGGGTTCACTGTACTTCCCCATGCGTAATGCCCTCCCTGATTGAGGCAGACCACAAATCAGTCTTGTTTAAAGTAACTACTGACACCCTTACAGGAACAAAAATTACAAAACACTTCACCAAAGGTAACTACAGCATACTAAGCAATGGTATAAAAAGATTCATACCACCCGCAATCACAGACACCAATGATCACTATACAGAAGTGTACGCAAATACCCTGTACAAACACTTAAGTGACTGCATAAACTCTGCTGTACATGACCGAATCAAAACCAGGTCTTGTTGTAAAAACAATCCACCGTGGTGGACTTCATGTATAAACAGATTATATAACAAGAGGAAGAAACTGTTGTCCGAGAACAAGAAGGATATCACTCTGCAGAGGAATAGTTCCCTCCTAAGCATAAACAGGAAAATCAGAAATCTTGTAAAGTCTTCTAAAGCAAATTATGAATCTAATATCGCATCCCTAGCCAAGGATAATCATAAGTCATTCTTTAATTGTGCCCGAAGTCTAAAAGGGAATGCCCTTTTATGTGCCCAACTGGTTGTAGATGGGATCAGTCATACTACACCAGAAGATATCGCCAACCTGTTAGGTGACAGATTCAACACAAACTGCAACCCCCTATCCCCACCTACCATATCCCAAAGCATACCTGACACCAGCCCTCTACCTAGTATCTCTAGACAGCAGGTCATCTCTGCGCTCACCAAGGCCAAAAGCACAGCCTCAGTGGGACAAGGTAATATCCCAGGTTGTTTAATAAACAATCTAAAACAAGACCTAGCAGACCCACTTGATGTTCTCTTGAATCATAGCTTGAGATCTTGTGATGCTCCTGCACAATTGAGAACAGCAACAGTAATCCCCCTGCATAAAGTGGGGGGGCATCAACTGACCCTGGGAACTACAGACCCATAAGTTTAACCAGCCTCATCTGCAAGGCCATGGAAAGAATTATCATGGACCTTATCAACAAGGACTTAGGCAACCTCCAAACACTGGAACCAACCAAGTTTGACTTCATTAAGTGTAGATGTAGATCAGCATGCAAGTGAGGTGTGCTGTATCTTTAAGAACCATGTCAAGGCTGTACGTGCATGTATAAAGTCCAGACACGTGCACTCCCTAGTGCCATTTTGTAAGAGCAGCCAGAGTAAGAGCATGCATGATCACAGTTGTTAGTTTGTATACAAGTTACTCAAGTTAAAGTCAGTAAACTTCTATAGTGATATGTTTGTATGAAATAAAGCTGCTTGAACAGAACCCATGAAGACTCTTCTATTGTGTCCAAAGTAGGAGAGTGGCACGGTGTCAGAACCAGGATCGAAGAGAATAAAATCCAGAGCCATGAGGTGCAGAGACGACAGTGAAGAGAAACAAGCACAAAAAGAGCCAGAAAAGAATCAAAGGCAATGAGAAATAGCACAAACTGTTTATCTGCCAGAAGCGACAAAACAGGGCATTACAAGAGCACAAACCACATTACTGAGCAAGCGGAAGGCACAAAAAAGTTTGCTGGCTAAAAGAAATGTTTAAAATAAAGGTATTTGATGAAACAATTAACAGTAAAGCAAAACGAGCATGTTTAAAGATAAAGCGAGCATGTTTAAAGTAAAATGAGTGTGTTTAAAGCAAAACTGGGCATGTTTAGTGTAAAATGAGTGTGTTTAAAGATAAAATGAGCATGTTTAAAGTAAAATGAGTGTGTTTAAAGCAAAACTGGGCATGTTTAATGTAAAACAAGCACAAGAAAAATGCATTGGGCATGAAAAGGGCTTAAAAGAGCAAAGCAAATATAATAAGGGCAAAAAGGGACACTTTAAGCAAAAAATAAAGCATGGCGACTGCATGTATTTTGGCAAAGTGCTATGTTTTGGCATAACTATGACTTCGTATTGTATCAAGGGCATAACTAAGGTTATTCGAAGTATCTCAAAGTGTGTAAAAGTGCTTACAGTGTGTGCTTATTACTGTGCATGTATTTCAGAGTTTATTGTGTGTGAAGTGCAAGTATTTCATGAAATACAGTCAAAGTATAGTCATTTCGAAAAGTTTCTTGAGCTGCATGTGTCTATTCGCAAAGTGCAGCCATTACAGTGTGTTTTTTGCACTGCAAAGAGTTGCCTAGCAAGGTACCACCATTTTGGGGACACTTCAGTGTGTTGTATGCAATTATTTGCAATGTTGAGTTTTGGGCTAGAGAGGTCCATTTTATTCGCATCGTGCAGTTATTTGATATTTTTCTTACTCTAAGAGGTGATTTATTGTAAAATGATATTACAAGAGTATTACTGTGTCCGAGAGTTTATTTCATTTGCATCATAAAGTTGTTTGAGATGTTTCTTAGAATGATGATAAATGACTTTAGCATTTTTCGAGAGTGTTAAAGTGCCCAAGAAGATTATTTTGCAAAGTCCAATTATTCAAAGGAACTACGAGTTTGTTCATTAGCATTATTTCGAAAAGCCCAAAAGGTATAAATTCAGAAGCACAAAGGCATTGGACAAAGTTACAAATACTGGCATATGTTTCTGGCATAAGTGCATGAGTGTATGTTTCTGCTTATTTGCAAAACCCTTCACTGGTATGTGTTAATATGGCAGATGGATTTCAAAAGCCCTCACCACTTGTGTTTGATCAGAATATTGCAGAGAATTGGAGAATGTTTGAGCAAGAGTACAATATCATACAAGCAGCTTATGCAGATAGAGATGCATGTACCAGGGCATTCATTTTAATAAACCTAGCTGGGTCAGAGGCCATAAAAAGAGAGCATTCATTTGTGTGTGCACCTGCAGTATATGAAGGAGAAGGTGAAAAATGCCATATTGTTGTACAGGCTGAATCAAGATAAGACCCAGAGTGTTTGAAGCCGAGTTCAGAGCAATGTGTAACCCCCCCCCCAGGCAAATATTACATTAGAGAGGCATTTGTTTTACATGAGAGATCAGAAACCAGGGGAAACATTTGCAACTTACATAACTGACCTAAGAAATAAAGCTAAAATGTGTCTGGTGACTTAAAAGATGAGCTGATAAAGGACAGGGCTGTGTGTGGTATTAACAGTGCTGCTGTGAGAAACATTTTGTGACAGTGATTTAATGTTGAGCAAAGACTCAGAGATTTGTCAAATCCCTGAGGTGACAGAAAAAACACATGAGTATGCTTGCGAATGACAAGATCATGGTTTTAGTTGGCTCCAGAGCAAATGGAGATAGTATGCAACATGTGGCAAACAATAGTAGGCCCAAGCATATGGCAGTTATGAGGTTTCCAGGGAAGACATGTGACTTTCCCGTAAGTTCTAAGAGAAGAGCTTGCTCCAGCTCACTGCAGTACAAGCATGAATCAGCAAAACCCAAGTCTAGCTTTATTGTTAACTGTCGCAATTGTGGTGCAAATCATGAGTCTAAAAGAGAGGAGAAGTGCTTAGCATTTGATCAACCATGCTAGAAGTGTAAAAAATGGAACCACTTCCAAAAGTTTTGCAAATCAAGTAAGCCTCACACAGTTGTAAAGAAAGGTCACACGGAGAAGCAAGTTGATCAAGCTTTCTATGCAGATGGTGTATCAGTGCTTGATGAAAGAGTTGATGCAGTGAACTTATTAACAAGAAGCGAAGTGTTTTGTACTGTCCGGATTAATGCAAAATCCACAGAGCTTAAAGTAGACACTGATTCAAAGTGTAATGTTATATCAGCAGACACATTTGCTAAGGTGAGAACTAACAAACATCTCAATGAACCCACTAGTGCGAGACTTGTTGCTTATGGAGGTGAAGAAATTCAAACTGAAGGTTCAGTGATGCTTTCATGATATTTTGTCGAGAACTGTTACAACTTGTTATTCTATGTAGTCTGAAGACCAGTGCAATCTTTACTGGGTCTCAAATATACTTTAAGAATGAATCTGCTTTCTTTTGCTATAGAAGTACATCATGTAAGTGCATTTCCAAGTTCCAATTTTTCTAAAGCCATTTTCTCAGAGTATGCTGATGTTTTTGAAGACAAGTTGCCAAACTTCCAGTTGTGTATTCGATGAAGTTAGACCCAGAGGTCACTCCAGTAGTCAGACCAGTAAGAAGAGTTCAGAAAGCTATGCAGGACAAAGTCAGGGCTCAGCAGGATAAAATGGTGCAGAAAGGTGTGATTTGTCCAGTTACAGAACCAACTGAATGGATGTTGTCTAGGGCTCAGACAAAATCAGAATATGTATTGACTCACGAGATTTGAACAAAGCATTAAGGAGACCATATCATTTAATGTGCACAGTCAAAGAGGTTGCAGCTTTAATACCAATTGCCACTGTTTTCGCTGTCTTGGATGAAAAGAGTTAATTTTGGAAAGTGATGCTTGATCGCAAATCCTCATTTCTAACAACTTTTGGTACTCCGCTTAGCAGATACAGATTCCCAAAGATGCCATTTGGAATAAATTCTGCAAGTGAAATCTTTCAGCGTGCAGTGGAGAAATTTTTTCATGTTAACCTTGTGCCATAATAGTAGATGATATATTGGTTGCAGGCAATGGTATAGCAGAGCATGATAGAAACCTCAAGAAAGTTCTAGACACAGCACATGAAGTAAACTTGAAGCTCAATCCTCTGAAGTGCAAATTCAGACTTCCTGAAGTTACAAATTTAGGTCATTTGTTCATGAGTACAAGTTTGTCACCAGACCCGACCAAGCAAGCAGCTATTCTTGAGATGTCAGCACCAGATAATGTACAATGTTTTCTAGGCATGGTCAGCTATTTAGGTAAGTTTATACCAGACTTCAGTGAGTTGACAGCACCTTTAAGAGAGCTAACACACAAAAATGTTGCATGGTCATGGTTGGAACAATACAAAAAGGCATTTGAATACCTTAAGCAGAAAATTGCCGTCCCACCTACCTTAAGATACTATGATGTGAACAAACCAGTTACTCTTTCCTGTGATGCTTCAAAATTTGGTCTTGGCACAGTTATACTTCAAGAGGGCAGACCAGTAGCCTATCCATCTAGAACACTAACCCAAACTCAGATGCAGTATGCTCAGATTGAGAAAGAGCTTTTGGCAATAGTACTTGCATGTTCTAAGTTTCATGATTATATTTATGGTTGAGATATTCAGACTGAAACTGACCACCATCCTCTAGTTTCTATTCTAAAGAAGCCTATGCATTCCACTCCAGCAAGATTACAAAGAATGATGCTTAAATTGCAAAAGTACAATTTTAAAATGGTCTACATGAAAGGTAAAGTGCTTTATCTGGCTAATACCTTATCCAGATTGCCCAAAAATATGACAGAACAGCTTCACGCAGAGAATTTTGACTTTGATGTGATGTCATTGAATAATTTTTCTACTAATAGACTCAATGAGTTGAGAGATCATACTCAGACTGATTCAATTTTGCAGAAGCTCAATCACTACATTAATGTTGGATGGCCGTCAAAAAAATCTAGTGTACCACCTGAAGTGCAAACCTATTTTCCTTACAAAGATGAATTGTTGATGGAAGATGGCATTGTTTTCAAAGGTCCTAAAATTGTTGTTCCTGCTTCCTTACAACAAGAATATATGCAGATTTTGCATCGTGGTCACCCAGGATCCACATCCACTAAGAGAAGAGCGAGAGAATTAGTACTTTGACCTTCATTACCAAAAGACATTGATAAAGTACTTTTTTCCTGTTCAGTATGCAGTACTGACTGCATACTAGACCGCATTTGCAAAGAGAACCACTTCGGCTAAGTTCAGTTCCTGAGCTACCTTGGTCAACAGTTGAGTGGAGCAAGCAACACTACTTGGGATTGGCAGGCTCTTATTTGAATTGGTTTGAGATTGATCTACTACCTAACCTAACATTCGCTGCTGTTATTAATAAGTTAAAATGTCATTTTTCAGTTCATGGTAGTCCACACAAATTTCTTGCTGACAATGGTACTCAATTTACTAGCCAGCTGTTTCAGAAATTTGCAAAAGACTGGGACTTTGTAAATGTCACTAGTAGTCCTGAATATCCTCAGTCAAATGGTCCAGCTGAACATGCAGTACAGAGTGCAAAGCAGTTACTTGAAAGGTCTAAGCGTGACACCACCAATGTTTGCTTAATCTCAGAAACATACCCTGTGATGATATTCTTGGCTCACCTGCTTAAACACTACTTTCCAGACAGACTAGAACTCTGCTACCCATTACTTCCAGTTTATTGAAGCCTAAACCTAAGAACAATAAAATCATCAAGGCTCAATTGGTTAAGAAGCATAATATCCAGAAATCCAGTTATGACAGATTGAGCAGATTACTTCATCCATTGAGGGAAGGAGAGACGGTACAAATCCAGACAACGAAAGGTTTTGATTTAATTGGACAGATTACAGGCATCTGTGCTGAGCCAAGTTCCTACCTGGTAAACTCTGAAGGTGTGGACTATAGGAGGAACTGCAGACATGTTCCTGTACCAGAATCATTAGCACCATCACAACATTGTTTCTGTGATGCAGAATTCAAATCTAAGAGTGAATCAGACACTGTTTCCATACCAGAATGTGTTAAAAATTCTGATTCCATTCCAGAAAATGTTCCAGACATTCCACATGTCAAACATTTTGCAGAGACTGTTCCAGTTGCTAAATCTAACTTCCAGTTTTATGTCACACGATATGGGTGAGTATTGAAGCCTAGTGTGAAATACGCAGCAACGTAGACTTGATTGTATATATATATATATATATATATATATATATATATATATGTGTGTGTGTGTACTTAGTATTGTGTAATGCATGACGAAGAATTACCTGTGATTTCTGCATGCTAAATAGATTCATAGCATCAAGCAATCTATTTCTCAAAGAGGGAGGATGTAGATCAGAATGCAAGTGAAGTGTGCTGTATCTTTAAGAAGCATGTCAAGGGTGTACGCGCATGTATAAAGTCCAGACACGTGCACTCCCTAGTGCCATTTAGTAAGAGCAGCCAGAGTGAGAGCATGCATGATCACAGTTGTTAGTTTGTATATGTTACTTAAGTTAAAGTCAGTAAACTTCTATAGTGATGTGTTTGTATAAAATAAAGCTGCTTGAACAGAACCCATGAAGATACTTCTATTGTGTCTAAAGTATGAGAGTGACAGTAAATCATGCTTATTAAACCAGACAGACTTCTTTGAGAGTGTCACCAAAGCCATGGACAAAGATAAGACAGTGCTCACAGCTTATCTTGACCTTGCCAAGGCTTTTGGCACAATTCCCTTCTCTGACATCATTGAGAAACTCTCCCAGATAGGGATTAACCATTACATTACTAGATGGGTAGTCAATTGTCTCACTGACAGAACACACTCTGTGAAAATTGGTGACTACACCTCCACTAGTAGACCCGTCACCAGTGGAGTATGACAGGGGTCTTTGCTGGGCCCCTTACTGTTTGGCATCTATTTCTCAGAAGTCCAGGCCAATGTAGATGACCTTTGGCTCACCAAGTTCACTGATGATAGCAAACAGGGAGAAATCCCCCCAACGATGTCAACATATTATAAGAATGGCTAACACAAACAAATGATTGGTGCCAAAGCCATGGTCTAAAACTAAATGCAAAAAAAAATGCATTATTATTTCATTTGACAAAACAGAATTCCCTACAAATTACAGTATTGATAGCACATCCTTGAGTTCCAGACCAGTAATGCGAGACTTGGGAACACAGGTTGATAGCAATCTGAACTTTGACCACCAAGTTTCCACAGTGGGAAAGAAAGCCTTCTATGTAGTGCACCTCATAAGCAAGGGCATAGCATCCAGGTCAAGGGATGTTATAACTCCACTGTACTCGACTCACATCAGACCACTAATAGAATATAATGCACCCTTTTGCATGTACCTCACCAGACACCTGCAGCAGCTGGAGATACCTCAGAGGTTACTCACTAAGAAAATACAGGGACTTCAAACCGTGACCTATGTGGACAGGCTAAAAACCCTGTCACTTTACTCTGTATCTTATAGGCTGCTGACAGGTGACTTTTGCCTGGCCTATAGGGCAATTTCCAATCCTGCCCTAATGGAAATTCTGCACATCCACAAGTCAAATGGCAAAAGAGTCACTTACTCTAGGGATCTCAACTTAGCTTGTGACATCAACAGATCATGCTGGAGAGACAGCTATGTCTTCCAGAGACTGCCACTTCTCTGGAACAGACTCCCTGTTCACATAAAGCAGAGCTCCTCACTGACCCTATTCAAACACATCCTAGATAATTGGATAGGAAACAGCAACTTGGCCCCTGGGGTGGCACCCATGTCTTTCATGGACAGGGCTAGCCGGTATTGATCACAGACCCACTCTGTTCATAAATTCGTTCTGCGAACTGCCCCAAAAAGTACAAATGGGGATACTTGGGATTAACATGGCTAGGTTTGTAAAGGCTCTAGGGCCACTAGCCTAGTAACCTCCTATGAACCTATGAGCCTATGTTGGGTTAGTTAGCCTCAAGGAAGAAATGGAATTCTAGCAAGAGCTACAGTTCCCGACAGAGATCAGGAACCTCAGCGTGATAAAAATATTAGAAGAATGCAATAGTTTCTTCCTCTGTGACTTGATCATATGATGTCATTGTATACCGCAAGTGAGGAGCAGGCCAAAAGTAGAGCATGAAAATAAAAAAAATAAAAAAATCCAAACAGTCCAAGACAGATGTCTTATCTCAGCCTGACCTTTTAATATAACCCTGGACAGCCAGTGGGGACATGAAGGAGCTAAAAGAAGAGCAGAACATGATGGTCATGGTGTGGAGGACCAAGAATATTAAACAATGGAATAATTAGTATTTTTTTAATTGTCACATTTCTTACTTGAATAATAAAATACTTAAATTGATGTATGCAGTAAACCAAGTTAGCATGTGAAATGAACACCTTGTACTAGTGGATACGCTATGATGATAAGTCATGGGTTAACTATATCCTGCATAAAGAAATAATTGAACAATAAGAACATCTAAATATACATGGGTTAGTTTTTAAGATTAAACAGAAAATTCACTTCATATCCTTGAAATCATTTTCCTGCATTTAACTCTGTGTTTGTTTAAGTACCACTGACTAAATACATATCTTGATGACCAAATGTTTTAAATAGAATGTTTAAGAAATCCTGAAAAGTTTTTCACAATGTAATTTTCCAAATAATGCCTCAAGGATTTCAAAAAACATAAGAAAATTTATAACAGCACATTTATTCTGGGGAAATTTAGCTCTGATGTGGCATTGATTTCTAAACTCTAAAAGCCTCATCAGAGTTTTGTTTCCCTTTGAATTTAAGAGTGCTATATTTTATGAATATTTCTATAGAAATTGTTACATGCCAAACACCTTACATTCTAGACTGGTAATATCAGCTTCAAAGTTATTCATTTAGTGGTCATCTTTCGGAGGATTTTCTACATGTCATTGCATATGTCATTGATATATCTATGGAAAACAGACATTTTGTTTATGTTTTTGTAATAATAATGTGCAAACACTTACCCGTTGGATGTTAAGTATAAGTGCCAAGTTGCTCGTGTTCAGTTTTGGTTTCAGATGGCACAATGCAGTGACATATACTGTACTCCACTTTCATGTTATTCAAGTGTATAAACAAATATTGTTACTATTCATAGATAACAGTTTAACATGATAGGGAATGTCACAAAGACAAATCTTCCAACATAAAAGATCTGTCAAAAAGCAAACTGAAGGTCATGCTGCTTAACTCTAGGAGCCTTAACCTGAAAATACACTCACTGGAGGCTCTCTTCGCACTGGAAGATGCAGATGTCTGTGCGGTCACAGAAACTTGGTTCAGGGCTGCAGAGAGCAACCCTGCCTTATCAGGCTATACCTCATTCCACACATTCCAACCACAAAATGAGGTTGGGAAGACTAAGGGTTGTGGAGTCTCTGTCTTCATTAAGGACAGGCACACCTCCAGATTGGTTTGCCAGCATGATGCACTGGAACTACTCCAAGTGCAACTGACAGTTAGCAAGACACCCATTCAACTTATAGCCAGCTATAGACTCCCCTCATGACTCAGGACACCCAGTCCTCCTACCCGGACCTACTTGACTCCATCAAAGTACCCCCTAACACCCTGATCCTTGGTGACTTCAACCACCCCACCATAGACTGGGTAAACCATTCCTGCAGTAATGTACTCACCCAACAGTTCCTTGCCTTCATCAATTCTAACTCACTAGAACAGCTTGTCTCATCCCTCACAAGGGGAGATAGCATTCTGGACTTGGTTCTCACCAACACGGGTGATCGCTGCACCAGTCCCATAGTATGTTCTTCTCTGGTGAGATCAGATCATCAGTCTATCTCATTCAAAGTTTATATTCTCCCCCCAGCCATACCCAGGCTAATAAATGTCTCAAAAGGTGACTACAACCTCCTAAGGGAGGGTATCAGTAGCTTAACACCACCGCCCCCCTCAGAGGATGCAGATAACTATGCTGAACAGTATGCCAATGCAGTATACAAGCACCTGTACAACTGCATGGACTCATCCATACCCAACAGAGCTAAAACCTGTTCCTACAGGGAACACAAACCTGTCTGGTGGACATCCTCTATCAACAGGCTTTACAACAAAAGGAAGAAACTGTTGTCCAAGGGTAAAAAGGAACAAATTCCAAACTGGAAAAACTCCCTCCTTAGCCTCAACAAGCAAATTAGATCACTAGTGAAAACCTCCAAAGCCAATTATGAATTGAAACTAGCTCCCAAAACAAAGGGAAACCACAAAGCCTTCTTCAGTTACGTCAGGAACCTCCACGGCAAAGCCCAGGTTTGTTCTGAATTAGTACTTAATGGTATCACTTACACTGATCCTGTTAACTTAGCCAACCTGCTAGAAGATAGGTTCAGTGCAAACTTCACCACCCCTGTGCCCCCAAAAGGCCCATTCATCATCCCAGATACTTGTCCTGCACCTCACATCTCCATAGATCGAGTGTTAAAGGCCCTATCCAAGGCAAAGAATACTGCTTCCAAAGGACCTGATAGTATTCCAGGCTGTATTCTGCACCATCTCCAGCAAGAACTAGCTTCAACATTGAGTACCCTATTCAACCATAGCCTAAGTACAGGCTTCATTGCAGCAGAGTGCAGAACTGCCATTGTCATCCATTTGCATAAAGGTGATGCCACTACTAAACCTGGAAACTATTGCCCCATTAGCGTAATAAGTCTGATCTGTAAAGCCATGGAGCATATTATTATGGATTTATGGATCTCCTAAACAAGGACATAGGCAATCTTCATGCACTTGATCCCACCCAGTTCGGATTCATCAAGGGCAGAGCTTGCCTGTTCAGTATATACAGCTTACCTTGACTTGGCCAAGGCCTTTGACACAATCTCCCACTAGGGCATCATCAAAAAGCTAACACAACTTGTCATAAATCCCTATCTTATCAGGTGGTTGGCCAACTGGCTCACCAATAGGACCCACAAGGTCAAAATAGGTGCCTCCACCTCCAATAGCAGACCTGTCACTAGTGTTGTTCCCCAGGGATCTGTTCTGGGACCCCTACTGTTTGGCATCTACTTTTCAGAGGTCCAGACAAAGACAAAAAGCCTATTTCTGACCAAGTTTGCAGATGACTGTAAGTTGGGTGCTGTTATGGACTCACCAAATTCTGTTAACATACTGCAAGAGGGTCTCACAGCAACAAATGACTGGTGCCAAAGTCATAGCCTTAAGTTAAATGCAAAAAATGTATTATCATACCGTTTGACAAAAACATAGCCCCTAATGATTACCACTTCAATGGCACCCCCTAAGCACACAACCTGTGGTGAGAGACTTAGGTTGACAACAATCTCACATTCGACCATCATGTAGCGGCTGTGCTCAAAAAAGCCTTTTACTTGGTTCATCTCATAAGTAAAGGGATTGCATCCAGAAAAAAGGAGGTTATCACCTCTTTGTACTCCTCCCTCATTAAGCCAATAATTGAGTATAATGCCCCAGTTGGTATGTACCTCTCCAAACACCGGCACCAACTGGAAAGGCCACAGAAATGCCACTCAAAGATAATGCATGGCTTCCAACACCTGTCCTATGTGGACAGGCTGAAATCACTATCACTCTACTCAGTATCATACAGATTGCTCAGAGGTGATCTGTGTCTCACCTACAAGGCAATTTTGGACCCTGCCCTTTTAGAGATGCTCCATATCCATACATGTAAGTCCTCCCGCATTATCCGCCCGAAAGGACTAAATCTGATATGCGGCATCAACAAAACCTGCTGGAGAGACAGGTTTGTCTTCCAGAGGCTGCCCCATCTCTGGAATAGACTTCCCATACATGTGAAACAGTGTACCTCACTGACCCTCTTCAAGCGCAACCTTGATAAGTAGATGGGAAAACATAAATTTCTCCCAGGGGTTCCACCTGTGTCCCTCACTGACAGGGGCAACAGGTGCTGACTGTGGTTTCTTTTTTTTTGGGATAAACTCTTGGCTAGGCTTGTAAGGGCCTCAGTGCCATTAGCCTAGTAACCTCCTATGATCCTTTGATTGTCTCAGAATCCCCACCCCCTTCTTCACCACCACCCCCCCAAAAAAAAAACAGAAGATGCATTAGGAATCAAGGGCATAAAGTAGGGTGTCATTAAAATAAGTGCTCACAGAATAAAAATGTGATAAGATGGTGATGCAGGGCTGCTTTACAGCTGTTTAAATGTTCTTTCTTTTGATGGAAGAGGACTTGTAGATAGCATAATATAGATACATGTTTCATTCAAAGGAACTGCGTATGTAGACTACAGCTTCTGTTAAAAAAAGTCAAAACTCATGACACTCCTTATAGCTGTAGGGTATGTTGTTACTGTCGCCCAATATCATATCTTGCTTTAGGACTTAGCCATAGCAGACCATTCTGATGAATTGTCTAAATCAGGATTGTACAGTCATTACAAATGGTTTGCTGGCACTGCTGACCTGGATGTACTGCTTTCTGAATGCAGAACATTCCTTCTATACCCTTCTCTGAAAAATTGGTGCTGTTGGCCTGATGTTATCATTGTATTATAGCTGAGATGCTCAGCATGTGTCTTCTCAGCACTACAATAGCTGACCAGATAACTTCTGAAAGTCAGAAGATGACTAGTAGTGAGGAAAACCAAAGTATGTTTGCTGCACTCTAACTACCTGCTCCTTTGTAATACCTCATGTGTTACTGGACTGACATAACCGAAAATACCTTCAAACAGTCTGTACAACTACGTATAGATGCCATATCATTTACATTTATATACTGTGTGCCAATCTCTGTTTTCACTGCATTAATGTCCTAATGTATAAAAGGTTTATATTTAGAGTTAATTCTGCATATAACTGCAGGCAGTAAGCAATGAAAAGGGTGTGAGATGTCTATGCCCAGCAATGGTTAAATATAATTAACTCCTGTAGGTCTCTTTGTAAAACGTCAGGGACAAAGGCAAACTATAACGGGGGAACAAAGGCCCAAAATCAGGTGCAGTTTTTAAATATTGCCCTACTTCGCTTAAAAAAATGAATATTACTAGCATCAACATGCATTTCCTGAAAAATAAGAAATATAAAATTCATGTCTGACATGGTAATCCTCAGTGATTTACCAGAAAGCAGGGCAAAAATGTGAGACAAAACCCAGGATGTTCTGCAAAATCAGGGATAGTTGAGAGCTATATCAACTACATGAAGGCTTCCCATCCAAGAATAATCCATGAATAATGTAATTTTAAAGCAAAAATTAATAATAAAAAGATAATTGCCTTCTTACTAGTAAAAAGGTTCTGGCAGTTCAACCCAAAACTGATTTCTAAGGAGTCATTAGAAGAAATACTAAGGTCTTTATATTAACAATTTATTACTGCTGCTGTTGCTTGCTTCATTGAAATTACAGGCAATCAAGCTTTTGTGTGGATATTAAAACAGTGTTTCAATATTATGTTTTGACATTCATTTGAAGGTCTTATTTTCTGTGTAACTGTATCAGCTATTCTTGTGACAGTTAAGCACTCATATCTCTGAATGATAACAGATGGAAGGGACTTCTGACTGCTAGAAGATTGACTGGGTCATTGTATGACTTGGTTTATAATTACGATGACTGTGCATAAAACATACTTTGTGCGTGATGATATGATACACTTTGATCAATGAGACCTATATTTTGAATGTCACTATAGAGATCTGACCATACTTTTCTTTTTATTCAGAATACATTTAATTTTCATTATTAATGTGCCTTAGAAATGATAGTCTGTATCATTCTAAATTTTTTATAACTCTATAGGACATTTCTAATTGCCTGCTGTGTAAAGGATCAGTGTTCTGGTCAGCAGAAGGAGTGGTTTAAAACACTTTTCACTGATGCATAAAACAGACTATTTGCACATACCCAAGAATTGTCATAAAGTAATGCAGACTGATGGAGATACCTGTCACTTGCACCTGTCAGCATGTTCATCAATCATCAATCTGCACATGTATCATGGCATTTACTTATGTCTATGGGGTACAGGAATGAAATCCTGAATGTGACCCAGATGACCTGGGATTAACTAGTGACCAGGGTGTTAGAGAAGCTGAAGTCAGAGGGCACATTCAGTAGCCGAGGCCAGCTTGCCCATTCTGGTGGAAGGGAGACAGACCCAATGCACTGCAGCTCTGGCATCTACATGAGAGAGATGAACGGGGAGGTACGTGACATGCAGCACATGGGCCAGGCACATATGCAAGCCATGTCCACACTACCCTTTATGGGGCATATGCAGAAGCACACACTCTCACAGGTAAAGACATGCAATAAGATGGCCATCAGGAATGTGGTACAGAAAAAAAGAGATATAAAAATTAACAAAGTGTAAGCTCCTTCAAACTAACAGCTTGTTCCTTCCAACCACATTCTTCTCATAAACCACCATATATCTTTCACAGTATTCTTGAAGCTTCCACCATTTTTGGTACTAGAGTATTTTTTTTCAAAGGTCATTCCATGTAGTCATCATCTTCTCTTGAAAACATCCACATTACACAATGTCTGAGCCATCTTTGTATCAGTTTTCAAACTGTGTCACATTGTTCCTCCTCATAGCTTTTTTTCTCTGAAAAGGCATTGCACTTGGGGGGGGGGTGGCTTCCCTGTGGAGCTTTAAGGTTTTGATTATGTTCCCATCTTCCTGTTTTTCTCAGAGCTGTATGTATTTGTGTATCAATACTTCACTGTGGTATATGCATGCAGGCAGCTTTTTTGCAATTTTGCATTGATGTTGCTCATTAGACTATTGTGACTTGCATTGTGTGAGCTAGCAGTGCACTGCAGTTTTTCTTTCCTATGATGAATACAGCGGAGTTTGCCTCCTACAAAAACAAAAAATAAATAAATAAAAAATAAAAAATAAACAAATAAAAAATCTGTTTTTGTATGTTCCTCAAGTTACACCTCTGAATGACAAAAAAAAAATCAATGATAATAGGCACCCTGTAATGTTGGTAAAATACAGACATGAAGCAACAACATATGAGCATAAAAGTGAAGTTCAAACTGAAGGTACACATCATCAAAGCAGAAGTGAAATGTTACCTAAATAATAAATGGCTCTGATCCTGTACTCTCCCTGGTTAAACTCCATTGAACCTATCTTTATCCTCATTCTACTATTTTCTTTGCACCTAAGTAAGCATAACCTCTGTAATATCCACCTTTATTCATCTATCCATCCGCGGTGGTGCAGCGGTAGCATTGTTGCCTCACAGCAAAAGGTTCTCCCAATCGATTCTTGGCTGGAGTGCGGGGAGTGCCTTCTGTGTGGAGTCTGCATGTCCTCCCTGTGTTTGGGTGGGCGTTCGAAAGACATGCGTAAATGGGCGTGCCATTGTTGAAGGTTGAATGTCGAGCTGGCACCTCGGTGTTCATGAAAATCTACTGCCAATCATTAGCGGACCAAAATTCCGCTGTGGCGACCCCTAACTGGGAAAAGCCAAAAGACAACAACAACATTCATCTGTCCTGCTCACTTATTACCTAGCCTTCCCTAACCTATTACAAGACCTTCTACTGTCACAGATTAGCCATAACCATACTTTATATATTTTTCTGTACTCTATATACTTTATTACTGATACCATACCTGCCATCACTCCGACACCTCCATTCTCTCACCACTGTTATCATGTACTTCTTACACTGACCCATTCATTGTAAAGTCTTGTGTTAACTCACACCCGACTCTACTTTGTACAGATACTCTTCTAAATTACTTATACTTCCACTATCACTGCAGGAAACATTACAGTTCTAACTCTTATACTGTTGCTTCAGACCTTAATCTCTGTAAATTATTGCCTATATTTGAATATCTGTCAACATTTCTTTGATTTTTGATATTTGTGTCATATGATTGTGAAGTTATTTTTGCATTTCTTTGATTTTTATATTTGTATAATATGATTGTGGAGCCTTTTTCCTCAGGCCTCTGCTGAAAAAGGACTTTGACCCAATCAGACTTTTCTGATAAACAAAGTTAAATACATAAATAGATAAATAAAGGTATGTAGCAAGCAAACCAAATCAGACTCCTTCAGAGTATATGAGTTATTTCTTATCAACAGAATCTGACAGTCAACACATTTGAGTGTTATAAACTTAATCTAATTCGACAGAGCCAGTTTAATCTAATAAACTTTTCTAGATCAGTTCTGAAGTTGCTTACTTATTAAGTGAGTAAGCGAGTGTGTCCATTTTTGACAATTTTCAGCCACAGCCTGGACCATAAGGGCCAGGCTAGTCATTTAAACTAGGCCATTTTTGGCATGTAAGAGGAAACCAAAGTACCCCGAGAAAACCGTATCTCTTCTGAGATATGGTCAGGTTTCTGGTCTAGTATAATCCAGGCCGAAAGATCATGAAACAAAGGTAAAAACACCTTTTGTGAGGTGGGTCATGGGGATGCACATTATTGGTGGGTCAGTTGATAAATGGAGTTTGTTAGGTGAAGAGACCTGTTTGACAAAGCATGTACTCCAAAGTAGGACAGCTGTCCATGTAATGTAGTTTGTACAACAGCCAGCCAGTGGAAAGATAAGCATTTCATATTCACTATATGCTCCTTGAAGGAGGCTGCAGTGGTATTTAACATACGACTTTCAGTATTCTGTTTTATGGTATTTAGAGGATATAACACATAGTGGAGAGAAGGAGTGGAATGAAGCAAACAAATGGAGTTCATACTTTAACTGAGACATGAGCACACTATTATCAACTGTTTTTCTAGCTTCCTTACCAAGAAATAAACTGAGTTTGTGGTTGCACTGACTTGCAGGGATAGCTTCTTAAATATTAGCTTAATATGATATAATAATACTTGAATGCCTCTACTGTGTCATTCATAGAATCATTCTGTCTAGTGGTTTGTGGCTTGGAATATGTCGTTGAGTAGTGTTGCATACCATGCCTTTCGTTATCACAAAGATAACTTTCAGAAATACCGTTCAAACTGCTAAAAAGTCCAAATGTTAATTTATAAGCTGGTAATGGAACATCTTAATGGGTAGTGCTGTGATTCAGAAGTGAATGCTGCTGCCTCACAGGTCTTGGTTCTCTGAAATGATTCTTGGCTGTGATTCTTTTTGTACCGACTTTATATTGTTGCATAGTCATGATTTATACCAGCGCTTCTAGTTTTCTCCTGCATTCCAAAGACTTGCAGGCAGGTGGACTGACAACATAAATTGGCTGGTGTGTGTGTGTGTGTGTGTGTGTGTGTGTGTGTGTGTGTGTGTGTGTGGTGGGGGGGGGTGCCCTGTGATGCATTGATATCTCATTCTTTCTGCTTTTTCTCTTTTGTTCATTGCCTGCAGGGATAGGCTCTGGACCCTTCCCTGAAGTGGATAAAGCTGGGAGAAAACTGAATGAAGTGGATTGAACATAAACACACAGTATGCTCTCAAATTAAATTAGTGCAGGAAAGCAAAGCTTACATCATTGCTTCACAGAATGTTTGAAACTGCTAATAAAAATGGAGTTTTCATGAAAAAAAATCAGAGGGGGTGGGGGGTGCAAGTATTTTCCTTTCTTTGAAACTGTGTGATAATGTAGTTTCTATATAAGATTCCAGTGCAGAGTCCTTCAGTTGGCTGCAAAGGACTTGCCCCCAAATTTAGATTAGTCAATCAACCTAAAACGCATTTCTTGAGAGATATGAAAGGACTAGAGCATGCAACAGAAACCAACACATACATGGGGAGAGCATCTGTCCTCTACTTACATCTGGCTGCTGACAGGAGTAAACACTTCCGAGCTAAGGCTGGATTAACACATTCACTCAAATAACCACTATCCAGATCTATTTGTTGTTTGTATACTTGTGAAGCAAGTTTTCCCCTACAGGAACTTTCAGGTGTGATATGTGCCTTCTTGCTTTGTGATATGTCCCGTTTTGATTGTAATATATATATATTCAGTAAGAGAAAGACCTTAAAACGGCTTTGAAAAAATATTCTGTTATTTTTACACCTCAAAAGTCTTATCTTTTTGTTTAATTATTTCAGTAGGCTTCGGTCACTTTTATGCAACTTTGACATTTTCATGGCTTTATAATGATTTTCAGTCTTCTGAGAATATTGGTGTGTTAAAGCACTATATTAATGCTGTTTGTTCCTTTTGTTTTTGTGTACCTTTGATACTTTCAACAACTATGTAACACAATATGTGTTCTTTGAGCATAGTTTCTGGGATGTTTTGATATGACATATTTTTATTTGGTGTGGTGCAGAAACTTCACAAGGTTTGTATTGATACTGTTTGTGCTCTGAACAGTACATTTTTCTGTACTAGTTAAAATATTTTTTTACTAATTGTTTATATTTTAGCATCTTCAACTGGTTTGCAATATTTTTTTTCATCAGTTCAATGTCTTCCTCAGTTAGTAAGGAGGAGATCTCTTCCTCTTTTAGGTTAACAAGGTCAGAAGAGGAAGAAGCGGAAAAGGTATCATAAAGATTACATAAGCAGCTGGAAAAGCCTACAAGGTTCAGACCTCAAATAATCAACCATATAGCAATGACTATGCAATGATCAAATTAGTACAAAACAGTGGCAACCAAGATCATAAATGCAAAATATAATAGCCTTGCATTTGTGATCACTAAAAAAAATGATGATCTCTGTCTATCATATACCTTTAACCCTTTACTTACGTATACTAGCTCAATTTGCTATCACCATATATAAATCAAAAGAAATAGTTATCAAACAAAAGTGAAACTCTACTTCCTGGTCAATGAAATACAACAGACACATAGTTATGGTGGGGGAAGGGGACCTACCCCAAGTGCAAAATGTCACCATAAATGATTGTCAATGTTGCACTTGCAGTCAGTGCTGAAGCACTTCATTGCTCTTTGTGAAGGTTTAGTAGCACTATTCAGAAGTGAATGCTGATGCTGCACCTGAGGCCAGAGCTGAGCTGCTTCAGAGCCCCATGAGTTGTATTTAGCTCAGTTGTAGCAAGCTACTTGTTATGTCTGTAGCAAGGAGGTCATCAACCAGCTCTTGAGTAGGTTGGTCAAAAAGCACTTTTGTCAAGGAATGAACATGTAGAATCTTGGTGTTATGCTCATCCTTCAGGGAGGACAATCTTTGCTAGGCCATTCTGCACAAACACACATCTAAGTCTCCAGTCCTAGCCAAAAGATTTAAAATGACATCCCTGAGAAACATGACAGCACACCACAGAAGAGGTAGACAGACCTGAGCCTAGACCTTTGGAGGTTCTCAAACGTTTCAACAGTTTCCCTCACAAAACAGATTGGATTTTTGACAAAGAGAAGATTAGCTGAAGGGTTTATGCTCTAGATGAAGAGGAGTAAACTCTCTTTTTGCAGCTTTCCAAACCTTTGGATTCATTACCAGGTGGTAAAGTGTTATTGTCTGTTGAACCAATGCTGGATTGAAAGGATCACAAAGGAGTCAGTAGCAGGATGCATTGTTTATGTTTACCCACTTAAGCATCGGTTTATGGAGGGCATCCACATCCTTGTAGCTGAAGGGACAGCATCACAGTGCCTCCTAGTGGCTCAGTTAGCATCCATAATAACAGGCTTCATAAAGGGATGACTTAGCATTCCTCAAGCCTCTCAAAAACCTCTGCAAAGTGTTTCTTAAGGGATGCCATAAGGGTTCAAGGTTGAAGTTGATTCTTCTGATACTGAAGGGATT
Organism: Protopterus annectens; assembly: GCF_019279795.1. NCBI lineage: Eukaryota > Metazoa > Chordata > Ceratodontiformes > Protopteridae > Protopterus > Protopterus annectens. Next base: position 160,975,319 of record NC_056727.1, read on the forward strand.
GTCAAAATAAAGGTCATTAGAGGAACCAGAAGGAGGTGAGGACTCATTATCCTTATGTCTTTCTCAGACAGCAGCCTCTCAGAGTCTCCTGACTCACAGAAATCTGATTGTAAAGGTGTTTCATTATTCACAAAGCAAGTTCATGTACTGTACCAAGTGAACGGGGTTGTGTGGATGACTCTTTCTAAGTGCCAGTGGTTAGGAACATGGAACCAGCTCATAATACTGGATTTTTTGCAGGTGGCACATGCTGGATACAGGTCTTCACCAGTTCTGGCAATGGCTTTAAACTAGACTCCATAGGGGTGTGATCCCACCTATTTGACTCAGGCTCCTATCAGGTATCAAATATCTGATTAATGTTTTAGAACCCGAGACACAAGTCCAAGTGGGGGAAGACCCAGGTGACCCTCCAGCTTGGACCTTAGTGCCTGACTGGATGTGGTGGGGCAGTCCCAGTAGAGAAGGACTTAGTCCTACGTGCTGCCAGTATGTGGCTGGTTGAAATGAAATACTTTTCTCCAGGTTAGGCTGACCATCCTGGTCTTGGAAGCACAATAACCCAGGATACAGCTCTTAGGATGTGCTTCTCAATCTTCTGAACATCTCCCATATTAGAGGATTGGCACGAGCTTAAATGCTTACTACCCAGAGATGATCTCAGCACCTCCAGGGACTTAGCTAGTTTAGCACTGGACTTACATTTTGAATGATTGGCCATAACCTAATCTTTGAGTCTTTGTCCTTATGGTGATGGTCTACTCTGTGCCACAGACTGTATGCAGGATTCTCCTGTCAGTTCCTTTGTGAGATGGTCTCGCTTAAGGGTACCTGTCTTTTTGCTAAAAGGTTAACCCAAAAGCTCCAAACGTTTTTTTTCTTATGGTACCTCAAGTTGTAGGATTAAATTTCTGTGACATGTGACAGTTTTTAATGTCATGTCCCTCCCTGAGACAATGAAGGCAGTACTGATGTGCATTTTGGTTTGTAATATGATTACTGCATGGGCACTTTGTGTATCGTTTAGGCATGTGGATGCAGCACTTCACTGATAATAGCAAGAACAATGTGATGAACCATGAGAGTGGCAAAAAAGGCCTGGCAGGCTCACAGGACACTCACGCTGATATATCCATGATGTGAATCCGAATGAGTGCATGGATGACCTTGAATGTGGGGTTTTTCAGACTTTTACTGAATTATGTTGATTAAGAAGATTAACTAAACTAATAATACACCAAGATGGATCCACAATGTTAGATAAATTACTTTCTGTGTTGCAAAACATCATTATCAGCCTTTGGTTAACAAGACTCAACAAGGCCAGTTTAATGCCCAACCTACAAATAGTGCTGATATGTTTGCAACTTTTTTCAGATGGGTCGCCAGAGGACATTTCTGCAAAGCTGTTACATGTCCTCTGCCTACATGTTTACTGAAATTTCATATTAGATTGTATAGTTTACACCAGGTGTAAACCTTGTATTGTTGTGTTCACAGTATCTGTGCAAGTGCAAGGAAGAGAATGAAAACAAATAACGCAATTTGGCTGTCCAAAAAAGTAGAATGCTAATGCAGGAAAGAGAAAAAGCATGGAAGGAATGTCAAAAATATAAAACACCTCAATATATGGAAAGTTTTAGAATGCTTTGCAAATGTACTAAAAAGCAAATAAAAACTGTCAGAATAATACTAAACACAACCCTAAAAAAATTTGGACATCCATTAAAGAAATCTTACATACCGGCCAAAAATTCAACCCAAATCCCTCTCCCCATAACTCACTACTTGAAACTGCAATACAGTTCATCTCTTATTTTATAGGTAGTATAGTATCTCTAATTAAGGATTCCTCAAAATCTAATCCCAACCCTACCCAACAGCCACATATCACCACATCCACATTCAGCTTCAAACCTGTGTCCACATCCTATATAAAACTACTCAAACAAACTTAAACTGTGCTCTTCTTTAACTGATGACCTGCCAAGCAAATACCTTAAAATAGAAGCCAACAGCATTCCCTAGCCTGTCTCAATCCTTATAAATATTTCTATCCAGGAATCCCACATTCTCTCTCTAGAAAAAGCCACACACTATCCCTGTGCACTAAGGAGGAAATTCAACAGACATGAATAGCTTTAGACCTATAGAAGTCTTATCTCCCCTCACCAAAATACTTGAAAAATATATTCAAAAACAATTGCTGTCTCCTACAGGAAAAACTCTTATCCCCAACTCAAGATGGCTTCCATCCTACTAGCACTGCCCTTATACCCTATATAGATACCATCAATAAATCTAGAGATAATGAAAAACTAGTTTCTTCTTATTTCTAGACTTCTCTAAAGCCTTTGACACTGACTGTCACAACAAACTTCTACTTCAAATGTCCTCACTAGGTCACTCTCAGCCCATCATTCTGTGTTTCAAAAGCTAAATGTCCAATAGGTATCAATTAGTAAAATGCCACTCCTGCCTCTCTCCTTACCTCCTAGTCACCACCAGTCTACCACAAGGCTCTATCCTTGGTCTCCTCCTCTTTAACATTTTCACCAGCATCCTCTATACTTCCACACAACAGATCACCCTAATTTAATATACAGATGACTCCACTCTCATTTGCACATCTGACAACATGGTACAACTTCAAAAAATTACTCAGGAATCTTTAACAGCCACTGAAACATGGCTTCATAACTCACATCTCATGCTGAACCCAAAAAAGACCAAACTATTACTTTTTCATCAAATCCCTGTCTCATGAAAAAACAACATTTAAAGACCTCTCTCTTTTTTTTTCAATTGTTTTTATTGGACATTTTAATACCTAAACATTAATATATGATAATAAAAGTATTATAAAACAAATATATGGGTCTATATTAGAACACTTGAGGTTTCAAACCTTTGAATGTTCTAATATCGAACCCTACAGAGTGAAAGCTTAAAATATCAAAGCAACAGAAACCCAAATTCTTTCCTAGGGAAAGAATTTGGTTGTCCGTTTCTGTTGCTTCGGTATTTTTAGCGCTGTGGTGGAAAGTTACGGGTCAGGTTCAGGTAAGTGTGTGATTGTGTGGATGTGAGGGTTAGGGCGAGTTAGGTGAATTGGGGTTAGGGTACGGGTTAGGTATGACTGCGATTGTGTGGACGTGAGGGTTAGGGTGGGTTAGGTGAGTTAGGGTTAGGGAGCAGGTGAGGTGAGTGTGCGATAGTGATGGACCTTAGGGTTAGGGTTTGGGTTAAGGTAAGTGGATAGTTAGTGGTGTGTGTATAGTTTAGTGTAGGGTTAGTTGTAAGATTTTTGGTGTATGTGTGTGGATTGCTGTTTGTTTGGTGTTCTTGTGTTGTGTGTATGTGTTTTGGAGCAGCGATTTTTTTTCCCTAGGAAAATAATTGCTGTTCTGACAGTTCGAGATTGTAAACTTTCACTTACATAGAGTCTATTAATCATCGTTCGCTTCTTTAAGCGGTCGGTGATCTAATATAGACCCAAATATACATATCTAAAGAACAATAAACAATAACAAAAATAACTATTTACAATGGTATCTACTATAAAATAAAGCTTTTTAAATAGAAAAAGGAAATGTGATACGAGTAGTTGTTAGTTAATTATTAAAGTCTGTTTAGCCAGCAGTTCTTTGAATTTCAACCATATATTATATGAAGAGGTGAGTCTAGATGTTCTTGCCTTGATCATGATAAGTTCAAGATGACACACGTTTCTACAGTGAAAAAAATGATTCCATTTATTAAACTTGCTTTATGGAATTTAAGTTATTATAATTAAAAAAAATTAAAACCTCTCTGTTGATAATACAACCATTTAAGTCACTTCACACAGCAAACTGTTAGGGGGTAATAGTGGATGATAATCTTACATTTTGCCTGCATATACAAAACTGAATAGGAAAAAATCATCAAAAACTGAAACTACGGATGCCTTACAGAGCCAAAACCTTGCTCACTGACACAACTACACCTGCCACTACTTATCTCCTCCCCGCTCTTCTTTATGGTGTTCCCATCCTTACTAACCTCCAGGCTTCACAAAAATTAAAACTTGAACAATGATTTAAGAAAGTTGCTAAATTTACAGCATATGTCCCTTTCAGTACCCACCACTGTATAGCACTGAATAGCCTAAATTGATTAGAACTGCCACATCAACTAGCATATACACAACTTCTTACCACCTATAAAATTATCCAGCATCCGTCTGCCTGAACAGCACTAAAAAACATTCTACACAACTATGTTCCCAGTTGGTCGTTGTGATCCAGTGACCAAAAACCCCTGTCTGTCTACAAACCTAGCAAATCTGCTGGCCATTGTCTGTACTCATTCATACAAGGTTGTTAAGGCCTGGAACTTCTTACCTGTATCCGTCGGGTCTATATCCTCTCTCCCATCTTTTAAAACCACTCTGAAAGACTTCCAAGCTAAACTCTGGCTCTGTTCTTTTTCAGATCCAGGATAAAGGATATCCCTAAATGTGAACAGGTATCTTTTCATTCCTTACACTTCCTTACTCTCCCTGCTTCACTTACTTCCTTACTGCTACCTAATTTTCTTCCCTGACTTTTCTGTCTAAATATACCATAAGCCTGGTTTCCCTCACTTTATATTGCAGTTCCTATTTGTATTAGACTAACTAACCTTTAATTTCTCTACAAACTGTCAACAAGTTCTCTAAATATCAAATGATTGTCATATACCTTGTATTGATTTTTTTAGCCATTGTTTTTATATTATGTCAAATTTAATATAATTATTCAAAATACAGATTTTTTTTGAAGATTGTAAAATTATTGTTCTTATAATGTTTTGTAATAATTTGGAGATTTTCTCCTCAGGCCTCAGCAGAAATTGGGCTTCTACCCATTCGGACTTTCCTGTTAATTAAATGTCAATAAATAAATAAACAAACACATAAATAAATACATTATCTGGATATTTGTCTGTTGGCATATTCAGAGAATATTACATCTATATAATTTCAGTGACAGCATTTTCTGTGAAAAGATAACCGAAAAATATAATGAATGTGTGTGTGTGTGTGTGTGTGTGTGTGTGTGTGTGTGTGTGTGTGTGTGTGTGTGTGTGTGTGTGTTTATGTGTGTATCTAAAGTGAAGCCTGAGACAAGAGAACAGATATTGACTATCTATTGTTATGCTGATTCTAATAACATTTTATTTGATTACCAGCTAACCAAACTGGTTCTTCACAAATCCTTGTAGCTGCAATGAGGATAACAAGAAAAAGGATAAATGCAATATAAAGGGGTGGTTTGGAGTATCTAATCAAAACTGCATGTTTTGGGGAGTTATAGTACTTGTAGAAAACCAACATAAACACAAGAAAAGCATGAAAGTACAACACAAACACCACATTTCAAGAATGAACCATCAACTATGGAGTTGTGATGCAGATATCTTAACCACTGAGTCATACTGCTGATCTTATTTCTTATTAATGCTGCATAAAACGCAGGCCCTTGAGTGCAACCATGATACATCTATCCATGCTGGCTTTGCTGCCCCAGTATGGTTGGCATCATATATCATTGTTTATAAGTCTGCAGAGAGTGTTTCATAGGGTGACTGACTTTGAATCTGGCTGTAGACAGAGATCATAGCATGCTGCTGTTCGTAAGACCTTCACTTATCCTTTATACTTGTTGTTGGTTGTAACATGTCTGGCCGTCTCACATAAACTGATTAGCCCACAGGACTGTGAGGAATGAACTGGCATCTATGCTGTAACAAACAAAAGGAAGCATTTGTCGGTGCTGAATGTGGATTTTGTGGGTTGTAGCAGTACAATAGATGTAATGGAGAGAGAATTTTGAGATGGCATATACCATAGAAGCCACACTGTAAAAAGAAATCCAAGAGGTAATGGTTTTACCATATCAAGGGCTGTATGAGTTTAATTCATGTTGCCTGTGTCTTAATGTGCATCTTGCTTGATGGTATATTCAGCATTATTTTTCTCTGCTGCTTAACGTGCAACAAGTTGATTCAATTATGGTACTATATTTAGGCTCAGTTTTGTCATACCATGCAACTGAGATATGCACAGGTTGTCATGAAGAAAATAAAATGCAATAACTGCATCCAAACACTGAAGTTTAGAACCCTGTGCAATGCATGGATATAGCAATGAGCTCCAAATATGACCATATGGGAATAAAGGTCATTAGTCCCCCAGGTACACTTATTATCACGCTACCCCAAAGTATTCAGCTACTGCTTTGCCCTTTATTCAAACAGCAAAAGGGGCTTTTAATAGTGGCAGACCTTGCTTTTGGGCAAAGTGATAGATTAATAAATAGGGTGTGAAATGATAAATACTGAATTAAATTTACAGGATGAGGACAGACACAGAAAAAACAGGATAACTCATACATATGAAATATATTGCAATGTGTTACTCTATTATCTCGCTTACTGGTTATGACAGGCTCATAGTCTTGTGGAATACAGCAGACAATGTTAACTTATGTGTCAATCCATTTATTATTGACTTTTTTATTAACTCAAACTATTATTTCACATCATCCAAGTCACAGTTTTTTTTCAGCTGAGACCCACAGGTCACCATTGTTTTTTCATTTTTATATCTGCACAGATCAGCACTGTTTTTCATTTCTCTATTGGAGACTAAATTAAATTATGCTTCAAAGATTCAAAGACCTTGTTGACTCTGCCAAGAAAAGCTGTTAAAACTGTGCCATAATGCAAACACCACCAGATGTGTTAATAGGAGCTGAAAGTTTCACCCGGTGTATAACAAGATGTAATTGCCTTAGAATGCAACATTTAGAGTTCATTTATTTACATGGAAGCAAACTGGTTTGATCTTTCACGATTTCTTCTTCTCAGAATTCTAGTTTACTAAAGCTGTAAGTTAAAGAAAAAGAAACTATGCATAAATATTTTATTTTATTAATTTTCTACCTTAGTTTCCAAGGTATATTAACTATGTATGCTTATGACATTTTTACTTTACAGAAATTATAACCAGTTTCCAAGGGAGCCCGCAGGATTTTTTGCAGGGGGGTGCAAACCCAGAGCCCCACCCACATAGCTCACCCCGCCCCCTGCCAACACAGCCCCGCCCAAGTCCACCCACCCCAAGCCCCGCCCACACAGCCATTCCAGTGTCCCATTACTTGGCTATTTCTCCCCATTTACTGTAGACACTGTTCAAATCTGTGTGCATACTGTTTTATGCTTTAGTTCTACAATGATTACAGGCAGTTGGATTTAATTTACAACTTTTATTTCAAACATTATAGCCCAAACACTGAGACATTTACTAAACCTAAACAAAGCAATAGTCTTACAATGAAAACAGACTTGGCATTAAAGCTTCTCTACTTTTGAAACTCACATTCAATGAAACAGCATTGAAACCCACATTCAAAGAAAATGCATCTGGCCAGTGGCAGGTTATTTACCTTTGAACTGTTTTCAAGCAATAGGCTCCTTGCACACCGTTAGGGCCATGCAAAAGTTATTTGATTTACCCGATTGTATTAATTATAATATATAATTGAATTATACCCCTTGTATTATACAGCAGCACTTGTTTGAGTGTCTCTGCTGAAGTAAAAGTAATCTGAATAATTCCACATTAAAGATATCTGAAACTAATGAAGATGTTGTTGCTAGAAAACAACTGTATATTTCAGTGTTTCATCTACAAATTCAGTGCCTGTTGCTGTCAAAGAATAAATTGCCTATGTTAAGTTAAAAAAATGGTAAGCTGGTATATTGCAATAGAAAATGGATGGCAAACTGAAAAACAGGTTCATAGTTATTAGGCATCTCATCCAAAGTAGGACATCCTGAGGACTGCAGCATACAAATGTATATGCTGTAGGAATAGAACCTCAAGCCTTTACATTAAGATGCAAGTATTCTACTTGTGGTGCTACTAACATAGCTTTAAAACTTTATACCACAATAGAGATACCATTTGCTAAACAAAACAGTTGCACATTGTAAATAGACTTAGCATGAGCAGCAGTGAACTTAGCTTCCCTTAAAACTCACAGTTCCTTGAAAATGCACTTGAAAATTCCACCTGTTAACTCTAACTTGGGCATTTCACTTTCTCTCTCACAGACATACCACACCCCTCAAGGCCTCAACCTTAGTGCAAGAAATCTGGACAAAGCCTAAAATAAATAGGGATAGATTATAAATATGGCTCTCAGAAACTTAGAAAATTGCAAGAGTAACAGGATTTGTGTTAGTATGCATTTTTCTAAATGACATGACATCTAAAACTGAAATGTCTCATTTAGCAACTTCAATCCTTTTTAGGAGGAATATGGGGCATAAATCTGGGCAGCTGAGGGGTATGCTACCTCCCTCTTATACACACACCAAATAATTCTGGTCAGACTTGAATTAGTTCTGGGAAGGTTGCACTGAACGGCACAGTGCTTGAGCTGAAGTGGGTAAAATCCTGGTAGCCAGTGATAACTGATCTGCAGCTCAGCAATGTGAAGCATTAAAGCATTTTTAGCAGAGCATTGTTTCATCACTACCTATTGTGTTTGCACATAAGCTGTAGTTATTTTAAACATTTGCCTTTTTTGATTACTACAGAGTACATTTACCCACCAGAGCTATTGTGTTTTGACTTCAGTGTGGAGCTAGTCGTTGCAGGGCTTGGCTTTTAAGTAAGGTAGCAATGCTTATTTACCATATACCATTAAAGCCACCCAACTACAAGTGTACTAACACACAGACACTGCTATAAGACACTGGTCTGCAATAAAATGTAATGAGCTTCTGAAAATACTGTAATCCTGTCCTTTTATTACAATGAATATAAAATACTTCGAAATAAGGTAAAAAAGCTCATAATCTTCGACCAACAAAACTACTTTTCCACACTTCAAAACAATAATAAAATCAAACCCTCAGAAATTTTGGAAAGGTATCTCTACTCTACTTAACCCCAGCAAACCAGATACCCCTACCCCAGACCCAAACGCTCCTGACCAAGACTTGGCTACCCAATTTAACTCTTTTCATTGAATCCATTTCCAAATTAACGTCATCTTTCTCTAACACCACTACATTCTCCAAAACTCCCTTACCATCCCCAACCATCTCTTTACCCCACTCTGCTACTACTTCCTCATTCCCATCTACTAACTCCCATCCCTCCACTCCTCCTACTCCTACTACTTCATCAGATTCATCTTCCCCTAATTCTCCCTCTTCACACTCCTTTTTTCTCATTTAAACCTATACCCACTTCTACTATAAAGAAACTCCTTATGAAACTGAAGCCATGCACCAATGCTCCTGATAACATCCCTTCTTACTTTCTTAGCAAAGCTGCTGAAGCAATCGCTTACCCTATTAGCATTTTAATCAACCGCTCTATCCAAGAATGTATAGTACCCCAAGTCTGGAAAAGGGCCTGTATCATACTTCTACATAAAGGTGGCAACAACAACAATGTTACTAATTTCCACCCCATCGTTATTCTGTCCCCCATCTCTAAACTCCTAGAAAAGCGTATCCAACTACAACTCCTTCCACATCTCTTAGATAATCACCTACTAACTCCCACACATGGATTCAGACCACATCATAGCACTATGACCGCCCTCCTCTCCTTCCTTGAAACTGTAAATAAAACCCGCGACTCTTGCCAAATTGTTTCTACCCTACTACTCGACCTCTCTAAGGCCTTTGACACTCTCTCACAGCCTGCTACTAACTAAACTTTACCTATCTCCCTCCTCCTTGAACTGGTTCTCCAGTTACTTATCTAACAGATCTCAAGCAGTCAAATGGAAAAAGGCCACATCCTCATTTCTAAATACTCCTACTGGGGTACCCCAGGGCTCTATACTGAGTCCCCTTCTCTTCAATATATTTATAAATGATTTCCGCAACTCTATCCCATTCTCAGACATCATCCAATATGCCGATGATTCTGCTATTATCTGCGCTGCCACCTCTATCCCCTCACTCCTAAAACTGACTCAAGATGCTTTTACAACAACTGAGCAATGGATGAAAAGGAATCACCTAGCACTCAATGCCTCTAAAACCAAATTAATGTTATTCACCCCTCTAAGGCAACTTCTTTCAATATAAACACATTCCACATCTCTAGACAAAATAATCTACCCCTGGAACTGGTGTCCGAGACCAAGTTACTTGGGGTCCAAATTGATAACCAGCTCAAATTCAACTCCCACCTACAGTTAAATATCAAGAAAACCCATCAAAAACTAGGTATGCTTTACAGACAAAATCATTACCTTACACCTGCTACCAAAATCACCCTCTCTACCTCATTTCTTATCCCCTCCCTTCTCTATGGAGCTCCACTCTAACTAATCTACAGACCTCTCTAAAAACACAACTTTCCTCTTGCTACAACAAAATTGCCAAGTTCGCTACCAACCACAAGTCCTCCACCCACCACTGTTCCTCTCTCCAAAAACTAAAATGGCTAGAGCTACCCAGTTATCTCACATATACTCAACTAAATCTTGCACATAAGCTCATTTTCAACCCCTCCCTTTGTCCCTCCCTTTCATCAGCCTTTAAAATGCACCTTCCTGCTAGAGTATTAAGGTCCAACAATCAAAATCTATTAGAAGTATATAAACCAACTCATCCCCCAGGCAAAAATCTTCTGTCTTATGGCCTTGCATGCCTTTGGAACTCCCTACCACCTTCCATTCGCACCACCCCCAACCATTTTATATTTAAAAGATCTCTTCACTCACATCTAGTATCCCAGTGGGAATGCTCTTGCTCCCACCCCACATAACTAACTTGCAAACTCCATCTTCTTTCTTCCTCTGTTTCCTACTGCAACTTTCCTAATTACCCACCCTAACCAGGGGCGGCTCGTGGCATAGGGCTGCCGGACTGCAGCCCCCTCAAAAAGAAAAAAAGAAAGAAAAAGAAATGAAAAAATAAAAAAAATATTTTTTTAAAATTCGCGGACTTCGCGCATGCGCATAGACCGAGTCCCGGCTTATCGGTCTATGCGCATGCTCAGGGCAGCCCGGCCGTCCCCATAGGGGGACACAAGGAGCGTCTGTGCACTTTTACAGTGCACAGACCCGCCAGGATTATGGGACGCATCCGGACTGCAAGAGGAGCAGCAGGGACTCGGGACAGTGCCTCAGGGATCTCGTCGGCGTCGGGAAGGAGCATGTGGATCTCGCGGGTCTTCAGTATTGCGCGGGAAGGATGTATGGATTGTACGGACGTTAACTCTGGATGTATTCATTCAGGATTCAGGTAAGGTGCCTTTCAATTTACAATGTTTATTTTTCTTTGTGTATGGTGCTTGTCTGGAGTTTGTGTATGGTGCTTGTGCTTTACTGGAGTTTGTGTATGGTGCTTGTGCTTTACTGGAGTTTGTGTATGGTGCTTGTGCTTTACTGGAGTTTGTGTATGGTGCTTGTGCTTTACTGGAGTTTGTGTATGGTGCTTGTGCTTTACTGGTGTGTGTGTGTGTGTGTGTGTGTGTGTGTGTGTGTGTGTGTGTGTGTGTGTGTGTGTGTGTGTGTGTGTGTGTGTGTGTGTGTGTGTGTGTGTGTGTGTGTGTGTGTGTGTGTGTGTGTGTGTGTGTGTGTGTGTGAAAATGCCCCAGGTGCTTATGGTGGTGTGGTAGGGAATGCCTCAGGCTTGAACCCTGTATGCAGGTGTTAAAGACTTGAGTTCCCTACCCACCACCATTTGTAAAACAATTTCAGATTTTTACCTCATATTTGATCTGATCTGTTCCTCATAATATCTGTGGTTTGTAAATGTTGTAATGCTTGATATTTGATGGTGTAGTAGTAGCATTGTTGCCTCACAGCTGCAGGTTCTTGGGTTTGATTCTTGGCTGGGGTTCCTTCTTTGTGGGGTCTGTATCTTCTCCCTGTGTTTGTGTGGGTTTGCTTTTGTGCCCTCCCATGTTACAAAGACATGTCTGCATTATTTCTTCCTGGGCCTCCGCTGAAAATTTGTTTATTTGTTCCAAGTCAGACTGTCCTGATTAAATGTTAAATAAAATTGATAGGCATTTGAATTTCAGACTTAAGGGTTTCTGAATGTTTAATTCCTGTATTTGATGGTGCAGTGGTAGTATTGTTGCCTCACAGCTATAGGTTTTCTGGTTTGATTCTTGGTTGGGGTGGCTTCTGTGTGGAGTCTGCATCTCCTGCCTGTGTTTGTGTGGATTTGCTCTGGTGCCCTGCCATTTTACAAAGATGTGTCTACAGTTTTAATCCCTGCGTCTCTGCTGAAAATTGTTTTTGTTCTGTCCGCAGTAAATTTGACAGGCATTTGAATTTCAGACTTCAGGTTTCTGAATGTTTAATTCCTTGCAGATTTGATGGTGCAGTGGTAGTATTGTTGCCTCACAGCTATAGGTTTTCTGGTTTGATTCTTGGTTGGGGTGGCTTCTGTGTGGAGTCTGCATCTCCTGCCTGTGTTTGTGTGGATTTGCTCTGGTGCCCTGCCATTTTACAAAGATGTGTCTACAGTTTTAATCCCTGCGTCTCTGCTGAAAATTGTTTTTGTTCTGTCCGCAGTAAATTTGACAGGCATTTGAATTTCAGACTTCAGGTTTCTGAATGTTTAATTCCTTGCAGATTTGATGGTGCAGTGGTAGTATTGTTGCCTCACAGCTATAGGTTTTCTGGTTTGATTCTTGGTTGGGGTGGCTTCTGTGTGGAGTCTGCATCTCCTGCCTGTGTTTGTGTGGATTTGCTCTGGTGCCCTGCCATTTTACAAAGATGTGTCTGCAGTTTTAATCCCTGCGTCTCTGCTGAAAATTGTTTTTGTTCTGTCCGCAGTAAATTTGACAGGCATTTGAATTTCAGACTTCAGGTTTCTGAATGTTTAATTCCTTGCAGATTTGATGGTGCAGTGGTAGTATTGTTGCCTCACAGCTATAGGTTTTCTGGTTTGATTCTTGGTTGGGGTGGCTTCTGTGTGGAGTCTGCATCTCCTGCCTGTGTTTGTGTGGATTTGCTCTGGTGCCCTGCCATTTTACAAAGACGTGTCTGCAGTTTTAATCCCTGCTGAAAATTGGTTTTGTTCTGTCCGCAGTAAAATTGACAGGCATTTGAATTTCAGACTTCAGGTTTCTGAATGTTTAATTCCTTGCATAATTGATGGTGCGGTGGTAGTATTGTTGCCTCACAGCTATAGGTTTTCTGGTTTGATTCTTGGTTGGGGTGGCTTCTGTTTGGAGTCTGCATCTCCTGCCTGTGTTTGTGTGGATTTGCTCTGGTGCCCTGCCATTTTACAAAGATGTGTCTGCAGTTTTAATCCCTGCGTCTCTGCTGAAAATTGTTTTGTTCTGTCCGCAGTAAAATTGACAGGCATTTGAATTTCAGACTTCAGGTTTCTGAATGTTTAATTCCTTGTATAATTGATGGTGCAGTGATAGTATTGTTACCTCACAACTATAGGTTTTCTGGTTTGATTCTTGGTTGGGGTGGCTTCTGTCTGCATCTCCTCCCTGTATTTGTGTGGATTTGCTCTGGTGCCCTGCCATTTTGCAAAGACGTGTCTGCAGTATTAATCCCTGCATCTCTGCTGAAAATTGTTTTGTTCTGTCCGCAGTAAAATTGACAGGCATTTGAATTTCAGACTTCAGGTTTCTGAATGTTTGATTCCTTGCAGATTTGATGGTGCAGTGGTAGTATTGTTGCCTCACAGCTATAGGTTTTCTGGTTTGATTCTTGGTTGGGGTGGCTTCTGTGTGAGTCTGCATCTCCTCCATGTGTTTGTGTGGATTTGCTCTGGTGCCCTGCCATTTTACAAAGACGTGTCTGCAGTTTTAATCCCTGCTGAAAATTGGTTTTGTTCTGTCCGCAGTAAAATTGACAGGCATTTGAATTTCAGACTTCAGGTTTCTGAATGTTTAATTCCTTGCATAATTGATGGTGCGGTGGTAGTATTGTTGCCTCACAGCTATAGGTTTTCTGGTTTGATTCTTGGTTGGGGTGGCTTCTGTTTGGAGTCTGCATCTCCTGCCTGTGTTTGTGTGGATTTGCTCTGATGCCCTGCCATTTTACAAAGACGTGTCTGCAGTATTAATCCCTCGTCTCTGCTGAAAATTGTTTTTGTTCTGTCCGCAGTAGAATTGACCGGCATTTGAATTTCAAACTTCATGTTCTTCAGAATACATAGTAGCACAACCTTTTTTCTAGCAATTTTCTAAGTTTATAAGATGAATATTTTAAATTTGTCCCTATTTTTGGGACTGTATTCCCCATTATTGGCTTCGTCCAGGTTTTGTGCTAAGGTTGACAGCTATGGCAAGAACTGAATTCACTGAATATGGACTGTAGAATTGTGCATATTTACTGATAAAGGTGCACTGTAGAATTGTGCATATTTACTGATAATGGTGGACTGTAGAATTGTGCATATTTACTAATAATGGTGGACTGTGGAATTGTGCATATTTACTAATAATGGTGGACTGTAGAATTGTGTATATTTACTAATAATGGTGGACTGTGGAAGTCTGAGTAGACTTTTTATGATAAATGTTCTCAACTGGGCAGTTTTGCCATTATGGGTGCATATGTTTTGTTTCATTGCTTACTGGAAAAATGTTCAAAACAAATTTAAAACACCCTCTAACAAGTGTACTGTATTGTACAAGGAATATAATTTTTAGTACAATGAGGAAGGTGTATCAAAGAGCACATGTATGTTTCATATGCAAGGGGCCTATGATTCGAAAACAGCCCAAAATTAATCTTTATCTGCCACTGGCAAAATGTATTTTCTTTGAATGTGGGTTTCAATGAATGTGAGTTTCAAGGGCAGAGAAGTTTTAATGCTAAGTTTTCATTGTGAGACTGCATTGCTTTGTTTAACAGATTACTTAATGTTTGTGCTGTAAAATACAAAATAAAACTTTCAAATGAAGTCCAATCATTGAAGTAAAGCAGTATGCACATTAGTGTTTATGGTAAATGGAGTGAAATAGCCAAGTAATGGTTAATTGGAATGGCTGCAGAGGCTCCAGTTCAACCATTATTTTGTCAGGGGAAGGGCAGCAAACTCAGACAGGCCCAGCTGAACTATACCTCCCAACTGTCCAGATTTTCAAAGAATGAATAGATTTTTGCTTCTTATTTTTGGTTTGTTGTTCATAAAATTTGTAGTTTTAATTCCTAAATGATTTGCCAGAAGTCACTAAATAATAAGTTTCAGACTTCATAACCTTCATAAAAATGCATGTTAAAGTAAGAGCCGTTCTATCAACTGTCTCAATTTATACAAGAGCAATTTTAGTACTGTTTATATGTGCCCCAATATATTTGGCCTTGTTCAGATTTACTGCATTAACAGGTTGAGAGGTACATGCAAATAAATTGCTTTATAGAATTAGGCATAGCCAACCTCTCAACTGTCCCCAATTTTGGCTCAAAATGTTGCTCTTCCCCTAATAATCCCTCCATAAAATAGCAATTTTGGAAGAAAACATGGAGGGTTTACAATTAAGAAATAACTGTAATAATCAAAGTTATAGATTACTTGAAATGCATGTAGATTCTTTTATTTTGTCAGCTGCTCAAGGTAGCAGTACTAATATTAAAGTGTCCCTTCTTTGACAGGTAGAAGCTGTATTGTGTGTCTATTTTATATTTTTGCATCACATTTTTGGTCCATTTTTCATAAAATTGTGTTTTTGGCAAATTAGTGACAAATCACTAAAGACTGAAGTTAGAAAATGACAGACATTTGAGTTTCAGATTTTATACCCTTCAGAAAATTCATACTAATGCAAGACCTATTCTATTATCTTTCTAAGTTTATTAGAGCAATATTTAAAAATTGTCCTTCTTGTTGTGCCTTTGTCCCACTTCTGTGTATGGCTTTGTCCAGATTTCTTGCTCTTGAAGTTGAGAGGTATGACAAATGTGTCAGGGCCATCACAGTCAGCCAGAGAGATTTCAAATTGTGACATGCTTGTTGCACCCCACTCCCCATGTAGTGACTCTGGATGTGTCCAAGCAAGGCAAGGAGTAGTTGTATCTACCTTGGATGGGAGGACACACTGCATAAGTACTACAGTGGCTTTTCATCTGTCCTTGATTTTGCAGAATGGTCTGGTTTCTGTCATATTTTTGTACTGTTGATTTATGCTTATTACTCAAAGTGCCTGTTGCTCTGTGTTTAAGTAGCAATGCTTTAATGACCATAAGGTAAGCTTGTCTGACATCGTAAGATGCAAGTAAGCTTTAATAAGCATACTGTTAAAGAATTGCCAACATTGAAAGCCTTTCTGTTGTTGCCATGCAGAGAATACTTGACTAGATAATGTATAAGCCTTGGGTATTAAAGGACAGGATTCCATTATTTTAAAAAGCTCATTACACTTGTTGGAGACTTCCAGTCATCTCTACAGGCTTTACCCGTAAACTAAACAGAATGCCAATCATGTGTGGTCCATAACCTGTACAGTAATCCTTTAAGCAATGTATCTTGAGCTTGTTTCTTGTTTGCTTTTCATTTTTACTTTTATCATGTTTTCCCCATGAAACGTTGTCAGGCAGCAGGTCTTTTTGGATAAGAAACATTTTTACAAGTGGGGCATCACATAGATTTCTACTTTCAGCATGTTGCTTGGTACTTTAATAAAGCTGAATATATTATAATTAGAACTGCAGTGCAAGGAGAAGTAGTTTGAGTTGAGTGCTTCTGGTTTTTCTTATACTTGATTTTGACTGGCATTCCAGTAATGTATTTAAAAAGTAATTTATTTTTTCATGCCTCACAACCTTTTGTTTCCATCTAGATATTAAGTAAGCTGTCATGCAGCCAATGCATTGAAATATTTTTATTCTTCTACACTTATTTTTGTCTTGATTGGACTTTCATAATGATGGTTTGCCACCCAGGGCAGCGTATTTAATTAAAGTTAGTTTTTTTGTGGTTTTGTGCATAGCTCCTCCCCTTTGTGGTTGACCACACCCCTTCCCTTTGACCCCGCCCATTCAGCGTCTCCTGCAGCCCCCCTGTGATTTGAAGTCACCAGCCGCCACTGACCCTAACTCATACATATTATTATTCCTACAATAAATCTGAAAGAATATACTAGGCCACACTTCCTAAGTATTGCTTCCCTAATACGTTATTGCTTCTCAGTACTTTTGTGCATTGCTTCCTAATATGTTATTATTCCTCAATATTGTCATGAAATGCTTCCAAATATGTTGTTATTTCTCAGTGCTTTTGTGCTAAATTTCCCTTTAGTCTGTATTACCTATTAATTTCATCACTAGATTGTACTCGCTCTAGTTTTTGTTGTATTATTTGCAAATTGTTATTTCTTGTATGATTAACTTCTGTGTAATTGTATAATTTGTATATCTATTAATAACCTACTTAGTTTTGGAGCTTTTCTCCCCAGGACTCCATTGAAAACGGGTTCATTTGGCCCAATGGACTATCCTGGCAAACCAACTGCAAATAAAATAAATAAATAAAATACTGTCATATGCATTTCAATACCCAAGGCTTATACATTATCTAGTTATGTAAATATTCTCTGCATGGCAACAACGAAAAGGCTTTCAATGCTGGTAATTCTTTAACAATATACTTACTAAAGCTTACTTGCATCTTACAATGTCCGACAAGCTTACTAAAGCTTACTTGCATCTTACAATCTCCGACAAGCTTACCTGATGTTCATTAAACCATGGCTACTTAAACAGAGCAACAGGGCACTGTGACAGCATACAGTTCCTGAATAAGAAGCATAAATCAACAGTACAAAAATCTGATAGAAAACCAGAACATTTTGCAAAATCAAGGACAGATGAAAAGCCACGGTCGTATTTGTGATCTACTTTGGATGGGGGAATACTCTGCACACTTACACTGCATAACTGCTCCTTGCCTTCCATGGACACATCCAGAGCCACTACAATGGGGAGTGGGGTGCAATAAGTATGTCACAATTTGAAATGTCTCTGGCTGACAGTGATGGATCTCACACTCATACCTCTCAACTTCAGAGCAAGAAATCTGGACAAAGCCATACATAGAACTAGAAGTGGGACACAAGCCCAAAAATAAGGCCAATTTTAAATATTGCTCTTATAACTTAAATAGAACAGGTAGATCTTGCATTAGTACAAATTTTCTGAAGGGTATGAAATCTGAAACTCAAATGTCTGCCATTATTTTCTAACTTCAATCTTTAATGACTTGCCACTAATTTGCCAGAAAACCACAATTTTATGACAAACGGACCAAAATGTGTAGCAAAAATACCTGTCAAAAAAGGGACACCTTTTTAATATTAACAGTTAACTTGAAGCAGCTAACAAAATAAGAGCATCCACATACATTTCTGAAATAAAGGTAATCTATAAGTGATCATTACAATTATATATAATTGTAAACCCTCCACATTTTCTTCCAAAATTGCCATTTTGGAGGAGGGATTATTAGGGGAGAGCAACATTTTGAGCCAGAATTGGGGACAATTGAGATGTTTGGATATTCCTAATCTACAAAGTGATTTGCACGTATCTCTCAACCTCTTAATGCAGGAAATCTGAACAAGGCCAAATATATTGGGGAACATACAAACACTACAAAAATTGCTCTTGTATAAACTTAAAGACAGTCTTGCATTAGCATGCATTTTTCTGAAGGTTATGACATCTGAAACTCAATGTCTGTCATTTAATGGCTTCATTCCTAAATGATTTGCTAGAAAACCACAAATTTGAGGAACAAACCAAAAATAAGCCGCAAATATCTATTCATTCTGCAAAGATATGGACAACTGAGAGGTATAGTTCAACCGGGGCTGTCTGAGCTTGCTACCCCCCCTCACAAAATCATGGTCAAATGGAGCCTCCCCCCTGCAGCCATTCCAATGTCCCATTCCTTGGTTATTTTGCCCCATTTATCATAAACACTAATGTGCATACTGCTTTACTTGTGCGATGATTTAGGATTTCATTTGAAAGTTTTATTTTGCATTTTACAGCACAAACCCTAATACATATCTGTTAAAGCAATGCAGTCTCACAATGAAAATAGACTAACATTAAACTTCTCTGCTCTTGAAACTCGCATGCATTGAAACAGCACTGAAACCCACTTTCAGAGAAAATACATTTTGCCAATGGCAAATATTAACTCTGGGCTGTCTTCAAAATCATAGGCCCCTCGAACATAACGTGCTCTTTGATACACCTTCCTGACCGTATTACATTATATTCCTTGTACAATACAGTACAGTTGTTAGAGGGCATTTTAAATTTATTGTTTTGAACATTTTTCCAGTAAACAATTAAACAAAAAGCATCCACCAATGACAAAACTGCCCAATTCAGAACATTTACATCATAAAAAGTCTACTCAAGTCCACCAGTATCAGTAAAAAATACACAATCTCTGAAGTAGTAAACTCCACATTGAAAAAATTTGTAACTAATGGAGAGGTTGCTGCTAGCAAACACTTTATATGTCATTGCTTAATCTACAAATAAAGTGCCCGTTACCCTTGAAGAATAAAATGCTTTTGTTGCATGCAATAAAAAAATGAAAAGCTAGTAATACCGCAATAGGGAATGGATAGCAAACTGTTAACAGGTTCATAGTTACTAGGTATCTTTGCCAAAAAGACTGCAGCATCCACCCCCTTTACAACACAATACAGCATCAGCAATGCATTTACCTACTGTGGGAGTAGAACCCACAGCCTTCAGCATCTAAAGCAAGTACACTATCTGTTGTGCTATTAACAATGCAAGCAGACTAAACATAAGCAGCACTAAACTTTTGCTCCCCTGCAGCTCTTAGCTCCTTGTAAAATCTACTCGACACTCAGCTGTATCTCTGAACTTTTCAGCACAAGAAATCTGGAAAAAGCCAAAATTTATTGGGGGGGGGGGGGACAAAAGGCCAAAAACCAGGGACACATTTTAAACATTGCTTGTATAATGTTTGAAAGTTGCTAGAATAAAATGCTGCGTTACCACCATACATTTCACTGCCACGTCTTGAACCCAGGGGACCCCGTGCAAAACAGTCAGAGCAACATACCACTACGCCAAATCAACTGTTTTGCGAAAGAGGAAGACTGAAACTTAAATAGCTACCATTTAGTGAAGTCAGTTCTCACCATAGCACAGCTGTCAACCTCTTAGCACAAAATACCTGAACAAAGCCAATAATGGGTGACTACAACCACCAAACATTCAGTGAATTCAGTTCTCACCATAGCTCTCAACCACTTAGCAAATAACACCCGGACAAAGCCAGTAATGGGAGAATATAGCCCCCAAACATATTCAGTGAAATCAGTTCTTACCATAGCTCTCAACATTAGCAAAAAACCTGGATGAAGCCAATACATACCTGAAAAAGCCAATACTGGGTGAATACAGCCCCAAACATATTCAGTGAATTCAGTTCTTACCATAACTCTCAACCCTAGCACAAAACCTGGACGAAGCCAATAATGGGGGGAATTCAGTCCCAAACACAGGGATACATTTCAAATATCCATCTTGTACACTTAGAAAATTGCTAGAATAAAAGCTTTTGTTACCATACACTTTCTGAAGAATATGAAGTCTGATATTGAAGTGTGTCTATTTTTTTAACTTTTGTTAACCAGGAAAGTCTGACTTTGAAAAAAAAAAGCTAATTTTTAGCAGAGGCCCAGGGAGAAACACTCCAGACAGCCAAGAATAAAACCAGAGAACATGTAGCTGTCAGGCAACAAGGACACAAATGCAGAAACCACAGATTTTATGAGGAACAGAAAAAGTATGAAGGAAAATCCTGCAACATTTTTACAAATGGTGGTGGGTAGGGAATTCAGGCTCTTGCCAGTTGGGCCCAAGGTACAGGGTTCAAGCCTTATTCTCTACCCACCACCATGTACACCTGGGGCATTTTACACACACACACCTCTACCTGAAAGTGTCCCACATCTTCCGTTCGTTTACTCCTGCGTGCTATTCCGTTTCGCTCCTGGCTGCTTGTAAACCCGTCTGTGTGAGTTCCCACTCACAAACTGCTATCAGGTCCTGCTTGTAAACCTGTCTGTTCCCGCTCACAAACTTAGCGACGATGATGTCAGCACATCTGCGACTGTCCTGTTAGGACTTCTTTCTTCTTAAAGAAGAACGCTCATTTAGAAGGTCTCACAGCCAAGTTTGAATTTTAAAGAAGAGGGACAGATTACTATTCCCTCTCCTGCTCAGGCTACACTACTTGAAAAGTTATCATAATATTTGCATAGACTACAGGCAAGTATTTTGATAACTGGTCAACCTAGAGTAACAGATCTCCTACCTTAGGACCAACAGACTGAGTAAAGGAACACTAATGTCTTGGCATGTCCACTGTAGAGGACCAAAAGGGGCAGTTACAGCTTCAGGGAGGGTGATGACAGTAAAGTATTTCTTAATGGTCATTTGATACCATGGACAAGAGGAGGCAAAGCCTTTTACATTACCATGGTTCTAAAGCCAAAGACATGTTGACCTCAGACAGGAAAGTCCTTTGACTCCTGTTACGCAGCAGTTAGTGAACAGACATATCAAAGAGCACTAATTAGTTCTGGAGAGCAAGATAAAATGGCATTTTGTTATGCACAGTTTGAATTTATCCCTTCTGTGATGAGACAGTACTAACACAGGGCTTGCAGAACAGCAGACATGCTACAACTGCAGTCCCTGTCTTTGGAGACAGTCTCAGACCTAATGGTGACATTATAGTGGAATGATAAAGCTAATAAATTATGGTTTATATTATAAAGCTGGATTGGTAAGGAGCTTTGTAGGCAAATAGTGGAATTTTACACCTTTAAACAGAGGAGGCTAGAATTCACAAACCTGAGCGATAAAGGTTGCAAAGTCCTATTAACGTTGCAGTTGAATGGAGATAAGTATTTAAGTACTTACACATAAACGCATACAATAAATATGCATTATAAATGTACATACATCTGCATGGGTATTTGTATGTGTGAATGTTACATATGTATTTTACACACATGTGCAAACACAAACACACATGCATAACAATGCACACACACACACACACACACACACACACACACACACACACACACACACACACACACACACACGCACACACGCACACACACACACACACACACACACACACACACACACACACACACACACACACACCTCTACCTGAAAGTGTCCCACACCTTCCGTTCGTTTACTCCTGCGTGCTATTCCGTTTCGCTCCTGGCTGCTTGTAAACCCGTCTGTGTGAGTTCCCGCTCACAAACTGCTATCAGGTCCTGCTTGTAAACCCGTCTGTTCCCGTTCACAAACTTAGCGACGATGATGTCAGCACACCCGTGACTGTCCTGTTAGGACTTCTTTCTTCTTAAAGAAGAACGCACGTTAAAAAAAAAAAAAAACTTTCTTTGAAATTATCTAGCCGATTCCAGGGGGGTGCAAGTGCACCCCCTTGCACCTGCCCGCGGGGACCCTTGCCAGTTTCTAGACTATATTTATCTGTAAAGTGTGTTACCCATTTCAGCTCATATATGGCTCCTAGGGTGATAATGGTGTTTTAAAATAAACACCAAAACTTCCACCAACAACATCTTAAGATGAGTAATACAACAGCAGCTTAGAAAGACACCATTCACTTGGATAGGTTTTCTGTTTTTACTCTAATCAGGTATATGTTTTATTTTCAGCGTGATGAAGGCATAGTTATACTTTCTTTTTAACAATAAATTATATCACTAAACTTTTTTTTCTCTTAATGAGACTGTTCTGAGCAGTTGATGAGATTATGACACACAATGTTGCTCTTCGTGCAGTGATTGGTTAGAATATAAACAAAGATAGTGTTGTCACAGTCAGGTACAGGAATATAAACAAAGATAGTGTTGTCACAGTCAGGTACAGGAAATAAGTGGGAAATGTGTTACTCCAGAAACTGAACAACATGATGTCATTTCTCACACCCATAGTGATGTATTCCTGGAAATTATTGAGTTTTGCGTTATTTATTAAAGGGTTTGCCATCAGATTTCACCAGCACTAAATACTGCTGCCGTTGCTGCTTAGAATGACTGAGACCTTGGTGTTATGAGTAACAGTTAGTACCAACACAGATGGCATCTGACAGCTTCATGGCTGTGGCACCCTCTACTTCTTTGAGGTGCCATCTGTTGGATCCAGAATATCATGTAAGAGTAACTTTGTGTTGTACAATATTTAAGCTTTGGGTCTGGATGTTGATACATATTTTAGTGACTGAGGTCCAGTTTCACCACAGGTAAGCTGGCAGTACAGTGGACAGTTTTATGGTTATTAAATGTTGAAAAAAGTATAGTATTTGCTGCTGTTTGGAAGGATGATTTGTCGTATTACTTTTCCTTCATTTCTACAGATTTATCTGCATCAAACAGCCAAGTATATTTCCCAATACCTACCAGACATTTAGAAGTGCTTAATCATGTTTTCTTACTAAGTGTTGCAAAGTAAGTAGTAAGTGGAGATTCTGAAACAGGATATGGTTAATGCAGAATGGGTAGCTTGAAACTAATTGCATATTGTAGTATACTGCCTGCATAATTACAACATCCTCATTGTACCATAAAGCACAGAACAATTAAAATGGAACACACAAGACTGTGTACAGATTATAAAACAGCACACAGATGATGTAGTGTTGTGGGATGATATATGTTGCATAAGTCTTTTAATTTCTCAAGAAACATTTGAGTAATCCATATGAGGTGGATAGGCAAGTTTAAATAAGAAACTTTGCCCTTTCCACTTCAGTTCTACAGTTACTGACAGCAAGCAGCTAAGTATCTTCTGCTGTATGTAGTGTACTGTATATTGAAAGAGCTCACTCGCAAATTCAGATCTGAACTCTCTTCTTAAATTGTGTCAATCATTTTACCTGCATGATTAGCCTTAGTCTACTGTACACAGGCTCAGGTGGGCATTTGTTTCAGCCGTGGTCAATTCACATTAGCAGAGCTGGCATTTTATTTATCAGATTTACAAAGAAGAGAGATCATATTGAGATAAAAATGTGCAATGTTTACAGGGCTGAAATCTTCAGTGCAGTATAAACACAGTGCAATATAAACCACTGAGTGTAGATTATGAAATTGAATATGCCTGATGCAAAATACATAACATAGCCAAATGTGGGTCCAAGTATCAGATACATATACAAAAATGGATGTTTATGTTACATTTGTTCATTTCCAGACAGCTAGACTTTGCACTAGAGCTGAATTTAGAGGAAAACAGCCACAATAAAAAAAACTGCATGTATTATGAGACGGTGCATATTTAACACAGAATGGATAGCTCAAACTATTGAAATAAGAACACAGCAGTGCAGTTTATAGTCTGGCTAATTAGACAGGAAGGAATATGAAGCAACCATAACTTACATCAATGTGTAGTATGAAATGTTCCGAGTAAATTATGAAACAGCATGATTAATATAAAATAAGTAACACCAAGTCCTGAAATAAAAACTGGCAAGTGTATATTGTTTGAATAACAGCCAAAAAAGAGCTATGAAGGAACAATAACTCAGTGTTATGAAACTGCATTTGTCTTCATCTAGTAAAATGGAACAAGTATAACAGAGTAAATCACTTAGCATCTGGAGCAGGCATATACCAGAATAAATCACTTAGCATCTGGAACAGGCATATACCAGAATAAATCACTTAGCATTTAGAGCAAGCATATAACAGAATATATCACTTTCCATCTGGAGCAAGCATATACCAGAATATATCACTTACTATCTGGAGCAGGCATATAACAGAATACATTACTTAGCATCTAGAAAATACATATAGCAGAATCAATCACTTAGCATCTAGAGCAAGCATATAACAGAATGTATCACTTTTCATCTGGAGAAAGCATATACCAGAATAACTCACTTAGCATCTGCAGCAAGCATACACCAGAATAAATCATTTAGCACCAAGAGCAAGCATATAACAGAATATACCACTTTCCATCTGGAGCAGGCATATACCAGAATATATCACTTTGCACCTGGAGCGGGCGTATGGCAGAATAAATCACTTAGCATCTTGAGCAGGCATATACCAGAATATATCACTTTGCACCTGGAGCAGGCATATGGCAGAATAAATCACTTAGCATCTTGAGCAGGCATATAATAGAATATATCAATTAGCATACGGAGTAGGCATATACCAGAATAACAGAATAAATCACTTGGCATCTGGAGCAAGCATATACCAGAATATATCACTTTACATATGGAGCAAGCATATACCAGAATAAATCACTTAGCATCTGGAGCAGGCATATACCAGAATAAATCACTTAGCATCTGGAACAGGCATATACCAGAATGCATCACTTAGCATTTAGAGTAAGCATATAACAGAATATATCACTTTCCATCTGGAGCAAGCATATACCAGAATATATCACTTACCATCTGGAGCAGGCATATAACAGAATACATTACTTAGCATCTAGAGAAGACATATGGCAGAATAAACCACTTAGCATCTTGAGCAGGCATATAACAGAATATATCAATTGGCATACGGAGTAGGCATATACCAGAATAACAGAATAAATCACTTGGCATCTGGAGCAAGCATATACCAGAATATATCACTTTACATATGGAGCAAGCATATACCAGAATAAATCACTTAGCATCTGGAGCAGGTATATACCAGAATAAATCACTTAGCATCTGGAACAGGCATATACCAGAATGCTTCACTTAGCATTTAGAGTAAGCATATAACAGAATATATCACTTTCCATCTGGAGCAAGCATGTACCAGAATATATCACTTACCATCTGGAGCAGGCATATAACAGAATACATTACTTAGCATCTAGAGAAGACATATAGCAGAATAAATCGTTTAGTATCTGCAGCAGGCATATACCAGAATAAATCACTTAGCATCTGGAGCAGGCATATACCAGAATATATCACTTTTCATCTAGAGAAAGCATATACCAGAATAAATCACTTAGCATCTGGAACAGGCATATACCAGAATAAATCACTTAGCATTTAGAGCAAGCATATAACAGAATATACCACTTTCCATCTGGAGTAGGTATATACCAGAATATATCACTTTGCACCTGGAGCGGGCATATGGCAGAATAAATCACTTAGCATCTTGAGCAGGCATATAACAGAATATATCACTTAGCATATGGAGTAGGCATATACCAGAATAACAAAATAAATCACTTGGTATCTGGAGCAAGCATGTACCAAAATATATCACTTTGCATCTGGAGTTAGCATATACCAGAATATATCATTTAGGATCTAGAGCAACCATATACCAGAATAAATCACGTAGTATCTCGAGCAAGTATATACCAGAGTATCTCACTTTGCATCTGCAGCATGCATACACCAGGATATGTCACTTTGCATCTGGAGCAAGCATATAACAGAATAAATCACTTAGCATCTTGAGCAAGTATATACCAGAGACTCCAGAGTATCTCACTTTGCATCTGTAGCATGCATACACCAGGATATGTCACTTTGCATCTGGAGCAAGAATATACGAGAATATATCACTTTCCATCTGGTACAAGCATGTAACTGAATATATCACTTTGCGTCTGGAGCAAGCATGTAAAGTATAGTTGTGTACACTTACCATAAATGTAGATGTTCGAGTGTATTCACTGTTGCAGGACCCAAGACTTTGGAATTCAGGCCGACTGAAGGCAACCTGCCAGTAGGATTAACCAAATGTAATGACTGCAACAGTGAAACACGAAGAACATCTGAATATATCACTTTGCATCTGGAGCAAGCATGTAACTGAATATATCACTTTGTGTCTGGAGCAAGCATATGACAGGATATATCACTTTATCACTTTTATCAAGGATGTCTGGAGCAAGCATGTAATTGAATAAATCACTTTACATAAGACCACTTAATGTTTTCATCACTGTATCTTCCTCTGTGCATCAGCTGGCTAGAATCTGCACAGCATAAAATATGTACTACCTCTGATTTACGCACAAGCTCTTGTATATCCCCAAATGCCCTGTTATTTACCCAGTCTTGAAATGGGATACAATAGCCCAAAACACTAGACTCACACCAGGTCTAAATTTCATATTTTACAACAGATTTAATTATTCTTTAGTCCTTTGCCTCTGTTGTAGTTGAAAAATTGGAATGCCCTTCCTCTGGCATTAAAAAAGAATATATAAATATGATTAAGCAACCCCCTGTAAGTGGATTTGCAACTGTAGAAACGCATACCTGTCTTCATTTCTAACCCTTACACAGGCTACAACTTGATGCAGAACTTTCTAATAATCCCTCTTTCTATATCCATTATGCACTTTTCTGTCTTACATGTTAACTCTCCTTGCCTGAATATTTCTACTTCTGTTAGTCTTGTCCTTTGGGCATCTCTCACTTCTTTCCTTGCGCAGTGTAAAATGGGCAATAACAACTGCACAGTGCTCAGCCAAACTTCAACTTTCTTGTATGACAAGTTCTCTGCAAAATGTCCTAAACTGGTTCATGTAGCTGTATATATGGTTCTATATTTCCATATTATAGTGGCATTGTGAATATTTAATGCTGTTTTTGCAGTGCTGATATATTTATGATAATTTTTTTTGGGGGGTAGTACAAACTCTAGAACAATATTGCACCCAGTATCTGTAAATATAATGTTATTATCCTTACCCCAAGCTTCCATTGTATTTGAACTCTGGCCAGTTGGACTTTTCCAGTTACCAAAGGAAAGCAAATTAAAACAATCAAATGAACATCTTTTATTGTAAAGTATTTACAGAAAAGGCATGCAATAAACTATCACACTGACAGCAGCACTGCCAAACTGAAAATCAAAACAAGCTTTGATTTTTGTCATGGGAGTGATTTTATCTTATAACATTTGCAACTCTTTATGGTCTTCATTTACATTAACAACACCAAACACTAAACTAAACTTGCAAGTAGGTGTCAGTGCTGTAGGGAAGTACATACAATAACCCAGTGCTCAGAAGTGAAGTGTAGGAAAGGAAGTGCAATAACCCAGTGCCCAGAAGTGAAGTGTAGGAAAGGACGTACAATAACCCACTATTCATCACTGAGATAAATAAAAGGGTTTACAACAGTGTATTTTTCTGCACTGCGGTATAGGAAAGGACTTAAAATAACCCACTATTCATCACTGAGGTATAGTAAAGGATGTGCAATAACCCACTGTTTAGCATTGAGGTGAAAGAAAGGAGTTACAATAAACCCTTGCTTAGCAGTGAGGTGTAGGAAAGGATGTATAATAACCCACTGTTTAGCACTGAGGTACAGGAAAGGACTTACAATGGGCCACACCTCAGCAGTGAGGTATAAGAAAGGACATACAATAACTCACTCTTTAGTACTGAGGTGTAAAAAAGGACTTACAATACCCCCCTCCTTTGAGCATTGAGGTATACGAAAAGATGTACAATAACACCTTGTTCAGGACTGTTGTATATGTAGAATACCAACTGCTGCTGAAGAAATATGCTGATAATAAAAGCCCAAGTGAACCTAAAAACATGTACACCTCTGCCTCATCCTTGTACGATACCTCAGAAGTAAAAGTGATTTCTCAGTATACATAACCATATTGCATTTCATTTCACCACGGCATTCCTGCGGAATTTTCCGTAACAGTTCTTCTTGAACTCATTATAGTGCAGAACCTTGAGGACAGTTTGAAAATGTCTCATGGGTCTTTTTGTAATTGCAAATGGTTTAAGTCTGCATCAGTGCTTGAACTGCACATAGAAGCAGCCTTTAATTTCAGCAACACTTATCCCTTTTTTTCTCTGTAAACCTGTTTGACTTTCAGCTCATACCACTAGGGTTAGGCATTCCTGCACATATGCTGTACTATACTTACCACTTCTCATGATGCAATTTTCAGGTTTATTCTGTTTGCATTTCTTCTGTATGTTACAAATCCCACTTTTGATAAGATTTTGCAGTATTGTAGTACCAAATATTTTGTGACATACGTTAAGACGTATTGGGTTAGTAAGTTTACACTGCGTGATACTGAATGTGTTTTGTTGTATTGCACAGTTGCTGTTTTATTATTTCTGTAATCATATGTCCCCCTTTAAAAATGTTGCAACTATGATTCCCACTCATCAGGTTACTATATTAAGAAATGTGTAATTGCACCTACTCAACTGGATATTGCATTCCTAGTAATTTATCATGTAAATAAATATATGTGAAGCTATGCAAGTTAAACCAGAGTGAAAAGCAGAGACTGTACATCTTAATAATAAAATATGTTCATAGATAGTTACTAGGCACACAATGCAGGAAGACATTGAGTAGCCTAACCCAGTTTCCCACTTCCCCCAAATCACTCTCTTGTTAAGTGACTTGTACAGAGTCACACAGTAGGAAGTGAAGGCAGAGGGCATCAGTTTTTATACAGCAGGAAGCAGTTTGTTAACAGGTCATGATGTAAATCCTATGTGCTAACAGGCAGAGGACAAAACAATCTTTCTTATCACAAAGCTATTGTTGTAAGCATTAACCATTGTCAAACAGTTTGTTTGACATCATTTGAGAGTATAGTCTCTCAGAAAATAGCAGAGGGCAGGAAGAAATGCACATATAAACATATAATGATTAATACTCACTATCAGTAGTCAAATTAGCAGAGAAAAAACTGTAGTATATTATGCATTCAATGTGTAAGCCAGCCTGGTGCATTCTGTTTACAGCTGCCAAACACATGTAGTTACTGTCAAGAGGAAGGTAGTTCTGATCCTTTCCCATCACTTTCTATCTTTGCACTGTGCTTCCAGAAATTTCTATTTATTTATTTATTGATGTTTGATTACCGGGAACATTTGACTGGGTAGGTGCCCATTTTCAGTGGAGGTTCAGGTAGAAACGCTGCAAAGTATTACTAAGATGTGCTTACCGGTGTTTGCTACTGCTGCTAATGTCTTAGAATTTGAATTACTAATTAATAAATTGAATCATTTTAGGGACTAGGCTTTTATTTTAAGTTATAAAACATTTCAAAACTTGATGAGTTACAAAACTCATCCATCCCAACTCTTTTAAAACTTACTCAAGATGCCTTCTTCTCCACAGAACAGTGGATGAAAGACAACCATCTAGCACTTAATGCTGCTAAAACTAAACTAATGATATTTACTCCCTCTAAAACTAATAACTTTGATAGAAATTTATTCTCCATCACCAGCCAAAATAACACACCTCTTGAGCTGGTATCTGAAACCAAACTACTAGGAGTCCAAATCGATGACAAGCTTAAATTCAACTCCCATCTACTACTAAACATAAAAAAAACCCATCAAAAACTCGGCATGCTCTACTGACATAATCGGTTCCTCACCTCAACTACAAAACATACTCTTTCTACCACATTTCTCCTTCCCTCCCTTCTCTATGGTGCCCCTCTTCTAACAAACCTACAATCATCTCTCAAAACCAAACTGTCCTCATGCTACAATAAAACAGCCAGATTTGCCACCAGCAACAAATCATCAACCCATCACTGTGAACCTCTTCACAAACTCAACTGGCTAGAACTTCCCAACTACCTCCTCTACACTCAACTCACCTATGCTCATAAACTCATATTCCAGCCATCCCTCTGTCCCTCCCTCTCAACTACCTTTAAAATGCACCACACCCAAAGACTTCTAAGATCAAACAATCAAAACCTTATTGAGGTTTACAGACCCCTCCACCCCCCAGGACAAAACCTCCTGTCCTTCTCACTAGCACGCCTATGGAACTCACTACCCCCCTCCATTCGTACAACCACTAGCCTCCCATACTTTAAAAAATTACTTCACTCTCACCTAACATCAGCATGGCAATGCTCCTGCTCCCATCCCCCATGACCTACTCTCCACTCTTCTTTCTCTTCCCCTTCTTACAAATCCCAGATAGCGAATTCATGCTTGCTTGTAGTATACAACTCCTTATTTGTACCCAGCAATCTCTTAGCCTACTGCATCTAACTACCTATCCCACGAAAAAAAAAAAAATCTACTTTTAATACTATTGCATTTATTACTTTTGATTAAAATATATTTGATCTGTCTTATAACCAGAAATTGTACAATGTTACTCTCTGTAATCTTCATGTAATCTATGTGTGGAACTTAATCTTTGTATAATCTGTATGTGGAGCTTTTCTCCCCAGGACTCCATTGAAAACGGGTTCTTTAGGCCCAATGGACTATCCTGGTTAAACAACTGCAAATAAATAAATAATAAATAAATTTATTTTGGCGATGACTTCTACAGCATTAAAAATTATAAAAAGATGAAGGGACTGAACGGCTTCTGGCACTTGCATCAACTCAATGATGAGGAAGAGATAAAACAGTAAAACAGCAACTGTTGAACTACAGGTGTTTTGTCTGCATTTGATATGAAAATTTAATCCTGGTTTGTCTTACAGTCAGGCCTCTGACATTCTGTATCCCGGAGGCCTTTTTTTTTATTGTTTTTCCAGTGCCCGTCAGCCACTGTCCCTACTATGTCATTAAAATGGGAACTCAGCAGACTCATCAGTAAATAGTTTTCCTCAAGACAACAGCTTCCTTTTTAACCTGCTTAAAAGTTTATGTAAACAAAAAATAAGGACACATACATGCCTCACCTGTCTCTTCACTGCTGAAAATAAGGAACCTAATTTGACTGGGTGGCTGACCTTTAATGGTATCCCATATAGCTTAAAAGCAAGAAGAGCATTCAATGGTAAACTCCTGAGTAGAGTAGATACTTTGTTTCAGTGGCTGAAGTAAGCACAGTTGGTTGCCTATAATAGCTGTTGGAAAGAGCCTCACTTTCTCTTTCTGTGTTCTCCTGTGTCCCTACAGTGCTGGATTAGCATACTATCTCTCTCTCTCAGTCTCAGTCCACAC
Source organism: Protopterus annectens (assembly GCF_019279795.1). Taxonomy (NCBI): domain Eukaryota; kingdom Metazoa; phylum Chordata; order Ceratodontiformes; family Protopteridae; genus Protopterus; species Protopterus annectens. The sequence goes on from NC_056727.1 coordinate 161,007,334, forward strand.
TGTAGGTCAAATATATGTGAAAGCATTTCCAGCAAACTAACTGTGCACTCACTATTTTGGGTTAACTTACAAAACTAGAAGCCGTTTTGGTACGTTGACTGGGGTAGACCATTCCACCTCACTGCACTATGTTTACTGGAAAAGTACAACTTGAATTCATTTTATCCCTCTCCCTCCCTCCGTTTCAAACACCCCAAACCTCCCATTGGTTGACATCAGTTTTATCACTTTCTTATACCACTGTCCATTTACAAGAGTCTATATTATAAGCACGAAAGACCTTTTCAGCGAATACGAAAACAGCGACACATATTGCGCGAACCACGGAAACACCGAACACCCTTCTTCTTCTTTCGGCTTTTTCTGGTTAGGGGTCACCACAGTGGATCACCTGTCTACGCCTGATTGGCAGTGGAGTTTTCTACAGTGTCAAGTTGCCAGCCCGACATGCAACCTTCCACTGAAGGTACACACATGCACACACTCACACCTAGGGCCAATTTAGAGTATCCAATCCACCTACAGCATGTCTTTGCTAAACCGCAAAATTCAAAATCTCGAATCATCATAGTTGGTCAACCCCACCGCCTGCTACATACTACCTACCCAAACAAAATAAATAAACCACATACATACACTAAACAAAACCCTACTTCTAACCCTACACTAAACCTTGCATACATTATCTATGCACTTACCTTAATCTGCATCCTAACCCTAAGGTCCGTAACTATCGCACACTTACCTTAAGGAGCTATACCGCAGAAGGGCCAACTATGATGATTCGACATTTCGAATTTCGCTGTTCAGGACGATTGGTGTTTTCGCGGTTCGGTGAATATGTGTCGATGTTTCCGTATTCACGTAAGTGGACCTTAGCGATTCTAATAGGGAACCCATTTACAACACTGCCTGTCCACTCATCCCCAGTCTTTTTCATTTTATGACTTATTAAATTTGTAACTATATTTTAAAAATCCCACATATAATACTTTATACAATTACTACCTCAGTACTGTTACTTGCTCTTGAATTATTCTCAAACAACAAATGCCAGAATTTTTGCAATCATGCTAACAACACAAAAAAATGCTACACCATAACTGTTTCCTCCTTCATTCTCCATAGAACTCAGTGAAAAACATCTCCCTTCTTTCCTCCTATGGCCCAAGTCTAAATACTCTCCCCAAAACAAACGAACATTAAAACAAGTGACCCTGATCACTCTGTCACCACTTCATTCTATATAACATGAAAATCCCCTCAACCACTAAAACCACTATAAAAATAGCTTCAGTATTACCCCAGTCTTCCATTAACTATTATTAGTATACAACAACAAATCCAACTCTGATCCATTCCAGTTTAACACCACATATCTTCATTCCAGCAAACCCCCCCCCATTTGTTTCTGTCCTACTGGTGCAAGTAGCATTAAAAATAAGCTAGAACAACTGGGGGGATTTTCTTGAAACACTTACCTGACCCTGTTGCCATATTAAATATTTGAACTGAAGATAGGATTGTTTTATTCAGTAGTTTGATAAAGGCTGTACATTGTTGTATTAAAGTGCTTCTTTCTTTTAGTAAAACAAATGTCTTTTTATGAGTACTTCAGTCAACATTGTTCTGTTTTAGTTATGTTTATACATTCATAGGTTCATAGGTAAGTACTAGGATAGATGCCTTGCAGGCCATTTTAAGCCTAGCCAATTTTTCTTTTTGTGCTTTAATTAACCTGTCTTGTTTAATGTTAGATTGCTCTTACCCAGTCCTCGGTGAATAATTATATACTACCGCTAGTGATAATAACTAGGATCATACCATTGATAATTTGAGGGGATACATGAATGGGATAAATTATTTAGGAGCTGCCTATGTACATTAGTTGTATAGAGGGCCGACCTGGGGTAAATTGTCCTTTTTCCCATCCATAGATCTAAGTTGTTCTTGAATATGGACAGGGATGAGATTTGTTTTATGTGGATGGGTAATCTGTTTCAGAGGAATGGTATCCTCCATGACATACACCTGTCCCCCAAATCATTCTTTTTATGTTGCAGAAGAGGTTTAAATCCCTAGGCTGAGTATTTCTGATGTCATTTGACTTGCTGATGTGCAGTAAATCCATCCATATTGGGTCAGAGGATACCTTGTATGCCAGACAAAGTCACCTCTTAGCAGTCTTTAAGATACTGAGTATAGTGACAGGGCTTTGCCTTGGTCCATGTAGGACATATTATTTGGGGTTTGTATCCTTCTAATACAGTTGTTGCATGTGTCTTTACAGATGCATGCCAAAGAGGGCATTATTCTCAATAACTGCCTAATGAGGGCGGAGTCAAGGAGGACAATGACATCCTTAGATCTAGACACAATCCCTTTGTTTATAAGCTGTGCAACATAAAAGGACTTTCTTATAACAAAGGGTACATGTTAGTTGAAAGTAAGGTCACTGTCCACATAATTTCCCATTTTCCAAACAACTGGATCATATCTTATCATATCGTATTGTCAATGTGGTAGGTCCCCCAGGAAGATAACTTCAAGGATACAATAATACATTTAATTTCAGTAGAAGACTTTGGCACCAGTTATTTATTTGGGACAGTCCTTCCTCCAAGATAGTTAACTCATATGGGGATTCAATGTCTGCTCTTAGCTTGCAGTCATCTGCAAATTTAATCAGCTACAGAGCTTTGGTATTGGCTTTTACTGCAGAGAACCAGATACCAAACAGGTTCCTAAACACTGAGGCAACATCTATATTTAAGTTTTGCTAGCATATTTGTCAGAGAGGGAGAACTGGTCAAATGAACTTTTTCAAATGGGAAAAAGGAAAGGTAAGAGCATCGTTCCAAATCTTCATATTTTGAGTATGATGACTTTGACAATACAAAACTGGTAGTGATGAAATCTACCAATGCTTCTTTTGACCTTACTAACACCATTCAGTTTATCAACAGGGCTAAGGCTCCTGCTAAACATAATTCGGCCTTAAAAATATGAAGTGTCTTTATTAATCAGTACTGACTAGTAATGCAAAAGGAGCAGTCCAATTATTAAAAGATTCACCCTTCAAACTGTGGTCAATTACTGCAAGGAATCATAGGTCACACTTTAATTTTGATGGTGTAATTAAGAAGTGTGAAAAAGTCGATGCGTTATAAAACTTTACAATGGAATAATGCTTACTTTTCATAGGATTATAGGGTCATAGGAGCTTACTAGGTTAACAGCCTCAGGGCCTTTACAAGCCTAGCCAAATTCATTTCATGTTCCCAAGGGTGTCTGGTTCAAGTAGACACTAAAATCAGCACCTATTGCCTCAGTGTGTTTACATTCAGGTGTTATCCCAAAGGTGTTTAGTGTCACTAAATGCCCCATGGATAAAGGACAAATACTGAAACAGAGGAGGAGCAGATGACTTAGGTAGCTACTAGGATTAGAGTCAAGAGGACCATTGACGAGCCTGGCCCCAAAAAATTCCAGTTGTCCCTAAGCACTATTTGGTAGAATGATTTGATTATGGTCACACAGTAGGCAAATGAGGGCTGTGGGGAATCTATTCCTCTAACAAACGAACTACAGCTCACTGCCTTATCCCTCTATGGCAAGTGCCTGACCATTTGAGATAAAGCAGGTAAAGAGTTCAGGAGGATTTTAATAAAATATAATGATTTAGAAATAGTTTCCTTAAAAAGTAAAATAGAATTACTGGATCTTCACTGGAGAGATGGGGCATTTGTACAGTACTTTAGGGGAAATGTCTAAAAAAAATCTGATAAAACATATTATGGAGGATAAGATGAGAAAAATACTCAGAGGTGAAAAAAAACACTGTCCAATAAAAATTCCAATAAAGTAACTTAATTTGAGTGATTTTAGCACAGAGGTCCCATCTAGGGCAGTATTACAACAGTCAGTCCCAAGAAATCTTTTGAGGCAATTAGAGGTTCTATCTTTATCAGGGAGCAGAAGAAGTGTTTGCCAAAGAGGTCCAAGGAATAGTTGCATTCAAACATGGTCTTTTTCATGAGATGGTAGAGGATGGAGAATGCATGCTGGTTCTAGGGCAGTGAATGAAGGAACAAAGTATGATGACAATAAATTGCTATTTTTAGATGTTTCAATATACGAGAGTGTCTAAAATGTGATAGCCGAAGGGAAGAAATATACAGAAAAATTAGGAGAGTAAGTATTTAGATTACTGTTTTATGCACCCTATGCATACTAAGAAGAACATAATGTTGTTGTTGTTGTGTCTTTCGGCTTTTCCCGGTTAGGGGTCACCACAGCGGAACTCCGGTCCGCTAATGATTGGCAGTAGATTTTTATGTGCCGAGTTGCCAGCTCTGATGCGCAACCTTCAACGAAGGTATGCCCATTCACGCATGTCTCCACACAGAAGACGCTTTAGCTGAGAATCAAACAGGACAACGTCTTACTGTGAGGCGACAACGCTACTGCAGCACCAAGGCAGTTTACAAAAACATCAAGATTAACTACAGAAGATGTGTTATAAGCAAAATTGGATGAGATAAATACATTTGCTATTGGAAATAAATGAAATAAATTATCCAGAAGAATTAATAAATCAAGTTAGAGCAGAAGTCATGGATAAATGAAATGGGATTTATGCCCCTATAACTGACGTTGAGTTGGACGCTAGTTCCAGGCCAAAAGCAGTAAACAAGGTTCCATTTTCAGGTGCTTTTGAGGTTGCTTAGGATACCTATTGTAAGTGCAGTGTCTGTGAGCCCTTTTAGGTTTAGGGAGCTTACATTTAAGAGCCTTAGCATATGTGGGCCTATGTATCTGGTCCATACTATGTCTAGTGGGTGTAGTGTGAGTGCTTCTGACAACCTGGTTGGTGCTATAAGTGTTTGTATGTGAGAACTTTGCCTCCTATGACATTGTGTGACTACATCTCTCACATATTGTATTAGTTTGTTTAAAAATTAGACGGTTACCTATAAATATGAGGCAGTTGCTACAATGCCTCAGGATGGCCATATCTAACAAACTGGCTGCAGAAATAGTAGGAAAGAGCATATCAATGGCTACAGATCCTTACTATGTGATCTATGGAGGGAGGTACAATAGGGGTTTATAGCTGGCTAGCTTAGGTGCTATAAGAGTATCGATTACAATCAATACTATCTAGTCTAAACTTTGCTCCTTCTCTTACCAGAAGCAAAAGAATAGTACTAGTCCCAGGCTGCTTCCTGAGAAGTTATTAACCCAGACGTTTATGTCATCAGTGCACTTGGTATTGTCTTCTCTTAGTAGATATGGCAGATAGAACCTACAGCAGTTGGATGCTACAGAGAGCCAAGCTGCACAAGGGCCCTGAACAGTCCTCAACAACACTGGAAACGGACCACTCAGTGAAGTGCTATACACACTGCCCTATCAGTGAAGAGCAGGTGTGAAGATATGCGAAGGCTGCCAGCCTAGCTGGATAGAATTTTTCAGATAATTCTGCCATTTGTAAATATTAATCTAAGCCAAAGGCTTGTTCTCTTAAATGGAAGAAAATGCTGTTAAATGTTGAACGTAAAAAATGTAACAACAGTGCCCTCTGTTGGAAGAAAGCTGATAAGTCAAGCCCTGCATAAATGTTTGATCTCAAACTGGGACCCATGATGTCTAAACCAGCAGACTCTTTCTATTGTTTTGAGACCAGAGTTAATTACTAGAGTTTACATATATAATGTCTTTAATTACTGTGGTTTCCTGACCAGGTGCAAGATCAAAGCAGTGTAAATGCAGAGTTTCTGTTAGCCGGGGAAACCAGAAAATTGTTAAGAATGATGTAATCTAAAATGAGTCAGCAGGATGTATTATCAATTTAAAGGACTTTCTCAGAGACAGAGAGAGAGCATTTTGGATTTGTCTTCAGAACTGACCACTCACCAGCACTTGCTTTGTTCTGTCTGTATGCAAGTAGGATCTTAGACTTTAGTGTTTCTCTTAAGAAATATATAGAAATAGTAAATTTAGACTAGCTGTTTTCTATATTGATGTCAGAACTATTCTACTGTATTATTTTAAGCATTTTCTTGTGATCTCTGAACTCTTGACTAGCACTGTCTAGTAAGAAGTATTGTCTTATGTTTTTTATTATTTATTAAATATTTTTAAACCTTTCAACTGTGGCTGTTTTGTGTAGAGATAATTTAAGCTCTAGAGAACATGGCATGAATATAGTGATACTGTACACAGCACTTCAGGTAAGTCTTGCTGCTCAGTCACAGTTACCATTTGGATAATAATATTGCAGGGTAATAATTGGACACCCTTTGGTAAGGGCCTTTTTAGTAGCTGATAAGTAAGGGTCCTGGTGGCAGTGATTACTACCTTATAGACTGGACAGAAGGGGCACAGCCAGCAAACCTGTGCCAGCCTTCCACAGGAGTGCATGTGTGGTTGTATATAAATCATATCTCAAAGGGATATGAAGCACTGGTTGGACAGAGAGAGTGCTAGGAGGACTTGGCTTGGGACCCTGGCTAAGGATCCCATGCTATAGCTGTGCCAGTGGGGGAGTCTTATTGGGTATATGGAGAGAAAGGGAGAAACTATTACCAGACTGACTGTGATCTCTGTGTGCTCTTAAGGGAAATTCTACTTTACTGTGTGGGTACTTGTTATCCTTCCCAATGTGGATGCCCCTCACTGGTGTTAGTGGTGAGGACTGAGGCTCCTTGATTGCTGGGGGGGGGGCGTCACAGCAGGAACCAAATTCTGTCTGCTCCTTCTCTCACCAGGAACACAGTAGTAGCATTAATCCCACAGTGGCTAATAAGAATCAATTTTCAGGCTTTCCAGTGACTGATTCTATCAATACTAGGAAATAATGTCCATCTCCATCTTCTCTCACCTGGAGCAAAATAGCAGCAGTGATCCCAGATGATTCCTGAGCAGCAGTTCCTAGAACCACTAGTGATTGGTAGTGTAGGCTGTCATGCTACAGATTTTTGAAAGTAAGATGGAAAAAAGAATCAATACTCCAAGATTTACAGTGTGTACTAAAAGAGTGGAATGGTATGAAACAGAAGGCAACTCAAGCTTTAAGAGACTAAGGAGAGGGCCTTCCCAGTTGATCCCTACGTACCAGTAGAATGAGCAGATGAAATAAGATTGACAAGAGCATCCAAAATCAGATTTATAGTAAGGGTGGGTGGCTGAAAAGCCACTAAGATTAAAAACACAATAGCAATGCTGTAGGTTGGTGGGAAAAATCAAATGCAGTCAGGCAACAGCAGAGTCACACTGCACTTCAGCTAAATAATAATAATAATAATAATAATGCATAACACTTGCAGCTAAATAATAAATCCTATTTTTCAGCTCCACTCACTAATTAGATTGATTTGATTCATTTTCAGGGAATGGATAAGGAATACTTTTCTCTCTCTAGTCAAGAACCTTTAATACTCCAAGAAGAAAATAAACTTTTGAGGCAAAACAAAATTCAAAGTAAAATAAACTGCAATACAAGTGCAAAAAAAAAAAAAAAGAACAATCCAAACCTTTATTGAATAAATGCAAACTGAAATCAAAGGCAATCAGACAACAGAATTGGTCATACAGCACTTCAGCTAAATAATAAATCATATTTCTCAGCTCCACCCACTAATTGGCTATGTTGGCTTCAATTTCAGTCAGTGAATAGAAAATGAGTTCTTTTCTGATTTATCCTAGCAAAAAACTTTTTACAGTCCAAGAAAAAAAAAAAAAAAAAACTTTTGACATAAAACAAAATAAAAACAAATCAAGTGTAACACAGCAGAAAGATTTATTGACTGGTGCCAGGAATAAGCGCTTTCATCTCAATCATAAATTGATTAAATGACCATTTGATTTTTTTTAATGTGTTTTGTAAAGAGAGTGGTTAAAAGCAAACAAATAATATTGATTTTATACAGCACAAATATTCTGCAGATGTTTTAGTAGAAACTTTATTCATGTTATAAAAAAGTTTTAAAGATATTTTGTACATACAGTTTTTTAGAAGCGTATGTTTTAAATTTGAATGAAGGTAGTCATGTGAAATTTTAATTGTTATTTCAGCTTCTATGTATGGACTTTCTAGAGGAATCTGATGAAGTCTTTATGGTTCAGATGAAAGCTCTTATTCCTGGAACCAGTCAATAAAGTTTTTAACTGTGTTGCACTTGGTTTGTTTTTATTTTTCAGTGTGTGTCTTTGTCATCTGTAATTTTATTTAAAAAAAATTAAAATAAAATAAACTGTAATGTATCAGCAAAAATAAAATAAATAATGGAAGTATCCAAACCTTAAATTAATTTAAATTAATTTTTTAAGCAATGCCAAAATTAAAGTGCTTCCGACATAGCAAATCAAAACCAAGAAAATCTCAGTGCTAGGAGTCTAAACAAAAAACTCCACTCCCTATAATATGCTTTCTTTACCCTAGAGAATGCTGACATCTATGCGATCACTGAGATACAGTTTAAAGCTGCAGAGAGCACACCAACAGTGCTATGTTATAATGCCTTCCACACATTTAGGTCAGCTACTTCACAGGCAGGGACTAAAGTTGGAGGTGTCTCTATTTACATCAAAGATAAATATACTTCAAGGCTGGTCAAACAGAACAATGCACTTAAGCTGCTCCATGTTCAAATCACCATAGGCAAAATCCAATACCACTTCCTTGCAGGCTATAAGTCCCCCTCTATGACCCAGGAAACCCATAGCACATATTTAGACTTATTAGAAATACTAACCATTCAACCCAATACCATATTCATAGGTGACTTTAATTACCCCAGTATTAACTGGGAATCCTATACGACCCCAAAAGTACATGCACAGAGATTCCTGGATTTTGTAAATGCAAACTACCTGAACCAGATAGTCAATACACCAACCAGGGGTGCAACCATACTGGATCTGGTCCTCACTAATTTGGGAGAGTGATGCACACCCCCTACTGTAATGCCTTCCCTGGCAAGGTCAGACAACAAAATGGTGTCATTTGAAGTAAAAATAAAAACTGGACCCCCAGCTAATCCTGGAATATTTAGGAACTGTTCCAAGGCTATTAAGTGAGAACCTGGTAAAATTTCAAGCCCCCATAAACCCTGACAACACTGTTGCTTATGCAGAACTGTTCACAGAAACACTGTACAAGCATGTTAATAGCTGGATACAGGCAGCTGTCCCCATCATGGAGAAGTACAGAACTAACTCAAAAAACAAACCACCCTGGTGGAATCACAAAATCAATAGGCTGTATAACAGGAAGAAAAATATCATGGCAAAATTTAGGGGGTGCAGCACTCAGCAGGATTAAAGCACCCTCATCAAACTAAACAAACAAATCAGAGGACAAATAAAGCCTACCAAAGCCAAATGTGAGGTAAGTCTGGCCTCCTAGGCCAAGGACAACCAGAAAGCATTATTTAGCTATGCCCACAACCTCAAAGGCAATACACAGTTGTGTGCAGAGCTCATTGTAAATGGAGCCACCTATACTGAGCCAGAAGACATAGCAAACCTCTTGGCTGATAAATTAAGCTCCAACTTTACCCCTCTCTCTCCCTCAACCTTCCCTCAGGAAATATCATCAAATATAACTCTCCCTACTATCACTAGGGAACAGGTCCTTAATGCTCTTTCTAAGACCAAGAACACTGCAACAATGGGCCCAGACAATATGCCAGGATGCCTTCTAAATAGCATAAAACATGACCTATCAGGGCCTCTGGAATTACTATTTAACTGTAGCCTCCAAACAGGTTTTGTGCCTCAGGAATGGAGAAAGGCAACAGTCATCCCTCTGCACAAAGGTCAGCCATTTACAGACCCTTGAAAATACATACACATAAGTCTCACTTGTCTGATATGTAAAGCCATGGAAAGAATTATTATAGAGATAATCATAGAGATATAGTAAACCTCCAGACACAGGACCCAACCCAGTTTGGTTTCGTCAAGGGCAGATCATGCCTACTCAAAATGGTGGACTTCGTTGAGAATGTCACCAAAGAAATGGATGAGGACAAAATCGTTCACACTGTCTACCTTGACCTGGCCAAGGCATTTGACACAATACCCCATTCCGGCATTGTTGACAAACTCAAGAGATTAGGTACAAACCTGTATGACACCCGGTGGATAGCAAACTGGCTCACAGACAAGATCCAGGATGTTAGAACTGGGGAGTCCACCTCTACAAAGAGGCCAGTCGCAAGTGGAGTTCCTCAGGGATCAGTCCTTGGAATGCTCCTTTTTGGCATTTACTTCTCATAAGTCAAGGCCAATGTCAGTGGTCTCTGGCTGACTAAATTTGCAGATGATTGCAAATTAGAGCTGTCATTGAATCTCACTCACACTGACAGAAATGTTCTCCAGGAGGGGCTGACACAGACACACAACTGATGTCAGAGCCATGGACTAAAACTAAATGCCAAGAAATGCATAATAGTATCCTTTGAGAAGTCATCCATCCCTGGTAACTATTATATTGACAACACACCCCTTAGAGTTGACCCAGTAGTCAGGGACGTATTGACACACATAGTAATCTAGCCTTTGATCATCATGTGTCTACAGTGATGAGGAAATCATTCTCTATTGCATAATGTATAAACAAAGTTATGGCATCTAAGTACAAGGAAGTCATTGTTCCACTGTATTCAGCATTCATCAGACCTATCATTGAGTACAGTGTCCCCTTTGGTATGTATCTAACCAGGCATATCCAACAATTGGAACACCCACAGAGGTTATTCATTAAAAGAATACAGGGCGTAAGTAAAATGTCCTATGCAGACCGCTTCAAAACCCTATCCCTGTATTCTGTCTCCCACAGGCTTTTGAGGGGAGATTTATGCCTGACATATAGGACATTGTCAGACTCCACTCTGATGGACCTCCTGCATATACACAAAACAAACAGCACCAGAATTACCTGCTGTAAAGACTTAAACCTTGCCTGTGATATAAATACATTCTACTGGAGAGATAGGTATGTATCCCAGAGACTACTGCATCTATGCAATAGACTCCCCATCCATATGAAGCAGAGTTCCTCCCTAACCCAATTCAAGTGCAACTTGGACAATTGGATGGGAAACCGGAAATTCATCCCTGGTTTGGCAACTATGTCTCTAATGGAGGGCTCAAATGCTAGATTACTATCTATGTGTGTCCCTAAGTCCCTGATGCTTTCCTCCAAAAAAAGGAAGCCAGTCTGGTAGCCCCCTGCCATAAACAAACTCTACAACAGAAGTAGGAAACTGATGCAGAATAAGGTGGAGTCCCAACAGTGGAAAAACTCCCTTATCAGCCTCAACAAAAAGTTGAGATCCCTCATCAAATCCTCTAAAGATAGCTATGAAAACAGAATTACAACAGATAGTAAAGACAACCACAAGGCCTTCTATAGTTATGCAAAGACCCTCCATGGCAATACCCAGATTTGCTCTGAGCTACTGCACAATGGTACTGCCTATACCGAGCCAACAGATATTGCCAATATACTGGCTGACAGATTCAGTGTCAGCTTTACCCCTCCCCCCCAAGGACCAATCACAATACCAGTAGATTGCCAGGCACCCAGTATTACTGCTGTACAGGTTAAAATAGCACTGTCCAAGGCCAAGAATACAGCTTCCATGGGACCTGACAATTTTTCTGGCTGCATTCTACATGAACTACAGAGTGAACTGGCACCTCACCTGTGTGCCCTGTTCAATCACAGCCTCACCTCAGGCTTTGTCCCTACCAAATGGTGGACTGCTACAGTCATCCCTCTCCACAAAGGAGGAGTGACTACAGACCCTGGGACCTATCGCCTCATTAGCCTGATGAGTCTGATTTGCAAAGCTATGGAACGCATCATCATGGACCTAATAAACAAGGATATAGGGAATCTCCAAACTCTGGATCCCACACAGTTTGGTTTTGTGAAGGGTAGATCATGCCTGCTCAACTTGGTCAACTTCTTTGAGTCAGTCACCAGAGCTGTGGATGAAGGCAACGTGGTTCATACAGCCTACCTTGATCTGGCCAAGGCGTTTGATACCATTCCCCATTCAGGAATCATAGAAAAACACACTAAGCTAAGCATCAACCCCTATATCACTAGGTGAGTTGCAAACTGGCTCACAGATATAACCCACCATGTGAAAGTAGCAGACTCCAAGTCAGACTGCCGACCAGTCACAAGTGGAGTCCTACAGGGTTTGGTCCTGGGTCCTCTCCTGTTTGTTATCTACTTCACTGAAGTCCAGGCCAACAGAAAGGGTCTCTGGCTGACAAAGTTCGCAGATGATTGCAAGTTGGGAGCTATTATTACTTCCCCAAGTGATGTTGACGTCCTACAGAAAGGCCTCACTGAGACCAACGACTGATGTCAGGACCATAGCCTTAAGTGCAATACCAAAAATGTCGTCATCCCCTTTGGGAAAAACCCGGTTCCCATTAATTACCACATCGATGGCAGTCCACTGAACACAGAAACATACCTCTCAACTGTACAGAGTTTTGCAGAATGTTCAGATTTTTGCCTAATATTTTTTGGTCCATTTTTCATAAAATTGTGTTTTTCTTGCAAATTAGAGGCAAATCATTAAAGAGTGGAGTTAGAAAATAATGACAGACATTTGAGTTTCAGACTGCATACCCTTCAGAAAATTCATGCTAATGCAAAATCTGTTATTCTACCAACTTCTTATGTCTGTAAGAGCAATATTTAAAAATTGTCCCTATTTTTGGTCCTTTGTCCCATTTTACATATGGCTTTGTCCAGATTTCTTGTTCTAAGAGGTTGAGAGGTATGCACAGAAGGTGTTATAAGAGATCTGGGAACACAGGTTGATAGAAGCCTCTCTTTTGACCACCACATTGCCACTGTGGTCAGAAGTTCCTTCTATGTGGCACATCTCATTACTAAGGGTTTTGCAACTAGGAAGAAAGAGGTCATTGTCTCCCTCTACTCTTCCCTCATTAGGCCAATCATTTAGTACAATGCCCCATATGGCATGTACCTCACTAGACACCTGCAACAACTGGAGAGGCCACAAAAGTACCTCACAAAGAGGATCCTAGGCCTTAAACACTTGTCCTATATCAACAGACTCAAAAAACTCCAACTATTCTCTGTCTCATATCACCTACTTATATGCTTGACATACAAAGCCATGTCTGATCCAGCTCTGTTAGAAATGCAGCATCTAAAGAAATCTGGATCCCTCCGCACCACACACTCTGGTGACCTCAACTTCATTACCACAATCAACAGAACATGCTGGAGGGACAGGTTCATAACCTAGAGACTGCCCTTGCTATGGAATAGATTTCCCATACATGTAAAACAGAGCACCTCACTGGCCCTCTTCAATAGAAACCTTGATGAGTGATGGGAAATAGAAAATTCACCCCGGGGATCACTCCAGTGGCTCTACTCAACAGAGGCACTGGGAACTAAGGTAAGGTGATACCATGTCATGGTAATCCTATGGGCTGGGTTTGTAAAGGCTCCAGGGTCATTAGCCTAGTACACACCTATGAACCTATGACTACTGGGTCATCTCTAAGGGGCGTGTTGTCAATATGATGGTTACCAAGGATGGAGGACTTCCCAAAGGATACTTTTATGCATTTCTTGGCATTTGGTTTTAGTGCATGGCTCTGACACCAGTTGTTTGTCTGTGTCAGCCCCTCCTGGAAACATTTGTGTCAGTGTGAGATTCCGTGACAGCTCCTAGTTTGCAATCATCTGCAAATTTAGTCAACCAGATACCACTGACATTGGCCTTGACTTCTTGAGAAGTAAATGCCAAAAAGCAGCTATCCAAGGACTGATCTCTGAGGGACTCCACTTGTGACTGGCTTCTTTGCAGAGGTGGAGTCCCCAATTCTAACTTCCTGGGTCCTGTCTGTGAGCCAGTTGGCTAACCACTGGGTGGCATATGGGTTTGCACCTAAACTCTGGAGTTTGCCAACAATGCCCTAGTGGGGTATTTTGTCAAATGCTTTGGCCAGGTCAAGGTAGGCAGTGTGAACGATTTTGTCCTCATCCATTGCTTTGGTGGCCTTCTCAGAGAAGTCCAGCAGGTTGAGAAGGCATGATCTGCCCACTGACGAAACAATCTGAGTTGTGTCCAGTGTCTGGAGGTTTGCTATATCTCTAGTGATCATCTCCATGATAACTCTTTCCATGGCTTTGCATATAAGATTAGTGAGACTTATGGGTCTGTAGTTTCCAAGCTCTGTAGATGGCCCACCTTTGTGCAGAAGGATGACTGTTGCTTTTCTCCATTCATGAGGTATGAGTCTGTTTGGAGGCTACATTTAAAAAGTAATTCCAGAGGTCATCATAGGTCATGTTTTATGCTATTTAGAAGGCATCTTGGGATATTGTCTGGGCCCAGTGATGCAGTATTATTGGTGTTAGAGAGAGCATTAAGGACCTGTTCCCTAGTGATTGTTGGAGGAGTTATATTTGATTAAAGAGATACAATATTTCCTGAGGGAAGGCTGAGGGGGATAGAGGGGTAAAGCTGGAGCTGAATTTATCAGCCAGCAGGTTTGCTATATCTTCTGGCTCACTATAGGTGGCTCCATTTACAATGAGCTCTGCACACAACTGTGTATTGCCTTTGAGGTCACGGACCTAGCTAAAGAATGCTTTGTGGTTGGGTTCAAATTTGGCTCTGGTAGACTTTATTTGTCCTCTGAGGTGGTTGTTTAGTTTGATGAGGATGCTTTTATCTTGCTGGGTCTCTTAATTTTTGGCATGGTTTTCCTCCTTCTGTTATACAGCCACTCAGGAATCATTGAGAAACTCACCCAGCTAGGAATTAACCCATATGTCACTAGATGGTTAGCCAACTGGCTCACGAATAGAACACATGCAGTCAAAGTTGGGAATTCCATCTCTACCTGCAGACTGGTTATCAGTGGTGCACCGCAGAGATCTGTGCTGGGCCCCCTACTGTTTGGAATCTATTTCTCAGAAGTACAAACAAAAATAGATGGCCTGTGGCTTACCAAATTCATTGATGACTGCAAACTGGATGCAGTCACTGAGTCCCCCAATGATGTTGACATACTATAAGAGACAGGGTACTAACCTATGAACCTATGAACCTATGAACAAAAAGGGTTTACAGAGACAAATGATTTGTGCCAAAGCCACAGACTTAAGCTAAATGCAAAAAAATGTGTTATCATCCCTTTCGTCAAAGGGGAAGTCCCTGCAAATTACAATATTAACAGTACTCCCCTTAGCTCAAACCCTGTGGTGAGAGATTTGGGGACACAGGTTGATTGCAACCTTAACTTCGATCACCATGTGTCCACAGTGATAAGGAAGGCCTACTGTGTTGCACATCTCATAAATAAGGGCATTGCATCCAGAGCTAAGGATGATATAACTCCCCTGTACTCATCCCTCATTAGACCAGTAATAGAGTACAACACTCCCTTCTGTATGTACCTCACCAGACACCTGCAGTAGCTGCAGACACCTCAGAGGTTTCTTGCTAAGAAAATTCAGGGCCTTTAACACATGACCTACATGGACAGACTAAAGGCACTGTCACTGTACTCTGTATCTTATAGGCTGCTGAGAGGCAACTTGTGTCTCACCTACAGAGCAGTCTCAGACCCTGCCCTAATGGAAATGCTACATATCCGCAAGTCAAACAGGGCCGATTCACTCGCTCTCAGGATTTTAACCTAGCCTGTGACATTAACAGGATATGTTGGAGAGACAGATATGTCTCCCAGAGATTACCAGTCCTCTGGAACAAACTTCCAATTCATGTAAAACAGAGCTCCTCAATGGCCCTATTTAGGCATAACTTATACAACTGGATGGAAGACCATAAATGTACCCAGGGGTGTCACCTATATTCTTCTTGGATAAGGACAGTTAATGCTGATCATAGACTTGAACTGCAAATATAGACAATACAACTTGGTCAATAAGAGAACAAGGGTATAACATGGCTAGGCTTATAAAGGCCCTAGAGCCAATAGCCTAGTAACATCTTATGAATCTATGAACCTACAGTATTATCATTTTCTGTCCTATTAGGCTGCTTCCTCTCTGAATTTCTACTCGCTACTCACAAAATCTATTATCTGTTTGACAGACCCATTAATACACCACTTCAAATACTCAATATTCAACAGCTACTAAATGCATACGTATTTTTTATACAGTTTTCCTTATTTCATATGAATGTAATCTTGTGGTGTGAATGTAATTAGCAAATGTATGTGCATTTGTTACTGTATCTCACTTAAGGTCTGTTCACCCCCTGCACAACCTTACTTATTTGCTAACTTTAACCCTACCCTTACCCTGCCTCCTCCACTTAACCCTAACTCTACCCTTACCCTGTCTCTTGTCCTTAATTCTAACCCTACTTTTACCCTGACTCCTGCCTTTAATACTAACCCTACCCTTACCCTGACTCCTGCCCTTAACTCTAACCCTACACATTATGTTACTAAAAAACCTTTATGTAAAGTACCACTACTAAAACAACAGTTGATCTCAATTTTGTAGTTGGGGTATACAATATAGGGTATTTTTAGTTGGATAGAATTATTAAATATTTTGTGCTATAATATGAGTTTTCAGTGTTTTGTGTGTTTGGTGTACTTTTTTAGATAGTTTGAGCCTCAGTTTTTGAGTTTTAGATATTTTATGACATAATTATATATACATAAATTTGCACTTTAGTTTGCTGTTTTTACTGTATTTGTGCTTCTTCCTACTTTATTTTGCTTTTGCTGCTTGTTCTTAAAATTGTTCAATTGCATTATTCTGCTGCATTTATTACTGCTTGTTAGTAGCCTGATTAAATTGTAACTATTATGCAAAGCTTCTTATTTTTGGTTTAAGCACTTGGGCTTTAGACCAGTTGTTTTACATTAAGAAATTTTGCAGTCTGCACTTTTGTGGCAGGATCAGTAGCTTACATCCTTCTAAGCTGGGAACTGCTGGCTGAAGGCTTAGTGCATCTGTTATTCTAAAAGTGTCTTAGTTCTGATTTAAGTGCTTGGGCTTCAGGCCAGTTATTTTACATTAAGAAGGTTTGTGGTCTACACTCTTGTGGGAGAAGAGGGTAGCCTCTGCCCTTCTGAGCTGGGAGTTGCTGGTTGAAGGCTTATTGTGTCTGCTTATTTGAATTTTTTTCCTGAAATTGTTGCACTTTGTTGTAGCATAGATTAGATTCAGACCTGCTAAATATAGTTCTGTTTGTATAACTTGAGCACTAAACCAGGCCATCTTTTGTTGGAGAGGCTCCTCCTGCACCCGAGTGGCAGGAGCATGCAGTTAGAACTCATCTGATTGAAGGATGCTGGATCAGGGCTCAGCTTTGAGCTTTTTTATTGGTTAATTTGTTTAAATCAGTTTGCTCTTGTTTGCTACATAAGCACTGTGTTTACACAGGTTTGCTCTTGTTTTAGCCAAGCTCCACAGAGTTTGGTGAGCAGCTACTGCTCTACTGTATTTATTTCATCAATCCAAAGCTTCTGCTGATCTTTGCAAAACAGAAGTAGAATTTTTCACTGTATATTGCACTTTTGAACTGCATTTTTACCATATCAATGATTACTTGAACTGTTTTTTTCTGAAATTGTTGCACTTTGTTTGCTGTGGCATAGACTAGTTTCAGACCTACTGAAATTAGTTTTGTTTGTATAACTTGAGTAGTAAACCAGGCCATCTTTTGTTTGAGAGGGTTCCCCAGCATCCTAGTGGCAGGACTGTGCAGTTAGAACTCATCTGATTGAAGGTTAGGGGAACAGGGCTCAGTTTTGAGCTTTTTTATTGGTTAATTTTTTTAAATCAATTTGCTCTCATTTGCTATATAGGCACCATGTTTGTGTGGGTTTGTACTTGTTTGCACACCATGCACTGCCGAGCAGCAGTGGGCACCATTGGCAGTTATAGATGACAACACTTCTGCTTGCAAAATTTCCCTTAGTACTCTGCTGGTGCGCCATCAGTGAGTTCTTGTCTCTCACTGACAGGAGATACATTCAGCGATGCTGCTGAGGTACCAACACAGATCCTACCCACTAGCACTTCATATTTTTGTCCACTTCTCCTGTCCTCTACTTACCTGGTCCTTCCTGTCCTCTCCCTGTTTTCTGACCACATCAAATTACCCAGAATTATGGACGGACAATTTCTCAGAGTTTCTTCAGCCATCCTGGTCAACATGAGCATCCTAAGGCAATTTATCAATTACCTCATGTACACTGACAACCCGCTTCTTCTAGTCCACACAAACTCACCAGTCAGTTCATCTGATATTAAGCAGGTTGTCAGCATGCACATCTCACTTCCTGCACCTACCAAATCAACAACACATAAACCTACATATGCAGATGTTCTTACCAGAAGCTTACCTAAACATCAGAGACCTCCCAAACACAAACACAAGGACAATTCACATACTACATACTCTGCAGAACATAGTACACATAATATATCACAGACTGGTGTCTAACCAGTCAAGTCCCTAAGGAATAACACAAAAACAAACATCTTAGTCATAGGCAACTCAATTGTGAGACACACAGATGTCCCTCTCACCAGGCTGGATAAAAAAAAGTCATGGTTAGCTGCCTGTCGGGTGCCAGAATCTGCCACATCACACACACACTCAAGACTCTCAAGTACAGGCACTGTTATGACTCTGTCATAGTCCATATTGGTGTGAATGACTTGAGACTTACTTCAATGGACTATATGAAGAGTGACATGACTGAGCTCTCTGATTATGTGTCTCCAGCCTTAGGCAGCATTTTACCTTCACCAAGGATATTACCACAATACAAACAAAATGATTAACTTCAACAATTGGTATAGTTTCTGGTGTCATTCAAAGGGGATCCAGTATCTGTCAGCCTAGGATGACATGGTGGACAGACCCTGATGCTTTGCCATAGTGTTCATCTGTCATCCCTGGGATTTTGGTTACAGGCTAAAGCTCTTGCTACCCCCATAGTGCCTTTTTTATGCAATGTCACAAGAACAAAATTCCTGATGTACAAATACCCTCTAAAACAACCTCAAGGTCATGCTGCTAAATGCTAGCAATCTAAACCAGAAACTGCACTCAATGGAAGCAATCCTCACCTTGGAAGATGTTGACATTTGTGCAGTCACTGAGAACTGGTTTAAGGCTGTGGAGAGTTTGACATTCATGCAATGGCCCAGCAATCAAGGAGCCTCAATCCTCACCACTGTCACCACTGAGGGGCATCCACATTGGGAAAGATAACAAGTACACACACAGTGAAGTACAATTTCCCCTAAGAGCACACAGAGATCACAGTCAGTCTGGGGCTTGTTTCTCCCTTTCTCTCCAGATCCCCAATAAGACTCCCCACTGGCACAGCTATAGGGTCCAGATCTCAGCCTACTGGTCAAGATAAAACCTCCAGCACCCTCTCTGTCCAACCAGTGCTTCGTGTCCTTTACCAAGTAGCTGACACACACACATTGATATAACAGTTATATACAACCACACAGACACTCCTGGGGAAGGCTGGTACAGGTTCTCCAGCTATGCCCCCTTCCTGACAGTCTATAAGGTAGTAACAGCTCCCACCAACCACTAATATCAGCTACTAAAAAGGCCCTTACCAAAGGGTGTCCAAATATTGCTGTTCAATATTATTATCCAAATAGTAAGTGTGACTGAGCAGCAAGACTATTGGAGTGGCTTTGTACAGTATCACTATATACATGCCATGTACTCTAGAGCTTGAATTATTTCTACACAAAACAGCCACAGTTGAAAGGTTTAAAAATATTTAATAATAAATAATAAAAAGCACAAGACAATACTTCTTACTACATAGTGCTAGTCAAGAGTTCAGAGATCACAGGAAAATTCTTAAAATAATGCAGTAGAATAGTTCTGACATCAGTACAGAAAACAGCTAGACTAAACTTACTATTTTCTATCTATATCTAAGAGCAATCACAGTTCTAAATAAACCTACATATAGAGCAAAGCAGAGTACTAGTAAGTTGTTGTCAGCTTTAGACAAAATCCAAATGCTCTCTCTTTGTCTCTGAGAAAGTCCTTTAAATTAATAATACATCCTGCTGACTCATTTTAGATTGCATCATTCTTAACAATTCCTAGGCTAACAGAAACTCTACATTTACATTTCTTAGTAAGCTTGCACCTGGTCAGGAAACCACAGCAATTAAAGACATTATATATGTAAAATCTAGCAATTAATTCTGGTCTCAAAACAATAGAAAGAATCTGCTGTTTCAGACACCATGGCTCCGAGCCCTGAGATCAATCAGTCATAAAATGCTTGACTTATCAGCTTTCTTTCAGCAGAGTGCACTGTTGTTACATTTTTGCAGTTCAACATCCAATACAGTCTTCTCACATTTAAGAGAACAAGCCTATGGCTTTTATTAATATTTACAAAGACATATAATTATCTACAAAAATCTAGCTAGCTAGGCTGGCAGCCTTCACATATCTTCACAGGGAGCACCCCAGCTATACTGGATTACACCTTCTTCCACACGGTCAGATCACAAACTGAAGGCATGAGAACTAAAGGAGGTGGTATATCAAATAATTAACTTCCCACAGATCTTCACCATCTTCTCTACTAACAACACAACAATTGAAACAGTAAGCCATACCAAGCTCCTACGTGCCACTATAGATAATGATCTCTCATTTGACAAACATCTATCTCTCATCATTAAAAAGGTCAATTTTAAGCTAAGCCCACTATACAGAATTAAGCCTCTACTAGACACTCTATTTCCAGAACACACCTTCTGTCAACTCTCTTGTATGTCTCCCCATTATTCACCAACTGAAAAAAGTGACTTAAATAAACTTGAATCATGCTATAAGAAGATAGCTAGATTTGCCTCCAACCACCCATCTAGATCTCATAAATGTACATTCCTACGCCAACTAAGCTGGTTGGAACTAACTAACCTTCTAATCCTCAATCAACTTACACTAGCCCATACCACCTTACATCACCCAGAAAACTGTTCGTCTATAAGCAACCTCTCTTGAACATTACTAATTCTATCAGTAGACACAGGGATTCCTTATAATCTATCTGCATTTTCAAAGCCTGGAACAGCATCCCGCATAACATAATCAGCACAAAAACTTGTCAAATTCAAATCACTACTAAAGGAACACCTGTACAACACCTGGCTATGCTCCTGCCTCAAGCCAGGCTAACCACTGTCCCATATCCACCCCTTCTTTTGCTCTCACTGCTTCTATGCCAACCTTCCTGTCCCTGTTTCTCCTGATTTCATTCATATTTTCTACCCTCCCACTGCATCTACAAACTCCTTTCATTATACTTACTTATAAGTCTAAGTGTCAATAATGTTAATTACCGAATGCTGCTACTTGTTCTTCCATATGTAACTACGTTTTTCTCCTTGATGTATAGCTATTGCATAAGGCACAAATCTATGTTGTATGTTTCTGCTGGATATATTGTGGAGCTTTTCTCTCCAGGCCTCCACTGAAAATGGGTCTTTTATTTTTAGTCCGGTCGGACACTCCCAGTAAACAAATGGAAATACATTAATAAATAAATAATAAATATTTGTTAAATACAAATACGCCTCTAGATTGGTTAAACAGCATGATTCCCTTGAATTATTTCAGGTACTACTGAGTGCAGGTAAGACCCTCTTCAGGTCATTGCCAGCTATAGAACCCCCTCCATGAAGCAGGGCATCCACTCAGCCTGCTTGGATCTACTTGAGTCAATCAAGATTCAATTAAACACCCTGGTTTTGGGTGACTTTAATTACCCTTCCATTGACTGGGAAAATTATACTTGTTCTAACTCACTTCCCCAAAGGTTCCTGGGCTTCATTAACTCCAGTGCCCTGGACCAGCTGGTGGACACACCCACAAGTGACTCAAACATCCTGGATCTGGTGCTCACCAACATGGGGGACTACTGCACCACCCCAGTTTGTGGCCATTCCTGGTGGGATCTGAGCACAAATCAGTCTTGCTAGAAGTAACTATAACACAAGACTCCCCCTTAGCAACAACTAGACTAAAAAAAATTCTCTAAGGCCAATTACAACCTCTTATGTGATGCCATAAATAGCTCCAAAGCCCCACTCCCTACTGATGGAATAGACACCTATGCTGAGTTATACTCCAATGCTTTATATGAGCACCTGTACAATTGTATTGACTCTGCCATACTTGATAGAACCAAAGCAAGATCTTCAAGGATAAACAAACCTGCCTGGTGGATAATAGGCTATACAATAGGAGAAAGAATTTGCTGTCTAAGAGTAGGAAGGAATGGTATGAAAACTGGAAATATTCCCTTCTCAACTTAAACAAGCAAATAAGACTCCTTGTGAAGTCCTCCAAAGCTAACTGTGAATCCAGATTAACTTCCCTAACTAAGGATAACCACAAGGCACTCTTTAGTTACATCTGTAACCTCAAAGGTAAGGCCCAGATCTGTGCTGAACTCATAGTTAATGGTACTAAATATACAGAACCAGTGGATATAGCAAACCTGATGGCTGACAGGTTCAGTGGAAATTTCACTCCACTGTCCCAGCCACATATACCCCAAAGCATCTCTAACACCTGTCCCCCACATAGTATCTCCAAGGAGTAGGTCTTAAACTCACTCTCCAAGGCCAAACATACAGCTTCTATATGACCAGACAACATTCCAGGCTGTATTCTACATGGGTTAAAACAGGAATTAGCATCACCACTGGGCACGCTTTTCAATCACAGCCTAAGCACTGGCTTCATCCCAGTGGAGTGGAAAACAGCTACCATCATCCCTTTGCACAAAGGGGGTGCATCCAGGGACCTTGGGAACTATAGACTCATTAGCTTTACCAGCCTTATCTGCAAAGTCATGGAATGAATCATCATGGACTCTGTTAACAAAGACACAGGAAATCTCCAAACATTTGACTCCCGCCCAGTTTGGCTTTGTCAAGGGGAAATCATGCCTGTTAAACTTGATGGACTTCTTCAAGACAGTCACGCAGCCCTAAATGAGGGCAGATCTGTGCATATGGCTTACCTAGATTATCCAAGGCCTTTGACACAATCCCCCACTCAGGCATCTTTGATAAACTCACCCAGCTGGGTATCAATCCAGACATTATCAGGAGGGTTGCAAACTGGTGCACTGATAGAACTCATATGGTCAAAATAGGGTCTATATCAGAAGCTGGAATGGTTAAAAGAGTGAACGCTCTTTGACTGAGCTATAAATATCGAACGTACTAAATAGCGAAGACACGGACCGGTGATTTCTTTCCCAGGGAAAAAAATCACTGGGCCGTTTTCGTGAGTTTGCCATTTCTTCCACTGTAATGCGATCTTGGAGTTGGTATATTTAAGTAGGGGGTGTGTGTGGGGGAGGGTGAAGCCCCGAACTTTATCGTGTTTGCATTTGTTTTTTTTTTTTTTGTTTTGTTTTTGTTTTTTGCAGAGCAGCAATTTTTTTTTCCCTGGGAAAAAAAATTGCTGTTCTGTGTCTTCACTATTTAGTGAGTTCGACATTTACACCTCGATCAAAGAACGTTTGGTCTTTTCAGCTTTCAAGCTTCTAATATAGACCTGGTCAAAATAGGGGACTCCACCTCCTCCAGCAGACCTGTAACCAGTAGTGTTACACAGGGACTGGTTCTGGGACTCCTAGTGCAGGCTAAAACTAAAAGACTGTGCTTGACAAAATTTGCTAATGACTGCAAACTGGGAGTGATCATTGAAACCCCTAGCAATGTCAATATCCTGCAAGAAAGTCTTACTTAGACTAATGACTGGTGCCAAAGTCATGGTCTTAAACTTAATGCAAAAAAAATGCATTATCATCCCCTTCAGAAAGGGTGATGTTCCTGCAAACTACCACATCAATAGCAATACCCTAAACACACAGTCAGTGGTGAGAGATCGGGGCACACAGGTCGACAGCAACCTTAACTTTGATCAGCATGTCTCCACAGTGGTAAGAAGGGCATTTTATATTGCTTATCTTATAAGTAAAAGCATTGCCTCCAGAAAAAAAGAGTTTTATATATATATATATATATATATATATATATGGGTCTACTTTGTTTGATAGAAAACACACTTCACTGAAACTCATTTCGTTGAAGCCTCATTTCACTGAAAATGAATTGCCTGAGCACATTTTACTGAAAGCTCACTTCACTGAAAACTCATTTGACTGAAACTCATTTTGTCTAAACAGGTATATGACCTGTTCCCCACTGTAGTGCGATCCTAGAGTTAGTATATATAGTTAGGGGGTGTGTGGGGGGGCACGGCCCTCCACGTAGTTTGGGTACATATTATTTTCTGGAAAGAGTTATTCATTTGACTTGTAAGAATCCATGTCTGTGGTTTACAATACTTAAAATAGGTGGGAAGCTATGCCCCCCACCCCTAATGTGAGGGGCTGTGCCCCCCCACTATATATACTATAAACCATTGTTTTTCAGTGGTATTCTTTGTACATTCCCTGGGTCTCTGTGCATTGGACCACAAAACATATGCCTGTCTTTCCTTTCACTTAAAGTAGCTTAAATGCCAGTAATATCACATTCCTTCCTTTGCTAGAGGGGCTCTAGTAATGCCAAAACCCAACAATGTCCCCCCAAAGAAGGGGAGCTGGCATCAGTCACTCATTCTCTCCCCCACAATCCTTTTCCTACAAACACTTGGGACCACTAATCAGTCTCAGGCCTCCCTGAATCATATTAAATTGATGCAAACTTTTCCTGGAAGGAGAATTTTCAAAATGGCAAAAACAATCAAACAACAACAAAAAGAAAAAAAAAAAGAAGTACCACTTCAAACACCGCCCCCACACTAATATATGTCTTCTACGATGCAGCTCAGAAAAAGGGTAAAACGTAAATGCAAACACAATATAGTGTTTTATGCTTTCTCCATATGGCGTGATCTTGGAGAAATAATAAACTGTACAGGTGTACGGGTTTCGGCCCACTGTGTGAGTCAGCAATTTTGAGGTGATTACTGCAAAGCGGAAGTAGTTTCTAATCTTGTAAGCATGAACGTGCAATTTCAGCAAAATGTTTTTAAGTCTCTAATTACTTCAGTAAACATGTCCTGGGATAATTGTGATTGAACAGATAAGTTTAAACAAGCATAATGCCTGCAGCTAAAATATAACTTCACTGGGTATTTAAATTCACTATCTACCAGAAATTACTTACAATATGTACATTTCTGTTATTTTCTTGCATCCCATGATTGTAATCATCTGGCTAATCCGTACTTACAATTATATATTTCACATGTAAATGTATATATATTTTCAAATGTAATCTTTTTGGAAAATGCAAAATATCTGAAAATGTGCAAATGTCTGTAACTTATTTTTATCCTGCAAATGCATTCAGCTGTCTGTTCAAATATAACTAAATTGATGTCAGATGTGATGATGTGTGCGTTTGTGAATACTTAAGATCTGTCTATATCCTGCCAGCATATCCAATAAATGGATTTTTATATGTCATATTTGTCCCATGTCATGGCTAAAGATGCCATTGGACTAGCCCGATAATTCGGTTATAAAATGTTTAAATAAACAAATTAGCAAATAAAGATGAGATATGAATCAAAGCAAAGTCAAGTCAAACTGGGTCAAGCAGCATCTTGAATTTCTCATGGACAAAAATTGACCAGAAAATCATGGAAATTTAGATTTTGTCCTCAGATCCTGTGCTTGTACATAATTTGAAAACATGCAAACTATGTAGCTTTCCTGAAACATGCTAACAGACATGATAATTGATTCAAACCGAGAGTGCCTTTATGAGTAGATAAAATCTAAATATTGCTAATAAAATATTTTTGCCCTGAAATATGTGCTGAACAGTGCAAGAACACATTTTATCTGAATTCACTAAGTCATGTAACTTCTCTAACTTGGGACAAAAGTTACAAGAATATATGAAAATGATGTACATCTTATCAGGCTTTGACATGCATGGTTAAGGCTGTAGTTCATGTCGTATGGTTCGATTGTCAGACCTGTCATTTGACTACTGTGACCTTGAGCAAGCCACTTAACCAGACATTACTCTCTGGTCACCCCTGAAAAGGGATTGTGTGTTGTGTGGACTTTTCTGGTTAACAAATAGGTGTTATTATTATTTTTATACACAGGATCTATTTTCTTCTAAATTTGATTCAAAAAATGTTTTTATTGTCGTCTTTTCAACAAAATAATTATATGCACGGATATAAATCACTTAATGACAGGAGTTTGTTGTGAGACCTGATGTAGAAGGTATTAAATGCTTTGACTGCTTTGTAGAGGATAACTGATTGTTTGAGTGATACATTAAACTCATTCAAGCACAGCGTTTTATAACAATTGAAATGGTAGAGAAGCAAGTATAATTTTACCAAGTGTTTGCAGTGCTAATATTCTTACCAGGATCATTACAGCAACAACTTGCCTACACCTAAGTATCTTGCAATTCATGCAAGCTCTGTCCCTCCTGTTCTGCATTAGCAACCCAAAGTAATTTAGCATTTACTTGCTTTTCATGAAATGGTTTATTGTAAATTATCTATTTATGGCTAACAGGCTATTTTAGAGCAGATGAGAAATGAGAAATCGACATTTTATTTTTTCATTAGCTGAAACTATAGAATTATACGCTGTGAGACTTAATTTGGCAGGGGTTGCCCAACTTAAAAACTATCTGGCCTTACACTGTTATTAAGCCATACACTCATAAGCAAAAAAGATGTCTTTTCTACAAAAGTCTTTAGTGTCTGGGAGAAAGTACCACTTGGCAAACATCATATAAGCATCAGTCACTGGAAGAACATACAAGTCTGAAAAGAAACAAGAGTGATTTTCTAAATATGGTTTAGCACATTAACTCCGCTGTTTAATAGTAACCCTGATGCATTTCAGGAAGGGCCTGCTCTGTGATTTTACTGAGCTCAAAGCACAGTTGTCCTCTGTCGCGCTATGAGCTTTGGAGCCCTGCAGATTTAATTGCCAATAAATCAGCATGTCCTTCTCACACTGGCAGTTTTTTTTTACAACAGATCTTTCAAGCAGAAAATGAAGAGGCTGCTTTTACAGCATGAGCACACTGCCTGCGGTAAGATAACAGCAATGGCACATGCAGTGTACTCCATTATAGGGTCCATCAGATAATGAAGAAGTCTATTAATGTTGATTCTATTTGTTTGCAGGTTAGTTTGCCCCTTATGTTGCATTCATTTGTTATCATGGTGACCAAGACAATAATATACTCCAGGAGTTACTTGCCATCGTGTGATTCAATAGCTTATTGTGACCTGGATCCTACTGAAACTTCCAAGAATGTACTTTTGAATTAAAACAAGGCATTGGTTCATCCAACTGGCATATATATCTATATCTGTCTCTCTCTCTCTCTATATATATATATATATATATATCTATATTTACCTATCTATAGATATATATATATATATATATATATATATATATATATATATATAGATACATGTATATAAATACATATATACAGATACATATATAGATATATGTATATATAAAACTTTTATATTCATAAAACAACATTTTTCTGTTATTGTACTGTAATTATCAAGTATAGTATTTTTCTTTCTTATACTGTATTAATTATGAAGCCCTTCTGTAGAAATGACTCTGTTTCATATGACATTGTTGAAAATATGTTGATACAGTATATATACATTGATTGCCCTCTTGCATTTATTGTACCATGAGGTAAGTTTAGTTCATTCAATTTGTAAAGACAGATGTACACACACACACACACACACACACACACACACACACACACACACACACACACACACACACACACACACGCACGCACACTATTTTTTGTTTAATTTGTTTATAGGAATGGACAATAAGCATTATTACATTATCAAACTGGAGTAAGTGCTAAGCATATTTTTGTTTTTATGTAACAACCAGGGGTGTAGCTAGGATTTTCAAATTTGTACTCACAGCTCTCAAACTGCTACCCCCCCCTCCCCAGTCAAGCTACGGCCATTCTCGTAATTCACGGTTTGCTCTTTTAGTGTTGATGAAGAGGCATTCGCTGTAATGCCTCTTAGTAATATATTCACTCAAACTCGGTTCCTTGAATTGAAAATTAACCTGAAATGTCAGTTCTTTGAAAAATGCAGCATGGTAGTTGGGGTAGAGAATTTATGCTTTTGTTTTCTGTAACTAAGCTACAGGGTTTGAGCTTGACTAAATTACTAACCACCTGCTACCACTAACTAGGATGTTTCATTCACACACACACCCCTACCTACCTCTTAGTGCAAGAAATATGGACAAAGCCTAAAATAAACAGGGACAGATATTAAATAATGCTCTCGTGAACTTAGAAAGTTGCTAGAATAACAGGATTTGTGCTAGTATGAGAAAGTTGCTAGAATAACAGGATTTGTGCTAGTATGAATTTTTCTAAAGGACATGAAGTCTGAAACTCAAATGTCTGTCATTATTTAGCAATTTCAGCCTTCAATGATTTTCTAGAAAATTACAAAATGTATGAGGAACAGACAAAAAATATGGGGCAAAAATCTGGACATTCTGCAAAATTTGGACAGTTGAGAGGTATGCTACCTACCTCACACACACACACACACACACACACACACACACACACACACACACACACACACACACACACATACACACACCTCAACCTCTTACAGCAACAAACTCATAAATAAACCTGAGGCAAAGGCCCAAAAATAATGACATTTTTTTTTTAAATATTGCTCTTATAAACTTAGAAAAATAATAGAATAGCAGTAGGTCTTGCATCAGTGCAAATTTTCTGAAAGGTATGAAATCTGAAACTCAAATGTCTGCCATTATTTTCTAACTTCAGTCTTTAACAATTTGCCACTAATTTGTCAGAAAACCGAAATTTTATGAAAAACGGACCAAAAATGTGATGCAAAAATATAAAATTGCCAGACAATACAGCTGGGAACCTGTCAAAGAAGGGGCACCATTTAATATGAGCACAGTTAACTTAGAGCAGCTGACAAAGTTAGAGAATCTACATGCATTTCTGAAATAAAAGTAAATGTATAACTCTGCTCATTACAGTTATTTATAAAAGTAAAGTAAACCCCTCACGTTTTCTTCCAGAATTGCTATTTTGCGGAGAGATTATTAAGGGGAGAGCAACATTTTGAGCCAAAATTGGGGACAGTTGTGAGATTTGGATATTCCTAATTCTATAAAGCGATTTGCACATACCTCTCAACCTCTTAATGCAGGAAAGGCCAAGTATATTGGGGGAACATACAAACAGTACAAAAAATTGACCTTGTATAAACTTAAGACAGTTGCTAGAATATCAGGTCTTGCTTTAGCATGCATTTTTCTGAAGATTATGACGTCTGAAACTTAATGTCGGTCA
Source organism: Protopterus annectens (assembly GCF_019279795.1). NCBI lineage: Eukaryota > Metazoa > Chordata > Ceratodontiformes > Protopteridae > Protopterus > Protopterus annectens. The sequence continues at coordinate 161,036,843 of NC_056727.1, forward strand.
TTATTTAGTGACTTAATTCCTAAATGATTTGCCAGAAAAAGTATTTTGCATTTTACAGCACGAACACCAATAAATATCTGCTAAACAAAGCAATGCAGTCTCACAATGAAACTAGACTTAGCGTTAAAACTTCTCTGCCCTTGAAACTCACATTCATTGAAACAGCATTTAAACCCACATTCAAAGAAAATACATTTTGCCAGTGGCAGATAAAGATTTACTTTGGGCTGTTTTCGAATAATAGGCCCCTTGCACATGAAACATACACGTGCTCTTTGATACACCTTCCATCATAAAAGTCTACTCAAACTTCTACAGTCCACCAGTATCAGTAAATATGCACAATCTCTGAACTAGTAAACGCCATCTACATAATTCCACATTAGAGAAATCTGTAACCAATGAAGAGGCTGCTGCTAACAACTTTATATTTCATGGTTTCATCTACAAATAATGTACCTGTTGCCCTTTAGGAATAAATTGCCTATGTTGCATTAAAAACAATGATACACTAGTAATATTGCAATAGGGAATGGATGGTAAACTGATAGCAGGTTCATAGTTACTACTAGATACCTTTGCCAAAACAGACTACATCATCCACCCCCCTTTACAACACAGTACAGTTTCAGCAATGCATCTACCTACTGTGGGAGAAGAACCCACAGCCTTCTGCACCAAAAACAAGCACACTACCTGTTGTGCTATTAACAGTATAAGCAAACTCTGCATCAGCAGCACTAAACTTAAGTTCCCCTGCAGCTCTCAGCTCCTTGTAAAATGTTGACACTCAGCTGTATCTCTGAACTTTGCAGCACAAGAAATCTGGAAAAAGTCAACATTTATTGAGGGGGGGGGGACAAAAGCCCAAAAAACAGGGACACATTTTAAACATTGCTTGTATAATTTTGAAAAGTTGCTAGAATAAAATGCTGTGTTTATCACCATGCATGTCTTGAACCCAGAACCATATACACTATAGTCAGTGCAACATACCACTATGCTAAATCCGCAGTTTGAAAAATAGGAAGACAAACTTAATGGCTATCATTTAGATAGCTCTCAACCTCATAGCACAAAAAAACTGGACAAACAAAGCCAATAATGAGGGAATACAAATTCAGTTCTCACTTCACACCTTAGCACAAAAAAACCTGGACAAACATCAAAAACAATAATGCGAGAAATACAATTTCAGTTCTCACCATAGCTCGCAACCATTAAAAAAGCTAATCTGAACAAAGTTCAGAAATGGTGGTGGTTAGGGACTTTAGGCTGTTCTTACCCTGAAGCAAAGGTACAGGGTTTGAGCCTGAACACTTATAGCCAGCAGGTGTAGTATGTGGGGGCATACACACACACACACACACACACACACACACACACACACACAAAGAAGTTAATATTCACAGGGAGTGAAATTGAATGTTACAGACTGCAGCCGTAATAACTCTATCTGTAAAGGATGATTATAGGTCAAGACCATTGATAAGGGTCACTGGAGTGGTCTAAATCATAGCAGATGGAGAACTGGTATTGGAATGTTCAACATTGTGCACCTAAGGCTATGAAACACAACAAACAGATATATACAAACAAATTATTACATTTTTACTCAGATGGAAAATTCTAGACAGTCTTTTTAAGAATGATAGGGTATCAAATGCCTAGTAGGCTAGCTTGACTAATGTAATTTTGTTTTTAGATTGAATTTATGTGATTAAAATTAGGGTATTGACTGGAGGGGATTATATGACTGTTAAAACAATGGTATGTGGAGAGTAAACGTGCATGCATGCATATTTTGCAAAATAGTGAAAGATGCTGACAGCAAAACAAGCCTTCCTACAATGCTGCTTGCATTAGGACTAGGTTAAGAGTTAATAATATGATGGGTACTGACGTTTGCGGAAGTATAAAATGAGTACACAATCAAAGAGAACTCAAGTCCTCCAAAATCATCATGAATACATCCACACTGTAATAATAGTCACAGGATGATAAAAGCACCATTAAACTTACTGCTCAATTATCTCCACAGAAATCACAATAAGCACTTTTTCTCTCACATGGACTTCTTCAGACTGTGAAATACTCAGTAACACAATGCTTAAATAGTTAAAAACATATCACATGATCAATGTTCTAAACCCCTCCTCTTTAAAAATATTTTAAAATTTTCCATATCATTCAATCCTGGGGCACTGCATGTATTCAATAAGACCTGCCAAACATATTCCCTTTAATCAACCAGTTTTTCAATAATATATTTACCACAAACAGATGTTACAACTTTCAAAATCACAAACTTGAACATACTCCCCTCACATGAGCTGGTGTGCTTATACAGTGTGTTAGCATCATCATGAGAGCTAACAGAATAATACTGCTCATATATTCACTTTGGTAACATTCTAGAAGCACTTCCAGTATAAAATGCTGTGCAGTTTATGTACAAAGCAACATAAACAATATATTTTTTTGATTTACAAGAAAATGCTTATCAAATTATGAAAGAGAACCATGGTGCAATGCATTTAGACAACCATAGAGTCCAGTGTGGTGTTTTTACCACATTGTGAAAATATAACAGAAGCAATGATTTCATAGTCATGGTAGACATTTTTTTTTCCTGGGATTATTATTTGAACCACTTAATGACTTACAGCTAGGGACTATAACTTTAGCTAGCAGAGGAGTAATAAAAAGAAACATGAAAAGTTGTGTGTTATATTAAAAAATGTTCAGTCTAATATTATTATACTGTATTACTCCTAGAAATTTAAAAATCCATCTTGTGGTATATTCTTACTGTTATACATTTACTGTCATTTTTATTGTTTTCCCAATAAAATTAAAATACTTTTTAACTGATGCCATATGGACATTATCAGATTTTGAAATTGATGGTATACTGTGAGAAAAAGCCTTAATTAGTTTCACAAAAGCATAGAGCATAAATTATTAATGCTTGTTTGCTGCATCACCTGAATTTATACATACTAAACAAGACTGCTGCTCCATGTTTTAGCTTGTAGGCATTGAAAGCGTGCATATTACTTCAGTTAGGATGTCAGTTTATTTTCCTGCTGAACCTATACACACACATGCACACACCTTCCATTTGTGAACTTGCCTTCCGATAATCCACACACACCTTCCATTTGTGAACTTACCTTCCGATAATCCATTTGCGAATGCCCGATTATTTCCTGCTCACCTTTGCCTTCCGATAATCCATTTGTGAATGTTGCTTGCCTTCCAATTCCAAACTACACCAACTCATGATTGTTTCCCGCTCACAGCCAGCCGGACGTGATGTGAGCTCACTTCCGACTGGCTGATATGCTCCTTAAAGGAGCCAACACCCTTTAAAATATGTACGTTTTTTTTTTCAAAAAGCTACCCCCTTTTAAAAAAACTTGTACTGAAATCAGTACAGTGTGTATGCCTCCCGACGTCCCTGTTTCATACTAAACAAGAAGAAAGTACTTTATCAATGTCTTTCAACAGTGAAGGCCAAAATATAAGTTCTCTCGCCCTTATTTTGGTAGAGTCGGAACCTGGGTGACCATGATGCAAAATCTGGATACATTCATGTTGTAAGGAAGCAGGAGCAACAATTTTAGGACCTTTGAAAATAATGCCATCTTTCATCAACATCTCATCTCTGTAAGGAAAATAGTTTTGCACTTCAGGTGGTACACTAGATTACTTTGACAGCCATCCAACATTAATGTAGTGGTTGAGCTTTTGAAAATCAGGCTCAGGCTTTGTATGATCTCTCAGCTCATCAAGTCTTGTGGTAGACAAATTATGCACTGCCATTACATCAAAGTCAAAATTCTCTGTATCAAGCTATTCCATTGTATTTCTGGGCAACCGGGATAAGGTATCAGCTAGATAAAGAAGTCTGCCTTTTGTATAGACCATTTTGAAGTTGTACATAATTCTTTGTAATCTCACTGGAGCAGAATGTATAGGCTTCTTTAGAATAGTAACTAGAGGCTGGTGATCGGTTTCAATTTGAATAGCTCGACCAGAAATATAATCATGAAACTTTGAACATGCAAATACTATTACCAAAAGTTCTTTCTCAATTTGAGCATGCTGCATCTCAGTTTGGGTAAGTGTTCTAGATGCATAGGCTACTGGTCTGCCTTCCTGAAGAATAACTGCACCAAACCCAAATTTTGAAACATCACAGGAAAGAGTAACTGGTTTATTGACATCATAGTATATTAATGTAGATGGGGTGGCAATTTTCTGCTTAAGGTTTTCAAATGTCTTCTGGTGCTATTCCAACCAAGACCATGTAACATTTTTGTGCATTAGCTCTCTTAAAGGTGCTGTCAACTCAATGAAGTCTAATATGAACTTGCCTAGATGGTTGACCATGCCAAGGAAATGTTGTAGAGCTTGAATAGTAGCTAGTGCTGACATCTCAAGAGTAGCTGCTTGCTTAGATGGCTCTGGTCTTAAGCCAGTGCTGGTAAACAAATGACCTACATTCGTAACTTCTAACCAATTGCCTGAATTTGCACTTTAGAAGATTGAGCTTTAAGTTCATTTCTCATGCTCTGTGTAGAACTTTCTTAAGGTTTCTGTCATGTTCTGCTTCATCATTGCCTCCAACCAATAAATCATCTGCTATTATGGCATAAGAATAACCTGAAAAAATTTGGTCCATTGCATGCTGGAAGACTTCACTTGCAGAATTTATTCCAAATGGCATCCTCAAGAATCTGTATCTGCCAAATGGGGTACCAAAAGTGGTCAGTAATGAGGATATGCAATCATACATTACTTGCCAAAATGAACTTTTTGCGTCCAAGACAGAAAAAAAACAGTTGCATTCGGTATTAGGGCTGCGACCTCTTCAACTGTTCACATAAGATGATCCAGTCTCTTTAATGCTTTGTTCAAATCTCTTGGGTCAACACATATTCTGATTTCATCTGAGCCTTCCTTGTGGGCTGCTACCATGGACGACACCCATTCAGTTGGTTCTGTAAGTGGACAAATTACACCTTGCTGCACCGTTTTATCCAACTGAAGTTTGACTTTATCTTGCATAGCTATTGGAATTTTTCTCACACTGGTCTGACTTTTGGACTGACCTCTGGGTCTAACTTCATAGAATACACAACTGGAAGTTTGCCTAACCTGTCATCGAAGACATCAGCATACGCTAGGATATGTACTTATATAATGAACCTCTTTGGTAAAAGAAAGCGGATTAATTCTCAAACTCTCTCGGAGACCCAATAATGACTGCACAGGTCTTCAAAATACATAGAATAACAAGTTGTAACAGTTCTTAACTAAATAACATGAAAGGACTACTGAGTCTTCGATTTGAATTTCTTCACCTCCATAAGCAGCAAGTTTCGCACTACTGGCCACATTAAGTCGATCATTAGTTCTCACCTTAGCAAATGTGTCTGCTGAGATAGCATTATACTTTGAATCAGTGTCTGCTTTAAGCTTGGCAGATTTACCATTGATCTGGACAGAGCAAAACATTTTGTTCTTTGCCAATAAATATACTGCATCGACCCTTTCACCAATTACTGATACACAATCTACACAGGAAGTGGACTGCTGCAACTCCACTTAATCAGTTTGCTTTTTTGAGTGACCTTTCTTTATAACTGCGTGGGGCTTACTTTATTTGCAAAACTTTTGAAAATGTTTGCATTTTTTACACTTGTGGCATTACTGACCAAATGCTAAGCATTTTTCTGTTTTGGACTCATGATTAGCACCACAATTGCGACAGTTAACAATAAAGCTGAATTTGGGTTTTGTTGACTCAGGCTTGTACTGCACTGAGCATGTTTCTTTCCTTGAACTTGTGATGAACTAGCAGGTGCTGTGGCTGCCATGTGCTTAGCCTGCTTCTGTTTTCCATGTGTTGCATGCTATCTACATTTGCTCTAGAGCCCACTGAGATCATGCTCTTGTCACTTGCAAGCATATTTGTATCTTTCTGTAATTTCATGGATTTGACAAATCTCAATGGCTTTACTCAACATGAAATCGCTGTCATGAAGCAAAATCTTTATTGCAGCAGCACTGCTAATACCACACACAAGCTTGTCCTTTATTAACTCATCTTTTAAGTCAACAAACCAACATGTTTTAGCTATGTTTCTCAGGTCAGCAATACAAGCTGCAAAAATTTCCCCTGGTTTCTGATCTCTTGTATAGAACAAATGCCTCTCTAATGTAATATTTGTCTAGGGGTTGCACATTTATCTGAATTTGCACTTGAAACACTTGGGGTCTTCCCTTGATTCAGCTTGTAGAATAATATGTCGATTTGCACCCTCTCTCTCATATACTGGTGGTGCATATACAAATGAACACTCTGTTTCAGTGGCCTCTGACCCATCTAGTTTTAGCAAAATGAATGCCCTGGTGTGTGCATCTTTGTCAGAATAAGCTGCTTGTATAAAAATATCATACTCTTGCTCAAATATTCTCCAATTCTCTGCAATATTCTGATCAAACACAAGTGGTGAGGGCTTTTGAAATCCATCTGCCATATTAACACATACCAGTGAAGGATTTTGCAAATATGCACCAGTACACACACACATACACATATGCCAGAAATTTATGCCAGTATTTGTAACTTTGCTCAATGGCACAATAAGCCTCTCGAATAACTGAATTTTGTGAAATAACTGAATTTTGCAAAATAAGTTTCTCTGGCACTTTGACACTCTCGAAATTGTCATACAGCAAAAGTCATTTATCATTACTTTAAGAAACATTTCAAATAACTGAACTGTGTGAATGAACTGGGCAAAAGAAGCTCGAAGTGAGACACATTTACAAGTAACTGAACTTTGCGAATAAACAGTGCACAGCACACAGAAACTTCCCAAAATGGTGGTACTTTGCTAGATAATTCTTTACAACACAAGAAACACCATGTAATGACGGTACTTTGTGAACAGATACACCCAACACAAGAAACTTTTTGAAATGGCTGTACTTTGACTGTACTTTGCAAAATAGTTGCACTTTGCACACAAATAAACTCTTTGGAATACATGCACAGCAATAAGCAGACACTGTAAGCACTTTTACACACATTTTGAGATACTTTAAATCACTCTAGTTATGCCCTTGATACAATACGAAGTTGTAGTTATGCCAAAACAAAACACAACACTTTGCCAAAAAAAGTGCAGTCGCCTTGGTTTATTTATGCTTAATGTGCCCTTTTACCCTTATTACATTTGTTTTGCTCGTTTAATCTCTTTTCATGCCCATTGTAATTTTCTTGCGCTTGTTTTACTCTAAACATGCCCATTTTGCTTTAAACATATTCATTTCACTTTAAACATACTTGTTTTGCTTTAATATCTCAATCTCAAATATTTCTCTTAATTAATAAACTTTTTTTGCCGCTCGCTTGTTTAATAATGTGGTTTATGCCCTTGTAATTCTCCGTTTTATCTTTTCTATAAAGTAAACTGTGCAAGTTTTCATTACCTTTGGTTCTTTTCTGGCTCTTTCTCATGCTTGTTTCTCTTAGTTTACCTTCACAGTTATCTCTGCACCTCATGGCTTTGAATATCAATCTCTGGAATCCCAGTTCTGACACCATGTCGCTCGTGTAGTCAGGATGTAATAGACAAGACTTCATGAGTTCTGTTCAAGCAGCTTTATTATGTACAAACACATCAGGATTGAGGCTTAATAACTTTAAATTAGATAAACTTATATACAAACTAGCAATTACATTCATACATGTTTACTCTCTGGCAGCTCTTTCAAAATGGCACTAGGTACAACACGTACCTGGTATTTATACGTGCACGTTCATCACTTGCTGTGTTTCTTAAAGATACATCACACACTGTGCTCTACAGTAGTGGACTGAGTGGCTCGATAGATGGTAAGAACAAAACTTTGTTACTTAAATCAGTTAGTCAAACTTCTTCAAGTTTATACTGGAAAATATTTATGTGGAAATATATACATAGAATGTTTATTACTCCCTATAAAATCTCTAAGCTTAGTAAAATGAATTCTTCAGTCCGGAAGAGATGTAGTAATGATATAAAAGCTACTGTACACACATTTCTGGATTGTGAAAAATTAAATGCATATTTAGAAGAGATAAGTATGTTTTTTAAGGAGTTATGGTCTGAAAATTCTTCTTGAACTAGATCAGTGATACTAATAAATGTTCTACTTCCTTTATCTGTAAAAGCCAAACATCAGAAATGTTCTGGAGTCTCCTGGCAGTAGCTAGAAAAGTTGTTACAAAAAGTGGAAATCAAATTCAGTTCCTACATTAAAAATATTCTTTTAAATTTAACAGCAATACTATGTTGTTGTATCTTTCGGCTTTTCCTGGTTGGGGGTTGCCACAGCGGAACTCCGGTCCGCTAATGATTGGCAGTAGATTTTTACGTACCGAGTTGCCAGCCCTGCCGTACAACCTTCAACGAAGGTACGCCCATTCACGCATGTCTCCACACAGAAGACGCTTTAGCTGAGAATTGAACAGGACAACGTCTTACTGTGAGGCGACAACGCTACCGCAGCACCACCACCGCAGTACTTAACAGCAATGTAAAGCTGAAAAAGAAGTGATCAGAATAAGATCTGTAAATAATACTAGGACTTTTAGTTGTTAAGGATGTCCTTGAAATGTTGCTATTGAAATACCAAGACTCTTAATGTATTAATTGTATAAGAGTACCTTGATGATTCAATGTATGTGTTGTTGAATTTCTTCCCTTTTGTGTATATATTGTAAATATGTTAAATTATTACAAATTTTCTTAAAATAATAGAAGCTTGAACAATACAACTATGGATTTAAAAAAGAACAGTGGTGATATTTGTGAAATTGTTACAATGAAACAATATAAGATATCATTGAATAAGCAATTACTAGACACTGTAACCAGTGCAGATACATTATTATTCTAATCATTTAAGGAAAAAAGCATTGCAAATATTTTATGGTGAGCTGTAATTATAACAATATTTAGAAATGTCCAGCCAGTATCCAAAACCAAGAGAAGAATAAAAAATTTTGGATACTGGTTGGTCGCTTTGTTGCTTTTTGCTTTGAGTGTTGGCGGTACCATAATATTTAGAAATGACTCTAACTCCCAGAGATTTAATACTGATAAGTTTCTGACTTACCAGTTCTGGTGAGCATTGATCCCTGAGAAAATAAATTGCCTTTAAGTAAGTTTAAATGAATAAAAGAATGATTGAAGAACCTTGTTGAGCACACTGAACACAAACGTGATAGACTGCTAGATGAAGTAAACCAACTGGAGCTTGAAAGTGCATGTGGCCTTTTATTGAGGTGCTGTTGTGAGTTATACAAAACTCACTGTTCCAAACTGGAAGAAGTTATAAAAAAATGAATTAAGATTAAAAGGCTTATGACAATTTTCCTCTGTCAATGAAAAAAAACATCCTGCGGTCAGCTGACACTACCAATCAGACAACGTGATTGATCACTGAGTGTAGTTTAGTGTCCTCTGATAAAGGAATGAGTAGACTTTTGGTGTTTTTGAGACTAGAGAAGGGAGTCTTAATCAGACAACTATGGAACCAGATACTATGCCAAATGCACCAGCATGAGGTGCTTTTCATGGAAGACAGCCTAGAAGGAGGAGACATAATTAGACGTGATATCAAGCATAATCATGACATTTTGCAGATAGTGAACCTTTCTGGCTTTGTTTTGGATACTGAAACATATAGTTTATTATCCTGCTGCCTATATTTGTCCACCTACTGCTTTCAATTCTGAGAAAAAAAATGTAATTAAAACTGTTTAAACTGAGTATAAAGATGAGACTGAAATCATTTTTGGCAATGTGAAATTAAAGATGGGCTTTCTTTTGCTGAGGGTGATGAGACCTTTGTTGCTGCTCTTTCCAGTGTTTCATTTTCTGAATTATGTATTTCTAATTTTTCTATTTATGTTTTTGAGTATCTTACAGTCTAGTGACATGACACCTGATCAAGAAAACATTGTAGAAAATTATAATTATATAAGAATCTATGAAAGGCTGAAAATACTAAATATTAAAGTTAAGTGTATGTTTGGAATATTTCTATTAATACATTTGAGAATATTTGCAGACAGATTTTATTTCACAAGCCTGTTAATCATGTACAGTCTCCAAGACAATACAACCAGACACGTGGTGAGTGATTTCCACAAAAAACAACCACCAATGAAACGGAAACAGTAAAACATTTAAATACAAAAATAAGTTATACTTAGCATCTTTCAACCTTAAAACTACATTACTAGATACATATTCATTCTATCAAATATTTATGTATAGGAGAAACGGTATTATAAAGACAGTACTTTAATCTAGTGGTACTAGACCTATTCCAAAACCTGTTTTTTAAAATACATTTGAGTTCTGTCATCAGTGCAGGCATATCTCTTGGAAAGACTTAGCATTCATCTTGGAGAATATAATAGCAGGGTAGCATGCAAAGGACATTTTTTTTTTGTAAAACCTTGGGTGCTCTTTATGCCTCCAAGGGCGGCCAGTCCTCTACATAGGAAAAACTAAGAGAATTATTTAAACATATTTATTAAAATATTAATAGTATTCAGAAAGGGGGCACAAATAATGCACTTGCTAAACATAGTACAGTTTTTTCCAAATTCATAAAATGTATGTTTCTTGCCTTGGAAATGGTTTTAAAAATCATTAGAAGGGTTGCTGGGAAAATTTACTTGAATACCAGGAGTTAGATTCACAATTAAAACTCAATAAGATACACCCTGGGTTTGAATTACTGTATATCTATTAATTTAGTTTTAAGGTTGAAAGCTGATAAGTATAAATTATTTTTATTTAAATATTTTTACTTTTTCAGCTTTATATTTGGTATTGTTATACCACATATAATTTTCTGTTATGAGTTGAATTAACTTCATGTTAGGGTTTTCTTTTCATTTCTGATGAAGTTCCTATAAGACAAGGCTGAAAGTGTTCAAATAAATTTTGTTACACTGTGAATGTATTTGTACTTCATTTTATTCTGTTTATTTATTTATTTAACATTTGTTGACAGGGAAAGTCCAACTAGTACAGAGCCTATTTTTAGCAGAGGCCTGAGGAGAAACACTCCAAATGCATGCCTTTGAAATGTGGGAAAAAAACAGGGTACCCTGAGGAAACCCATGCAAATGCAGGGAGGACATGCAGACTCCACACAGAAGGCAAGACACCCCAGCCGAGAATCAAATTGGAGAACTTCTTGCTGTGAGGTGACAACATTAACCATTGCACCACTGCATGCACTGAGATTACTAGCCTTTTAACAGCAAGTCCTCTACTGGATTTTGAATTGAAGAGGAAAGTGATTGGCTTTTTATGTGTCTATATTATAACATTGAAGTCTTAAAACTTTGAATGTTATAATATCGACCCCAATTCAGCGAATGCTCAAAATAGCGAATTTGCAGAACACCGAATATTTTCCTAGGGAAAGTATTCGGTGGGCTGTTTCTGTGGCTTTGCTATTTCCTCGACTGTGGTGCAAAAGTGATGGACCGGGTTAAGGTAAGTGTGCAAACAGACCTAGGTAAGGTAAGTGTGTGATAGTTAGGGACCTTAGGGATAGGGAGCGGGTAAGGTGAGTGTGCAATAGTTAGGGACTTTAAGGTTAGGGAGCGGGTAAGGTGAGTGTGTGATAGTTAGGGACCTTAGGGTTAGGGAGCGAGTAAGGTGAGTGTGCATTAGTTAGGGACCTTAGGGTTAGAGAGCGGGTAAGGTGATTGTGCGTTAGTTAGGGACCTTAGGGTTAGGGTTGGGTTAAGGTAAGTGGATAGCTAGTAGTGTATGTACGGTTTAGTGTAGGGTTCTGTGAAGTGTGTATGTTTAGATTATGTATTTTGGTGTGCTTGTTCTGTGTGTGTGTATTCTCGGAACAGCAAATATTTTCCCTTGGAAAAAAAAATTGCTGTTCTGAGCGTTCGAGTATATCACATTTCGAGATTCCAAGGTCGAGCTTATGGTGTTCGACATTTTGGAATTTCAATAATGTGATATAGACTCGGCTTTATACCCTGTAAGGAGCCAAAAAAAGGCTGAAGTCTGTAAAGCTGATAAATGTTACAATGCTTTGATAATGAATTGCAAAGGTTGTGTATAAATGGGTAAAACAATATTGTATAATCAGAAAAAATATGAACAAGTGCAGAGTAATTCTTTACATCAGTTATATGGTGAACTATTAGATCTGCAAAGGTGTATGTTAGTTTTTTATTTGTCTGTTTTTCTTTTTTTGTCAGCAAATATGATGTAATGCTACATGATAAAACATCAGTTGCTTGCCATTTTATAACATCCTGAAAATAAAGATCCTTTACATTTTTCAGAGCCATTGTATTTGGCATAAGTGGGTTCCATCATAATGTTGGCTTGCTAGTTGGAATGTGTTTTATGAAAAATTTGTAGATAAAACAAATTGTATGTGAAAATGCATATGATGTAATTTTGAAAGTACAAATGGAGAGAAGGGTACATTTTGGATATATTTAGATAAATTAATTCTGTATTTCTGGCACCCCTCATAGTTATTGTATTAAGGCAGCAGCCCAAATTTTAAAAAATTGTTATTTTTCTTCTTTTGCTATGTCTCTGCTTCATTTCTGACTTATTAAACATAACATGTTTAATTTTGAAGATAAATAGTTCCTGCAGTAACTGGAAACATCTTACAAGAATACTTTCATGTCAATATTTGAAAGAAATTATATTTATGGAAATAATTTCACAAAGAATGACATAGTTCTCTATATAAGATATATAGATGATTTATTATTTATGTGTAAGGGAGACGAGTCTGGAGGTTTGAATGTGAGTGCTCGGGGGATAACATTTGTTAAGAAGATCTATGATGGGAAAGTCAGTTTATTTCGATTTAACTATATCAATTTAAGTAAGTAGTAAAATTCAGAACAAGTTGTACAGAAAAGAGACATCTGTTAATTTATTTATTTTATTTTTACATTTGTTAACTGGGTTAGTCTGACTGGGACCAGAGAGCCCTTTTTCAGTGGAGACCCAAGGAGAAAAGGTCCAGGAAAGTAATTAGTAAAAATAAGAAAAAACACTAACAATTCAAGTTGTATGATACTTAGTACAAAAACAGAGAAAGAGAAATATACAACAGGAATATTTACAAGGCAAAAGTATAATATTTTGAGAATGTAGTAGCAATTTGTTTGAGAAATTTGGTCAGCATTAAGTTATATACAAGGAAATATAGCAATGCCTTAAAATAAAAAAAAAAATCTTCTAAATTGAGTTCTAATATGTAATATACAATTCAGAGCAACATCATGACATAGTACATCAAAGATATATTTAACAGCATAGGTATTGATTGCAGACAGAGTAATATGTGTAGACAGTTTAGATAGGAAATACCAGGCAGATATGTTAATCGAGAAAAGAAGAAAAATTCTTTAGGTTATTTCCTGACAAGTAAAGATCCATGCATGTTGGAAATGAATTTTTAGTTGCTTTTTGAATTTGTCACTTTCGGTAGTGGAGTGAAGGGGCAATGGAAGTTTGTTCCATGCATATGCAATTGAATGAATGTAAAATATTTTTCTAATATTTTTGTTTGGATTCGTCACCTGATGTAGGTTTTGTTGTGTGCTTCTGAGGTTGCGATTGGGTGTGGTGTATGGACGTAAGGGCAGGGCAGGAGTTGGGGCTATTCAGGATGCTATGTGCAGTTTGTAGCTGTGATGCATTCCTCCATGCTAAAAGTGCACACCCACTGCATTTGAGTGACTCATTGCCTTTGGGAGAACTTTAAATGATAAAGAGTTAGAGGGTCTGTTTGATGAAATTGAAAGAAGGTTGAAACAGAGAAATTATAAGTTAGGAAACAAGTAATTGGTGAAAGCACATCTAGATTAAATAGAAATAAACTTGCGGCAGTTAGTGTTACCTATGAGGAAAAGGAAACTGACAAAATGAATTGCATTTTGAAGTATACTATTTTTTTCTAAGCAATTTTTTAAAAGTTATTAAGAAGAATTTGAAAAGTTTGATTTCAATTGTCGAAGTAATATGGTAGTTTATGGTGTTAAATGCTATTGTCAGTGTGAAAAATGGTACACTGGATAAACTGAAGCTAAAATAAAAATTAGGTTGTTAGAACACATTAAGGATGCCAGGAACAAAAACATGGCTAGTCTCATAGCAGAATATGTCTTGAGAATGCCAGAAGAGGAACTTTGAAAATTTCAGGGTTTTATTTTTGGCCTCAGTGCATTTGAAAAATGTAGAGGTGATAAGTTGTTAAAATAAATTGGTTGCTTATTTTATTCTAAAATACAGCACTATGGTACCTAATTTTGAGTTCCCTTGACAATATGTATTGTGCACCTCTATACTATTATGAAGGTATGCTACATTTTTATACATCATTAAAAACTATTTGGGGGTACTAAGATATTAATTTTAAAGTTTTATTGGCATATTATTTTTGTATGTATCATTACTTGACATATTTATTAAAATTATACACAAAAAGTATATAGGAGAAAATTTTTATACTGCCTTATTCACTTTAAATAATATGCTTCACTATTTATGGAATTATATGAATTGTGTCTCTATTCTTGTTTGCGCTTAGGAACAAATTAGAATTTAATATATTTTATGGTTTAAGAACAAAGAAATGTTTTGATATTAAAATATTTACATTTCTTATTATTTTTTTATTGGACTGTGAAATCAGGTATTTAAAGGTTGTATACATGGGCATAAAGATTTGGTATCTATGAAAGTGCCATGCTGAAGCATTACTCGTGAATAAAGTTTCATTAAGCTTTCAGCTGCACATATTTTAAATAAAGTCACAGCCTTGATATCTAGCTATTACATAGGTTTCCTGGTTGACACTATAGAACATTTAATTCCCAAGATATATTTAAAGACACAAATGCCTTTTTCAAAGTAATTATGACACTATATGTATAATAACACTTATCAGAAAAGGTCATAACTATCTAGGAAGTTAAGTGACAGCTGCAGTAAAAATCATGAAACATTTGAAAGCATTAATATTGGTAAGGAAATATAACAGTCTATGAACTCTTTATGTAATGTTGATGGAGCCTTATTTAGCACAGAGTGACTCACCAAAATGTCTTTGCAGTTGCTTTGTACGAGGTAGCTATTAACATCAAGTATTGATTCATGCTCTATAAGAGCTGCTTTCATCTTCCCAGTGGCACATCTGTGTAGGTCAAGATCTTTGACTTTGACCTTATCGGTAATATCAATAGAGTTAGCAGTAACATAAATGTCTAGGTTATGGCTATTATCTATTTCTAGAAGAATATAATTTGCACAGACAAGAACTGAGGATAATGACAAATCCCCATTTAATATTGCAGTATGATCATAGATGAAGATTATAGCAATAACCCATGCCTGGGTGTGGGTAATGCTGGATTTACCCACGGTTGGTGTGGTTTGATCATGAAGGCGAAGCCTGAGTGGCCAAACAAAGCCAACCGTGGGTAAATCCAGCATTACCCACACCCAGAAGTGGGTTATTGCTATTATACAATGACATTATTTAAGAAAAAAAATAATTATTTTTCTTAAATAATGGCATTGCATAATGCCTCCTTGCTGCCCTTCTGCAGCTGTCTGGTATTCTGCGGCAGTTCTGATGTACTGCGCATGCGTATGCCTATGCAGTACATCAGAGCAGTGGGCAAAAGCAATGGAGAAAGCAAGATCTCCGTTGCTTTTTACAAACTGTTTCGCTATGTTAAATGGGTTTAACATAGTGAGACAGGTTTAAAAAAAGCAATGAAGAATCTCCGTTGCTTTTTTTAAAGCTGTCTCGCTATGTTAAACCCATTTAATATAGCGAGACAGTTTTGAAAAACACAACGGAGAAAGCAAGATCTCCGTTGCTTTTTACAAAGTGTCTCGCTATGTTAAACTCGTTTAACATAGCGAGACAGCTTTAAAAAAAGCAACGGAGAATCTCCGTTGCTTTTTTTAAAGCTGTCTCACTATGTTAAACTCGTTTAACATAGCGAGGCAGTGTGAGGCAATGGAGATCTTGCATTCTCCGTTGCTGTAAAAAAAGAGTTATAGTAATGGAAAAAGTCCGGGTGACCGGACCTTTTTCCATTACTATAACTCTGATTTACAATGTGCACGCTGACCAATCAGCGTACACGTTTTTGAATATTAATGGGGGGTCATTGTATAATGCTAAATTGTCCGTGCCTTAAAATAAATAAGTCAGAAAAGTGTGGCTAATTAATATCATTACATAGCAATGTCACAGTAATAATCATTTCCTATAAATATTCAAGTAAAAAATTCAGTTAAAAAGAAAGCATTAAAATGTTTATCCATGATACAGAGAGGTAAAACTGTGTGATCCGTCAACCTAGGCTTGAAGAGGGGAACCCCTGAAAATGGACGAGATGGTTAAAGGAAGGACTGCATGGCCAATGCCAGTCTTCCTTACTAGGGGATGAGACATTTTCTTTTTCCCTAGCAGAAACTGGAAGATGAGGCTCCTGTGGACATGTGTATTGGAACAACAACAGAATGGGTGGATAGATATCTGTGTTCCTGGGCACAACAGAATGATGAGCACTTATGGACTGCCAAAGAACATATGCTCTCCTGAGAGTAGGTCTTCTGTCTCATCCAAGTTCATATTTCCTAGCATTCATTGAAAATGCTTCCTCCAACCTCTATATGAAGTCACCCTGAATAGCTCTTTCCTTCTATGAAGGAGAAACAGGCTATTTGGGGGGAAACTATGGGTGGTGACTGGAGAATGCAAGTGCTCAAAATAATTTAAAGAAAGTGTTAAAATAATATGCAATTTATTGTTGAGAAAAAACGTAAACCAAAAAGTCAAGCAGTACAGTAGAACATATCAGGAACATTAACTAGGCACAACAAACATTAGTTTGCACACATGATTAAATAATCTCTCCACAGTATCATGTAATAGCTGGCATACAGTGATAATAATATAAAGCAATAATTATACATTTATAAAAGACAAGTTTGCCTACTTTGATTATCACCTGACTTTATTTCATAAAACAGTAAATGAAGATAGAATCATAATTTAATCATGTACTGGAAATGAATACGTGTACTTATTTCAAAGCAACTGCTGATGCACATTTATAGCACCTGGAAATCAATGACTAATAGGCAGTCATTGCAGAGTCAGCTGTATTAACGACATACTGGTGTTAACCAGGCTAATGCATACTCCATCATACAAGTAATAACAAGACATGGGTAACTAAGTGTAGCTCTCAACAAATGGGGAGACTAACTGGCTTTAGCTCCATTAGATCAAGTTTTTGTTTAAATTTAAAACTGAAAAGGTTTTAGTCTTTATTATAATAATATATAGTTAGAAATTATCCCTAAAACACTGCTACAGTAGTAAACTGCTAATGATATTTGCACACACCTTATGCACAAACCTGTGCAAACCTGGAACAGACACACAAACACATCTTTTCACCATCCATTGCCATTCACTAACAGCAGATTTTTTTTTGAAGTGGAGAGCAATGCAGTTCAGTTCTCACAGAATGGGACATTTCTCAACAAGTTCAAACCATTTGCTGCAACATATATAAAAACATATAAGTAACTATTTAAAGTAGGGGGTCTGGCCCTTACCCTATGGTACTGAAAGCTAAGTAATTACTTCTTTTCCTGAATTGTGTAGATCTCTCAATGTTTTTACAAAGTACATGTACAATTTCTCATGCATATATCATAACCATAATGACGCATGAATAAGTAAAAAATGAGCATGCTTGCTGCAGAAGAATCATTTTAATGATGCTCTTCTGTATGAAATAAGGTGAGTGACTATCTTTTTGGACTGTATATAACAATCTCTATCAAGATTAAGAAGCAAAGTACCACAGAGATGCCCTCTCAAAGTGTTTGGTTTTATGCCGTACTAGACAACTACCTAGTTTGTCTATCCTTAAGACTGGCCAAGCAGAGTATACAACAATAAAATAATAACTTATGCAAAGCATTAGTATTAGACTATGCCTAATACAATACCTGCAGGATCACATTAAATGGATCCCTACATATACCCTCAACTACCAAAGTTAAATAGAATAATAATTTCATTAATTTGCAAGGAAATAATCCATTCTCTTTTCTTTGACCATTCTGTAATGGTGCATCCACACAGAACTCCTTCAGTGTATGCTAAGTCACAGCAGTCACTTGACTCTGTTGTTCTAGTTTTCTACAACAACACAAAAAACAGTTACTCATATCAGACTTACTGTAGGTCTTTCCATAAGCATGTGCTTTTTGGAGTTTACTGCAGCTCCAAAAGACCAAACGTCTTGTAATCATTACTGTCTGAGGGGCTCCTGGACTCCTTTGTCCATGTTGCTTTTCTCATTTTGAACTCTGTCGTTGTTTCCCACATCTAATACATCTTTGACATGACGCAACTTTCATACTTGTGACTTAGCATTCTCAGCTGCCCAACAGGGTACTATAACTTTCTCTAAATGTAAACATTGTTCTGTAGGCAGTGTCCTTTTTAGTTCATTATCAGGTACTCCTACAATTCTACATTTTATTAAAGAGTCTGCCATTTTTTTCTGTTGTTTTCCAGATCAGTCACATACAGCTTAGTGGACTTTCCAGCTTTCATTGTGCAAGTAAAGGATGATCTACGTATATCATATTACATGCATGAGTGTAATACGATTAAAATATTTCTAGAACTGATTGTAATTTTGAGTTATGCCCTTCCTCAAACACAAACTTATTATAAACTTCTAACACTTTATTTCTGGCTGCTTGTTACAACAGTCTTTCATTTTTTTCAAATCTGTGGACAACAGTATCACTCACAGATCAATACTTCTTTAAATGTTTTCCAGTTTTCAGCCACATTATCAGTCAAGTGAAATTTTGAGGGTGGATGGCTCCCTCTGTTGTCTTTTTCCAAGCTTCTAAACTTAAAATAACTTTAGTAGTTTAGGTTATTCACAGTAGGTGCTCTAATATATATGAAATATAAATGGCGGCTTTCCAGATAAATCACACGCTGCTGCTGGGATCAGAACCTGCAGCTGTGATGGGAGAAAATAAAGGCACATAACTGGCATCAGACTTGAAGGACCTTTCAGAAAAACTTGATTGTTCTGCAGCACAGAAAAAGCATTCAGATGCTATTCAGCCATAAAATAAAAAAATAGATACAACGTGATCTGAAATCTATATTCTGTGCAGTTTGTCATAAGCTGTTCTGCCAGATAGATTTTGACTGGATGAGTGTGTTATAGACCACTACTAGGATAATTATTATCATAAGGATGCAAATTATCCTCATATACCTCCTCATCTGTCTGAGGAAGCGTGGTTGCACCCACGCGAAAGCGCTTACCGTTACCCACTATTTTATGGATTAAAGGAGATTTTACTACAATTTTGCTACGTTTATTTGGCTGCTTCATGGACTTTTAACTACAAGTGTGCTATATTTATTGGTTGCCTCATGGATGTTTAAACGCATTTTATGTGTTACTTTACTGCATCGTGGTAGAGATCAGGTTACTGTTTTTACAGATACCTCCTCATCTTCTAATTCCAAGCTCCATTCCCTACTAAAATAACATAGTTAATACTTAATCAAGCATAATGTACCTGTTACCCCTCAGGTCACAGCACTTAAGTCAACTTTAGCTTTTCTCCAGTCTAACTCAGCCACTAAGTTCCTTTGCTCCCTTTCATGTCTCCAGTTTCTCAAATATTTTGAAACTTGTATGTTGTTGTGTCTTTCGGCTTATCCCGGTCAGGGGTCGCGACAGCAGAACTCCGGTCCGCTAATGTTTGGTAGTGGATTTTTACGTGCCGAGTTACCAGCCCTGACGCACAACCTTCAATGAAGGCATGCCCATTCACGCATGCCTCCACACAGAAGATGCTCTAGCTGAGAATCGAACGCGACAACGTCTTGCTGTGAGGTGACAATGCTACTGCAGCACCACTTGAAACTTGTATACATATTGTAATTTAATACATTAGATTATTCTGCATCCAAAGTATTACTTTGCCATCGTACTACTGTTTGATTGTCACTTATATACTATTGTACTCAAGTCTAGTTTGTATGTCTGATCAACTAAGACCGGATGTAGTCAGAATTGATAGGTATTCTACCCCAGTAAACAAATTCAAATAAATAAATAAATTTATGTAGTGTGAAAAAGTACTACTGGCTGAAAATGCGGTGAACAATCAGACTGACTTGTAGCCAGACTACAAAAAACTACAAAAACCTTCTCCAAAGCTAACTTTGGGCTCCTAAAAACAGAGGTGGCTAACTTCACAGCACCCATGCAAATAGTTGCATGACCGCCGAACCATACACCAATGCACTGTATGAACACGTACACAAATCCATTGATCTCGCCATACCCAACAGAACCAAGATGCTCTCCTCCAACAAAAGGAAACCAATCTGGTGGCCCCCTGCCATAAACAAACTCTGCAACAGAAGGAGGAAACTGATGCGGAATAAGGTGAAGTTCCAAGACTGTTAAAACTCCCTTATCAGCCTCAACAAAAGGTTGAGATCCCTCATCAATTCCTCTAAAGCTAGCTATGAAAACAGAATTGCAGCAGATAGTAAAGACAACCACAAGTCCTTCTATAGTTATATAAAGAATCTCCACGGCAATACCCAGATTTACTCTGAGTTACTGCACAATGGCACCTCCTATACCGAGCCAACAGATATTGCCAGTATACTGGTCGACAGATTCAGTGCCAACTTTACCCCCCCAAAGGACCAATCACAATACCAGTAGATTGCCACGCACCCAGTATTACTGCTGCACAGGTTAAAACAGCACTATCCAAGGCCAAGAATACAGCTTCTATGGGACCTGACAATATCCCTGGCTGTGTTCTATATGAACTACAGAGTAAACTGGTACCTCACCTGTATGCCCTGTTCAATCACAGACTCACCTCAGCCTTTGTCCCTACTGAATGGTGCACTGCTACAGTCATCCCTCTCCACAAAGGTGGAGCTACAGACTGTGGGAAATATCTCCCTATTAGCTTGAGGAGTCTGATATGCAAAGCTGTGGAACTCATCATCATGGACCTAATAAACAAGGATATAGGGAATCTCCAAACTCTGGATCCCACACAGTTTGGTTTTGTGAAGGGTAGATCATGCCTGCTCAACCTGGTCAACTTCTTTTGAGTTAGTCACCAGAGCTGTGGATGAAGGCAAGGTGGTTCATACAGCCTACCTTGATCTGGCCAAGTCTTTTGATACCATTTCCCACTCAGGAATCATAGAAAAACTCACTAAGCTAGGCATCAACCCCTATATAACTAGGTGGGTTGCAAACTGGCTCACAGATAGAACCCACCATGTGAAAGTAGCTGACTCCAAGTCAGACTGCCGACCAGTCACGAGTGGAGTCCCACAGGGTTTGGTCTTGTGTCCTCTCCTGTTTGGTATCTACTTCTCTGAAGTCTAGGCCAACACAAAGAGACTCTGGCTGACAAGGTTTGTAGACGATTGCAAGTTGGGAGCTATTATTAACTCCCCAAGTGATGTTGACATCCTACAGAAAGGCCTCACTGAGACCAACGACTGGTGTCAGAACCATGGCCTTAAGCTCAATGCCAAAAAATGTGTCATCATCCCCTTTGGGAAAAATCCAGTTTCCTTGAATTACCACATCGATGGTAGTCCACTGAACACAGAGGGTGTTATAAGAGATCTGGGAACACAGGTTGATAGCAACCTCTCTTTTGACCACCACATTGCCACTGTGGTCAGAAAGTCCTTCTATGTGGTACATCTCATTACTAAGGGTCTTCCCTCTCTTCCCTCATTAGGCCAATCATTGAGTACAATGCCCCATTTGACATGTACCTCACTAGTTATCTGCAACAACTGTGGATGCCGCAAAAGTACCTCACCAAAAAGGATCCTAGGCCTTAAACACTTGTCCTATATGGACAAACTCTTAAAACTCCAACTATTCTCTGTCTCATATTGGCTACTTAGAGGCGATCTCTGCTTGACTTACAAAGCCATGTCTGACCCAGCTCTGTTAGAAATGCTACATCTAAAGAAATCCCAATCGCTCCACACCACACACTCCAGTGACCTCAACCTCATTACCACAATCAACAGAACATGCTGGAGGGACAGGTTCTTAACCCCAAGACTGCCCATGCTATGGAACAGACTTCCCATACATGGCAAACAGAGCACCTCACTGGCCCTCTTCAAGAAAAATCTTGATGAGTGGATGGGAAATAGAAAATTCACCTCGGGGATCACTCCAGTGGCTCTACTCAACAGAGGCACTGGGAACTAAGGTCGAGTGGCATGATGCCAGGATAATCCTATGGGCTAGGCTTGTAAAGGTTCCAGGGCTATTAGCCTAGTACACACCTAAATGATAAAAGTGTTTAGAGTCTTCTAAGTCAATCCCC
The DNA here is from genome assembly GCF_019279795.1 of Protopterus annectens. NCBI lineage: Eukaryota > Metazoa > Chordata > Ceratodontiformes > Protopteridae > Protopterus > Protopterus annectens. Next base: position 161,059,411 of record NC_056727.1, read on the forward strand.
ATTGTGCGGGTGTTAGAAACATAACTTCAACAAATGTGGCATATAAATACCATTTCTTTTTTGTCTACAATAGCCCTTGTAGGGTACCAGTCAAAGAGCATTACCACAAGATCTTTAAGACTTATACCAGCATCACCTATGTGTTTCACACTGAAGGCTGTAGAATCTGCATAATCACTCTAAATGTCAGAACTATATATACCCATGAACATTGTAATGAACTGCACTTACAGCTGAACTCGCACTCGATATTTGCTACTGTGTTGATACCTACACTAATATGCTGACTATGTTTTTCAGCTCATTTACTTGTAGCTATTCTTTTCAGCACTGCTGCATTTTTCATGCTGCAGTACAGCAAAATACCACTCCATTTTGTTGTAGTTGCTGCAGTAAAGTGCCTCACTGAAGAAAGTCATAGCAGATATATGTGATGAAAGATTCAAGGTAGCATGCGATATATTAGTTTGAATATTTTAATCCACTAATGGTTCCCAGGTATTCTCTACCATTTCCTCAAGTGGTAGTATCATAATAGATGGCACCCACATATTACTGTCCAGGTGGACTACAAACAGGTGGCTACACAGAGGTCCTCAGAGGTCCCAAACAGCCAAACGTGTCAAGTGGTTGTTAGTGGCGACTCTACCTCCTCCAAAAAACATGCCACTAGCGGTGTATCCCAGGGTTCAGTTACTGGGCCACTCTTCTTTGGCATTTATTTCTTGGAGGTCAAAGTTTATGTCATCTTTCTGGGCTGAATCGAAAGCCTACCTTTTATATAATTCTACGTGAAAATGCCATCATTCAGGATGTGTAACATAAAACTTTCAAATCAGTTTACATCATATTCACTCATAAAATATTCACCTATCAGAAGGCATTACCTCAACTCTTTTATCATGTACTTGAACCTTCGACCTCTAGCTCACACCATACCACCAATTCTCCTCATTTTCTTTTCCATTTAATTCTTTATAAAAACTCATTTTTTTGTACATAATGTATATGTGTACATCAGTGGTGTACCTTGCATATTTGACACCTGGAACAAATGTTTTTTTTGACACCTTCCAACACCTTTTTTCTAACACCTCCTCCTTCTCTATTGTTTTTAATAATAATCATGAAATGAAACAGAATGATGGAAAGCAAGGAGCAAGCTAGGAGCAGTGATTAAATCGCTAAAAGTCATCTTGCAGGAAGGCTTGTTCCAAAGAAATAACTACTGCCAGAATCATGGACTAAAGCTAAATGTCAAAAATGTATTATCATCTCCTTTGGAAAGCTAAGTATGACATTAACAACACACTCATACAAGCTGACCTAGTAGTTCAGGATTTGGTAACTTATGTGGACAGTTGACCCCAAATTCTATTAGGAGCAGATTAAGATGAAGCAAGCTTAGGGGCATTCTGCAAAACCAGGAACAGTTTCAACTTGATTTTACAAATGCAGTACCCAGAGAGAGAGAGAGAGACAGACAGACAGAGAGACAGAGAGTAAAGACTGCAGCATATTTCAGGCAAATGCACACTAGTCATGTAAAGACAGAGTATAAGCTAAACAAATAATATGAGAGTAACTTACTGAACAAACATATTAGGCAAATACAAGTATATTCTTTAAAGCTGGTGAGAGTTTTAAATGCGTTTCATGTAATATTCCAAATTATTTCACACAAATGCACACTAGCCATTAATGTCTGACTTTAAACTGAGCACCAGTTATTTCATCAACACAGCTGGCCACCCCCTTCCCAAGAAAAAGAAAACAATAAACATTCCAATTTATTTTGCACAAATGCGCACTAGCCAGCCCTTAATGCCAGACTTTAAGCTGAGAAAATGATGAGGATAAGTTCCCATAGCACAGCTAGCCACCCCCACCCAAAACAATTCAGTTTATTTTCACACAAATGCACACTAGCCAGCTTTTAAAATAGGAAAAGGAAAAAGTTACTTTCAACTCCTCCTCCAAAAAAGTATAAATATTCAGATTTGTTCACACAAATTCACCTTGAAGGTGGAATTTAAACTGACCAAATGAAAAGGACAACTTACATTCATCTACAGCACAGCTGGCCAACACTCCCCCTAAAACAGGATATAAATATTCCCATTTGTTAATACAAATATTCACTTGTCAGGATTAATGAGCAAGTAATAGGGCAAGTTACTTTAATCCACAGCCCGGTTAGCTACGCCCCAACCCACCAAAACAAAAAGAGGGCAGAAGAGTCGAGTACAGCTAAAAAAAAAAAGAACATTTATTTATTTATTTTACATTTGTTGACCAGGATAGTCCGACTGGATACATGTCCATTTTCAGCAGAGGCCTGGGGAGAAAAGCTCCAAGGTACAAACAGAAAGACATTACATAAAACATAAAGCATGTTAGTCACTGTTTACAGGCTATAGCAAAAAGCAAGCTGTACAATTTCACAAAAATCAGCTTTGATAAGGTAAAAAACCTAGAAATTGCAATTCAGTAGAGTAGCAATGATGATATAACTTTACAATAATAATGAGAGTGCTAGTCAGGCTTGGAACAAGGACATAGCCAGTGTGACTTAAAATACTCTTTTAGACTTTTCTTGAATTGACTTAGGGTGGGTTCTAGAGTAATGTCTGCAGGAGGAGTATTCCAAATTTTCCCAACAGAGTTGGCAAACAGAGAGACACTGGGTGAATTGTTGCTTTTGACAGTTTGGATAGGGAGTCTATTAGAAGACTGAAGTGTTCCGAGGTTCCTATAGGGGTAGATAATGGTTTTGCGTGCAGGTGTATTTTCAGGTTGGTTAACTACTTTATATGCCACTATAAGCTGGTTGAACTGAATTAAGCAAGGCAGTTCTAACCACCCAAGAGATTTTAGGTTATTACAGTGGTGTGTTCTGTAGGGCATGCCAGTTGCAAATCTGGCAATGTGATTATAGCAACTAGATAGTTTACTGAGTTCCATTTTATTTAGGTTGGTGAGTAGAGGGGAAGCATAAAGTAGAGTCAAGAGTAAGTGAGAATGGGCAATGGCAGTTCTAGCAGGTGGGGCTAGGAAAGGTTTTATTTTGTAAAGTGACAAGTTTTTTATTGATGGTTTTAATAGTTTTATTGACATGCATGTTGAATTTAAGGTTATTGTCAATGTTGACACCTAGGAGTTTTGTATATGAGTCTAGGGAGATTGTGGTGCCATTATTAGACTGTATGGAGAAGGATAAGGCATTCGACCTACTAGTGGGGAAGAAAAGTAGCAGCTTTGTTTTATTAGGGCTTAGGATCAGACTACAATCAGATAGCCAGTTTTCAACTGTGTTAAAAGTATTCTGGGATAATGTTCACAGATCTGACTGAGAGGAAGCCAAGCTTATTAGAGCGGAGTCATCCGCATATTGAATGCATGTTGCATCAGGGATGACAGTGTAGAGGTCATTAATAAAAATGGAGAACAGAAAAGGTCCAAGTATAGATCCCTGGGGGACTCCCTGGGTATTAGGTAGGATAACATAAATATCCACTTTCAAAATATTTAAACAAGTACACACACACACACAAACTGCACTGAAACCCACATTTAAAGAAAATGTATCTGATCACTGGCAGATAGCTTACCTTTAGTCTGTTTTCAAACCACACCCCCTGCACACATTTTAGTGTTCGTTGATTCACCTTCCTGAGTGTATTAAATTACATTCTTTGTATAACACAGTACCACTTGTTAGAGTGTGTTTTGATTTGTAGTTTTGAACATTTTTCCAGTAATCAGTGAAACAAAACATATGAACCAGTAATGTACAACTACTCACTTCAGAACATTTCAGCCATAAAAGGCCACTCAAACGTCTGTCATTACAATCCACCAATACCAGTCAATATTCAAAATTTCTGCAGAAGTAAAATTCATATGACTAATTCCACATTAAAGGGATCTGTAACTAATGAAGATGTTGTTGCCAGCAAACAACATATTTAAATGTTTCATCTACAAATTCAGTGCCTGCTGTCCTTGAAGACTAAATTGCTTATTTTACACTACAAAAAAAAAAAAAAACCTAAGGTAAGCTGGCAATATTGCTCAACAACAGGTTCATAGTTACTAGGCATCTCAACCAAAGGAAGAAACACTCAGGACTGCAGCACCCCCCTCACCCTTCTCTCTCAAAGTACAACACAGTATCAACAATCCATCTAAATACTGTGGGAGTAGAACCCACAACCTTCTACATCAAAAGTAAGGTATACTACATGTTATGCTATGACCATTTGCTAATCAGCACAGCTGCACACTGAAAAAAGACTTAGCGTGAGCAGCAGTAAAATTCTCTTCCCTTGAAACTCACAGTTCCTTGAGAATGCACCAAAACTCATTTTTTTACTAGTTTGGGAGTTGGTGTAGAGGATTCAGGCTCTTGTTTCCAGTAACCAGCATACAGCGTTTGAGCCTGAGGAAATTAACTAAGCTGACAACACCAACAAAGAAGATGTTGCATTTAAATTAAAAGCAGAATGTGGAAAAGAAGTATGCAACTGGTGCATGCAGTCTTGTATTTAAGTTCCGCATGGAACATGAAAAAGGAATATGCAACAGCTGCATGTGTGAGTCACTGTACACGTGGATGAGTGTTCTTCTTAAGCAACACACCAGCAAGAACATCTTGTATTTACATTCCACGGGGAACATGGAAAAGGAATAAGAAGCAGGTGAGTGCATGTGTCAATGCATGCAGGGACACACAGACAGAGGGTATACTTTAAGAACAACACCCGTAAAGGATCCAGCTCTGGTTTTATTTTAAGCTTTTCACATTTAAAATGTGAAAAGCTTTTAAAAGGCAAGGCTGCCTTTAAAACCTCTGGTGTAAATGATTTACCTTCATTTGGTCTACCAACATGAATGCCGACATTCTGAAGGTAAACCATGCTACACTGAAAACAGAAATGCCTACTTCCTAGTATGAATTTGCTAAGGTTGTATCTCAGTGCATGCAACTATTGTTTCAAAAAAAACCCATAAACAACATTCCCCATGAGGGGGGGTTGTACTCCCTATGCACCCTGCTAATTATGTATCTGAGACTGCACAATCCCCAGAGAAAGGGAGTATTCTCCTAACCAGGGATTGTTGATCTCGCACACCTGTCAACTCTGTTGTTGTGTCTTTCGGCTTTTCCCGGTTAGGGGTTGCCACAGCGGAACTCCGGACCGCTAATGATTGGTAGTTGATTTTTACATGCAGAGTTACCAGCCATGACGCACAACCTTCAATGAAGGTGCGCCCATTCACGCATGTCTTCACGCAGAAGACTCTCTAGCTGAGAATCGAACCAGACAGAGTCTTACTGTGAGGCGACAACGCTACTGCAGCACCACCACCGCGGGTCTACCTGTCAACTCTGTATATTCGGCCAAATGCAGTCGATTAAATAGCTGTCGTCCAAACCCCCTGCCAGTCAAAGTAATAAAACCTGTGTAATTATATAGTACTATCATATTATATAATGTTATGCAACTCTTTAATCGTGTTACTTGAATTGTATTGCATTTTATTTTTGAATTTATTCAACTGTAACTATCTTTAATTCATTCTAAGACTTTGTATACTTTTAATTTGATATTTTACAAACGTCTGGGATGAAAATGAAATTGGTCCATTGAGAACAGTGCTCTACTCTGATAAACAAATCAAAACCAACAAACAAGCTAGAACTTTAATATGATTTTGATATAAATTGGAAACCAAAAACTCATCATGTAAAGAAATACAAACTGGATACTGGTTCTGTGTTGACTTGTCTGATCACCTCTAATTTTTAGACCCCTTAAGTAGCAGAATTCTGCATACTCATGTATACTATTATATGTATTATTTGTGGGGTGTCTAAAGTACACAAGCATATGGTATGTACTCTAGTAAAACCTATGGTTCCTAGTCAGGACTATTTAACTGAATTGTTATTTGCTGTAGATGATTTTAAAAACCATAAAAAGATGGTGTCTGTCTTACATGGAGGGCACAACACATTTTTGAAAAAACTTTGACAGCTTATAATGATGGAACACTTTTTTTTGTATTGTGATACGAAATCAGTGTATATAAGTATGTCATAGGAGTGAGGCTATAATCATTTAACTGCAATTCGATAGATTTTCTGACTTGCTATGCATGGAGATTAATATTACAGCTATGCTCTCTCATGCAGTGATAACGTAATATAGTTTTATAAGATAACATAAGTTACAAGCAAGTAAGTTTGTTTTACCATGAGAGATTGTATGATAGCTAGCTAAACTGATGCTGTATGTCAGTTTGGGAACATGAAAGGATATTCTCAAAGGAAAACTAATTTCTGCTATATATAAAAATGCAGAAATATTTTACAGATCATATTTTTATTATAATGTCTGACAATATTGCCTGTTTATGTAATATATATTACCAGCAAATGAGGCAATTTATTTGATATGAAAGTCATTGAAATGATATTTAATTTTTCAGTTGTTAGGTCATATAAGGACATATCTAGTGCTGACTTTAGAAGTTATAAAAATCTGCTAACAAAAATACTTTATTACATTATAATATTTGCCATCCAAAACACAAACTGAGCAATATTCACTTGGGACAATATATGAAGTTACATAGAAATACATCCAAGAACATTATTTATGATGAAGAAAATACAACATTAACATCACAGTTTGTCTTGAGGTAAAGACAGTGAATGGTATTTGAAAGAACAAAGACTAGATGTTACTGTCATGCAGAAAGGAGAAATACTGAAATGCAGGGAGATAACATAGAAAACAAGATTTTAAATATTAATGTACCTGATCCTGTTGTGATCACAAGGTATTGTACTGTTATTTATGAAGTAAAAATCTACTACTGGAGTATTTTAACCTCTAACCTTGATATTCGCTGCCATGTAACCCTATAAATGAGACTTAACGTTGTGTAGAAAGTTCATAATTGTGCACAGTAACTTAAATATTAACACAGTAACTTAAGTACTATACTGAAATAATTTACAAAAAAACATATAAAGATATAATAAATGTCAGTTTGGTATATATTAATATTACCCAGAATTTTTTCTGATTTATTTATTTGTTTGCATTTTAACTGAGGTACAGTACTGAACCACATGAACATGTTTTTCAGATTCATCATCAGGAATACTTAGAGTCAAGCAGTAGAAAAAAGGGGGTTGAGGGAATCAAACCCTAGAGCAAAGGAAGCAAACCATTAACAGCTCGTAGCTTTCAGCCTCTGTGTCAAATGCCAATCACTAATAGTGTTGGCTATGATGAGAGATTTATAAGCTATGACACCAGCAATGTTGCTTATTTGATATAAAATAAATGCATAGGCTTTAACAGCTAAGATACATCACAAAGGATTAATCAACATAAAAGTGATATATGTTGAAAATGTAGACGCACTTTTGATAAAAAAACTTCATTAAAGCATATGGGAATAGTCCTTTTAATAGTTACAGGCTAATTCAATTAGATATATTTTGCCAAGTAGGAAAACTCCTTGAAAGGGCTATCTTGCTTTAATATGGTATTACCATGGAGAGGGTATGTTAAGTTTTTATAAGAGGCAAAGCCTCACAACATGGGAGGTACAGAGTGTGCAGCCCCCCTCCAAAAATAATGGGTTGTGCCACTTTAAAGTAAGCACTTTTGAGGAGTTTTCCTGCTTGTCAAACTACAAGACATATAAACTCTTTACGTATTCATACAGATAATGATGCAAAGACCACTTTGTATCGTTACATCACAGGGGTAATGTAGACTTGTTTAGAATACCTTTTCTGAACCAGTGAAACTGCATACATTTTAAACAATGGTTTGTTTTGTGTCAGGCTTCCTAGTTAGTTTTTATTGCTTCTCTGTGCTTCTTGTAATTAATGTTTTAACTATGTATGCACACTAGGCATTAGTGCCTCCTTTTAGAGGTGACCCATGAACAATTGTCTAAGCAGTTCGCTCAGAGTTTTATATTATGTATCTGATGACTCAGGGGAATGAAGGAATGCAGGAAGAAATTAGACAATTAGCTTGAGGTACACAAATACTTTGAAGATATTATTTTCTTCCAAGGTATGGCTGCTGTTAGTAATGTATATACATTGAAAAATGAGCATCTCTGATTCAGATTAGGATACAGTACAGACAAGCTAGTGTTTGAAGTGAGACAGGAAGTAGAGCAGATGCTGGAAATGAGGAATAAGTCCAAAATGACATTCTTAGACATCAAGAAAGCATATGGTAGTTCTCAAAAAAGCTAATTTGTTCAGTCCTGTAATAGTTCAAAGTCCCAGAAACACTGGTGAAATTAGTTTAGCTATTTACGAGGATCCAGTGACCAGGGGTGACACTACACTAGGGCACACAGAGTCATGTGTGTCCACTGCACTGAACAGCAGTTCAGCACAGCTGCAAATTGCCATTGCAGCCGTAAAGTAAATATGTTGGCTGTTGCGGTTTTATGTAGATCATTTTTGGGCGAGAACCTGTTGATTGAGTTTGTAATTGTCCAATTACACATGTGCACCAAGTCAGACCATTATGTGATCATTTTTTTTAACTTTAATTAAAAGAAACAAAACACTTTCTAGACAGTTTCCTCCTCCTCCATGAAAAATCAAAACTGCCACTGGACCCTCTCTATTCACTGACTTGTTTGGTGTAAGTGCCAAAAATATGCACACCAATGGGGCTAGATTCTGAAAATTTTGCCACATTTGCACAATGAGCAACCATGCTGAGGGTAGGTGAGATATAAAAAACCCAGCTACTGATGTGGCTAGGCCAAATTATGTGGTTGGTTGTATCACATGCTAATGATTGTATAATGAAGCACCATGTATGATAATGAGGCTAAACAAGATAGAGAAGCAATTAAGAAATGTCTAAATGATCTGCAGCAGTGCTACACTGGCTTTAGATTTGAACTCTGCCATATGTCCAAGTTCAGGCAGACTACATCATGCAAGTATGCTTGGGGTTGCTGCAGCCATTGTAAATGCATATCAACAAGAGGCTTTCATAGCAACTGCTTTGCACCCTGACAAAAAAAAAGCAGAACATAAAATATGTATATAAAATACGCATGGAAAATAGTATATATACATACAGTATAAATAAATATATATATATATATATATATATATATATATATATATATATATATATATATATACATATATATCTATAGAGAGAGAGAGAGAGAGAGACATATATTGGTCTGCACTAAACTGATCAAATGTTAATAATGTCATGAAAGATATCTAACAAAAATGATCTAAAAGACAAAATATTGACAAAATTGATGTTATAACAGGGAAGGGTATATGTCCTTTCACTACTGCAGTGTGGGCTCTGACCTGGTATATTTAAGGAGCAGTGAATGTGTGGGGCAGGGATGCTTGCCACCCTGCAAAAGCATTGGTTTTAGATGTGCTCCATTTCTGTCAATATTTTGTGTTTAAATTTTTTTTTGTTACATATTTTTCATGTTGATATTATTACCATTAGATCTATTTAGATAGACCCATTGTTGACATAACAGGTGTCGACATTTGGGAGTTTAATCTAAAGTCACCACCCCATATGTCTATCTATCTATCTATCTATCTATCTATCTATCTATCTATCTATATAGCAACGTCGTTTGGCTTTTCCCAGTTAGGGGTCACCACAGTGGATCACCGGTCCACAGATTGATTGGCAGTGGTGTTTTTACAGTGATGAGTTGCCAGACCAGTGCCCATATCTATCTATCTATATACAAACTGATATATATATATATATATATATATATATATATATAGAGAGAGAGAGAGAGAGAGAGATACACAAATGCTGTCAGTGTGTAGAAAACTGTCCCTAGGCTGTGCATTCCCAGAGGCAAACCAGCTAAGAAACTACAATATGTAGGGTACAGTTATCATCATTTACACAGGTGAGGAAGGAAGATGGTTCTGCCAGGAAGTGCATTGGATGTACCACCACCACGGCTAGAAGTCTGCACTCTAAAGCTTCATCCTTAGTACAATTAGGTTTTCTGCCTGTCATCTTGTAGATTCAACCCTATGGGTGTGAGAATTACACAACTTAGAGCTCATGTCGTTATTGTTTCCAAATCACTCAATTTCCACGATAAGCAAACCTGGAAAAACATTGTGGAGATTTCTACACAATACTGTGCACATGCCTGAGCACCTGTGGACAGCCAATTATTTGAGGTATGAGATAAATGGCATGGATTCTCAACAGCATACAGAATGATGGAGGGCTGTCATGTTTTACACCTTATACTGCTACTGGAAACAATAATAGAGTAACTATGTTTTCTGAGTTTGCCATCCATCACACAATGACGTTCCCATTGATGCCCATTGTTTTACAGATGTTGGGACACATGAGATCTGGGCACCAGTCATCTGCCATTTTCCCCCCTGAGATTCCTCAAAGTGAGATAAGCTGGAGACGTAGATGGCAGTGCACCTTTTAGAGCACAGATGTGATGTAAAATGAGTGCAAACTTTTTCTGGACCTCCTCGATAAGGTGCACAACCAAAGATTCCTGCAGGAGGTCTATACCAGGCCACAGTGTTGATGCCTGAAATAGATTGAGTAAGGCTGTCACCCATGCTGCTGGCATCTGCAGTACTTCCAGCACTATTCCAGTGACAAGAGGTGTCACAGTCCTCACCTCCTTCTCTGATGGGAGGAAGAAGATAAGGTGCGACCACCACTGTGTACTGCAAGTAAAACTTCTTTTAGCTACCCAAGTAACCTGTCATTGTGAGCTACCATCAGATTTTTCAGTATGTCCATTTTATGTCTCTGTCCCTTGAAGACTGAAAGGAATAGGCAGATGCATAGGGCAGAGAATGCTGGGGTGAGTATATATGCTGTCTTAAAAATGCCTGGCTTTTAATAGTATCAATAGTAGACATTAAAAACTAAATGTATAACTTTCATACCTAATGCCACATTTGTCAGTAGTGCAGATTAAAACTATTAATATGACTATACAATGTTAGAAGTGCTTCTTCATGCCTCTGCCTGTGTAGATGGACAAGTGGATCTTCTTGTTAAATGTTTTTGTCCTCACAATGATGCAGAAGTCACTGGGCTCAGTTCCTACCCTCACACATGATTGTAATCATAAAAAAAAAAACATTTCATGTATATTTTTTTGATCAAAGGTATCTCTCCAGCAGTACATGGTCTATGCATGTAAGATCATCATTATTGGTTTGCTGGATATTCCCCTGATATGTTTTTTCCTGAACCCCCCCCCCCCCTTTACTACGACTCATGCAATAGCTCACCTAGTTAACTATGTGTATATGCATATGTGTGCCTACCTACAGGAATATCACTGAACAGGGTAATGAGTTCAAATCTCCTTAGGGCTGAAATTTTGATTTTCGTTGCATTTACCATTGTAGACAGGAACACAGGTATACTGACAAAATAAAAATGTGATGATGCCAAGAGAGGTGTAGGCTTTCACATCACGATACTTTACTGTGTCCCCATCTTCATTTTTACATTTTGTCTATGTTCGGATATTTCAGATGGATATCTGTGTATGTGTCATACCCCTACCCCATTGTGTTCTGCATAATTCTTCTGCTCACCAGCTCCAATTGTAGACTTTTATCCATTTTTGTTATTTTTGTTTCTTATTTCCACACTCAAAACCCATATTAAGCATAGTCTTACTTGGGTTTGTAAGACATTTTTCTGCATACTTTTGCCTTGAGTCACAATTTATTTATTTTTTATTTATTTTACATCTGTTTATCGGGATACTCCGACTGGATACATGTCCATTTTCAGTGGAGGCCCAGGGAGAAAAGCTCCAAATCAAAGATACAAGCATAAATAATCATAAGCATAGCAGAAAATAAGAAGCATAGAAACTACAGAGGAGGTACATTATTCCATAGTCTGTTAACTAAGACAGGGTCAAAGTTTTCTTCATATCAAGTAAGTCATAACAGTTTTTCATGCATTACAGCACCAGAGAAAACAGTACATACTTAAACAGCACTACAGTACAACAATAATTCAACACACTAGTTTTCATGTGTGTGTGTGTGTGTGTGTGTGTGTGTTATTGCACAATAACTACACTAGATGCTCAAGCACAGTAAATGTTTGCAACAGCTGCCATCATTTTACTCTGACCATGAGTTAGTCTAACTCAGTCTTCCCACAGGGCACTATTGTGGCCCTTACAAGGAGCTGCTCATCACATGAACTGGCCTGGCTCCATGCAATCCTAATGAGATTCTGGACTCATCACACATGGTTTGTAAACAGTTTTGACTTAGCTGTGATCATAGATGTGGCATTTCTGAAGCCCTGTATATATATATATTTTTTAAATAAATGATAAGCAAGGGGTCCGAGGAGGGATTCAAGCTGTATATATTTTCTTCTCCATAAGACAGCCATCTCTATAGAGGGCAAAACAATGCACTCTGCTACCTCTAGCTGGCCAAGGCATTCAACCTATTACCTAACTTGGGCATTGTAGATAAACTTATAGAATTGCGATTAAACCTATATGTCACCCAATGGATAGCCAGATGGCTTATGATAGGACACAAGAAGTTAGGATAGGGGAATTCACCTACACAAAGAGGCCAGTCACTAGTGGAGTCCAACAGGGATTACTGCTTGTGTCTCTCTCTTTTTTGGCATCTACTTCTCTGAAGTCAAGGCAAATGTCAAGGGCCTCTAGCTGATGAAATTTGCAGATGACTGCAAACTAGGCATGGTCATTGAATACATTAAGGGCAAAGATTCCCTACAAGAAGGCCTGAAAAAGAAAAAAAAACAACTGGTGACACAGCCATGCACTAAAACTCAGTGTGAAAAAATGCATAATAATACCCTTTGGAAAGAGAGTCATACATTGGACTTACAACATTGACAATATATCTCTAAAAGTAGATACAGTGGTCAGGGATCTGAGAACGTATGTTGTTAGCAACCTAACCTTTGACCAACATGTGTCTGCTGTAGTGAAAAACTAATTCTACATTGCACAACTTACAACTAGGGGCATGGCATCCAGGTGCAAGGAGGACATTATTACACTGTATTCATCTCTCATTATACCAGTCATTGAGTACAATGCACCCTTCGTCATGTACCTGGCCTTGCACTGGAAATAGCTTGAGAGACCACAAAGGTTCCTTACAAAAATAATTTAGGGAGTAAACAACAAGTCATCTGACAGACTGCTGCATGGCAATCTGTGCCTAGCCTACAAGGCATCCTCTGATCTCACACTGATGGATTTGGTGCAAAACAAATAGCATCAAGAAATATCCATTCTAAGGACATAAACCTCAGACATAAATAGGACATACAGTAGGTAAGGTATGTGTCTCAAAAATTACCCCTTCTCTGGAACATTTTTCCCATTCATGTGAAACAACGCTCATCCCTAACCCTAGTCAAATGTAATTTGGACTAGTGAATGGGAAATCGCAAATATAGCCTTGGTTTGGCACCTTTGTCTGTAATGGACATTGGCAGTCTGTGAACACTTGCTGCGCACAAGCCTACATTGTAAACATGAAATTCATTGGGGTATTGACAAATGACATGTCAGTAATAGTCTGGTAAATTTGTGGTAAGCTGGCTAGGTTTAAATGTCTGTTGGGCTGATAGCCTATTAACCACCTATGAACATTTCTATCTGGAACTTTCATTTTACAGGATATGCAGGGGATTGCTACATAAAAGTGGCAACTTATCCCTTATGTGTAGAAACCCCTTGTCTTATAACAGAATGAAGGTTGGTTCAGATGCACTCTCGGTGCATCAGTCACATATGTATTCTTTTTTTTTTTTTGAATATATGATAAGCAAGGGGTCCGAGGAGGGATTCAAGCTGATATCTGAGGTAGTAACATCCCCTACCTTGGCTGGTGACACTGTTGAAGTACATACCTCTCACCTTCATTGCTCACGGATTCTGGATAAAGCCAAAAATAATGAGGAGAGCTGGAGGGCAAAGGCCAATCAGGGACAGATTTTAAATATTACTTTAATTCACTTAAGAAGTTAGTAGCACAACAGCTTTTACATGAAGCTGCATTTTCTGAACAATAAGAGGTATGAATGTCTAGCATTATTGACTGACTGACCGTAATCCTCAGTGATTTACCAGAAAATTACAAATTTTGCAAGGGACAACACCCCTCACTTGATAGTCATGACCAAGTTCTACTATCACAATGGCAATGCATTATGGAAATTGTAGTTCTGCTCCCATCAATCTCTGAAACCATAAGGAGGAGAGCTGGCTGAGCAGACAATAATTCTCCCAGTGCATTTCATTTACCTTAGTTAGGAAGGTTAAACCATCCTATAAATAATGACAGATGCCACATTCTGAGAGTTGTAGAAAGTGATGCTTACTGTGAGAGACTAGGGCAACTTGGCTGGAGTGGAGGAAAAAAAAAACAATAGAAAGTTGAACAGACTGACTACAGGCAATTATCATCACATTTTACTGTTTATTGATAGATACAATTTACATGACATAATTTAATACTTAGAGAAATTTTATCCAGCTTAGACAAATTAAAGGAAGTTAGTATAGTACAGACATGAATTGCAGTGCAAAGTGAGAGAAAAAAACAAGGTTATGTCATATATAGATAGAGAGTCAGGGGGTGAAATTGATTGAAGTTAGGAAGTGAGTGAAGAAGGGGGTGTAAGGAGGTGTAAGGTATTTTATTTATTTACATTTGTTAACCGGGGGTGTCTGACTGAGCTGAAAAGGCCCTTTTTCAGCAGAGGCCCGGGGAGAAAAGCTCCACAAAGAAAAATTACAGACACATTGAAGAGGTACTTGCTCATATTTAGGGATATAGTTTATCCTGGGGTTGAGCAAGAACAAAAACAGATTTTGGCTAGGAAGTCTTTAGGAATAGTTTTAATGAACTGGAGGGAGGGTACTTACTTGACTGATATAGGTAAGGAGTTCCAGGCCTTAGCAACATGTTATGAGTACTGACGATGCCCAGTAGATTTCATAGATTTGTGGACGGGGGGAGTTTTTTGTCACTGGATTGTAATTACCAAGTGGGAACATAGTTGTGTAGAATGGTAATTAATGCGGGACCAACAGATGGATGCTGGTTAAATTTATAGACGGTAAGAAGCAGTATATGTTAGTTGTTGGAGTATTTCTAACCAGTTTAGGCTATTTTGTGCTATACAGTGGTGGGTACTGAAAGTGGTGCTTGTTTCACATTTTGTCATTTTATTATAGCATTATTCAAGTTTCGCTTTCTGTGATGTTTGTAGGTTAATAAGGATGGCAGCACCATAAAGTCTTCACGGGAGGAGGTAAGTAGTGACAAGTGTAGTTTTAGTTGCATTAGTGATAAGGTTTTTGGCTCTATAAAGAATCCCTAGTTTTGTGCAATTTTGTATATGTAGGTTGAATTTAAGCTTATCATCCACTATAATCCCTAATAATTTGCTATGAGAGATGACTTCAATGGTTGTATTATTAAGAGAGAAGATTTTAAATATTGTTTTTTCATGAGAGAGGGATTTGGGGAAAAAGTTTTTTTTTTGAGAGGGTGTTGACCATGAGCTGGGAGTTTCAAAACCGATTTTCATTGCTGTTAAAGGTTCCTGGGTAATTTTTTTAAAATACATTTTCAAGTTTTTTTGGGGGGGGGGGGTAAGAGTGCTATAGGTTTAAAGTTACTGATGCCTGTTGAATTTCCTTCTTTATGTAGAGGGAGAATGTGCAATTTTTTTCCAGAGATAGGGAACATGAAATTTCTGGACTGAATTATTTATAGGGACTGAGACAGGATACGCAATGCTATTGGCTGCATTTTTAAGACACTCCCTTGGAAGGTCACCAGTTGAAATAGAACATGATAGTTTTATACAGGATGTGGGCACGGGTTTGAAGGTGAGAGAGGATGTGGTGATATGTGGTTTTGGGCAGTATTGGGATTAGATGTTGGGGAATCCTTGGTTAGAGATGGTATAATATCTGTGAAATAAGAGTTGAATAGTATTATAGTTTTGAGTGGTGAGTTAATGAGCAAAGAGTTATGGTTGGATTTTAGGGCAGTGTGTAAAATTGCTTTAACAAATCAGCAGAATTTTTTAGGAATGGATTTACTATTATTCTCAATGTTGTTATAGTGTAGTTTTTGTCTTAATTTATTTGCTTTTTAGTATGACTGTGAAGCATCGCGGTGGTGGTGCTGTGGTAGCGTTGTCACCTCACAGTAAGACGTTGTCCTGTTCGATTCTCAGCTAAAGTGTCTTCTGTGTGGAGACATGCGTGAATGGGTGTACCTTCGTTGAAGGTTGTGCATCAGAGCCGACAACTCTGTAATTAAAAATCTACTGCCAATCATTAGCAGACCGGAGTTCCGCTGTGGTGACCCCTAACCAGGAAAAGCCGAAAGACACAACAACAAGTATAACTGTGAAGCATCGTGAAGTTTTCAAGACATTGTGGTTTTATATAGCGACATTCTTTCCATACTTATTTTCTCTATTCTGCATTAGCATTCCACTCTTTCTGGAGAGCCAGATTGCATTATTTGGTTTAGTCTTTTTCTTCTAGAGGGTGCAAGGCTATTCTAGATATTTAATAAAGTTGTACTGCATTCTTTTATAGCATCATCTAAGGGGGGATGTTCAGGATGTTCTAGTTAATAGATTACAGGTTAGTAATGAATATTTCTGTGATAAGCTTGGTCAGGTTGCATGTTGTTTTATAAGCATGCTGTTTAAGTGGCTGTGTGAGATTTCTGGCTGTATAGATTGGGAGCTGGTCACTGAGAGAGTCTGACATTGTACCTGTGGTGGTGAATTTACTAGGATCCTGTTTAAAAATGAGTTTGATGTCTCGCTATAATGTGTCAGGCTTGTGAAACTGTGTAAGTTCATGCTAGATGTAGGTGAGTCAGAGTTAATGTCCAACCAATTCAAACTGACATCATCTAGTAGTATTTTTTCTTGTGGAATTGTTCTGGATATCCAATGTAAGATAACTTCCAGTGTAGTTGTATTGTTGCCAGGAGGGATGTAAATGACAGTAATACATATTTGTTTATATCTGATTATATTTGCTTAGTTTCAGTAAAGTAATAAACTGCTGTCTGTCCTCAAACCTTTCAAATCTGGTGTACATTGTCTATACTCATACCATGCTGCTAAGGCCTGCAACTCCTTACCTGTACCCATCAGGTCAACACCCTCCCTCCCTCCCATCCTTCAAAACCATTCTGAAAGACTTCGTAGTCAAAAACTTGGTCTGTTCTTGCTCAACATCATGATAAACTACAGCCCTAAATGTGAACAAGTACCTTTTCATTCCTTACACCGCCTTACTCTCCCTTCTTCACTCACTTCCTTACTTCTATCAATTTCTTTCCTCTCGCTTTTTCTCTAAATATACCATAAGCCTGCTCTTCTCTCACTTCATATTATACTGACTTACAGTTAATTTATCTATAAAATGGCTACATTTTCTTTAAATATTAAATCATTGTCATATAACTTATGTCTGTTCTTAACTAATATTTTCGTAATATGTCTTAGTATAATTATTTAAACTGTAGATATTTTTGTATTATTTTTGAAGATTGTAAAATTATTGTTGTTAAATTGTTTTGCTATACTTTTGGAGCTTTTCTCTGGGCCTTCACTGAAAATGGGCTCCTACACAGTCAGACTTCCCTGGTAATCACATGTAACTAACTGACTAACTAAACTGCTAACTGCCTATCGATTTGTTTGTACTGTACTACATTAAAACTTCATCCAGACCCTAATGCTTGAGCATGACACAGCAGTATTCTTAGTGCTTTGCAGATTAGCAGGGTTTCTAAAACGAATTATTAAACTGTGGCACCAATTAGTTCGTAGGGAAATGGATTTTTCAGTACAACAACTGTATTGCATGTGAGGACCTCACACCATCTCCAAGGCAAAATGGATAACGATCACAGCAGCAATACAGTCGACAGCACGCAACTCAGAGTTTCTATTTGTTGTCATTGTTTGCATTTGCAATTACCTGACTTGCTGAGGAATACGTTGCTGGTTTGTGCTTTTTTTAAGTAAATGAGCGTTCTGAGCAGGGTAATGCTCTATTACTAATAATGGTATGGTGTTATTAAAAGAGATGTAATGTGTTGAGCAGGATAATGTCCGGAGTTTTATGTGTGAATTAAGAACACTTTGATGCTTGCTGAATGTTGTTTTTTGTAGTTAGGCTTTAACTACAGCAAACAACACTGATGCTTGCTGAATGTTGTTTTCTGTAGTTAAAGCCTAACCCTTATGTGCATAGCGAACAGAGTAAAACTGCATATTACATTTATAAAGCAACACTAGGCTTACCAGTCAGCTGTACTATCCTTGTTTTTCTCAAGAAGTGTCCAAGTTGTGCAAGCAATCAGTGTGCAGACTATTGCAAACCTAGCCAATGACCCATATTTAAAAGTTCCCTCTAGCCTTAAGGTGGGCAGTACAAGGTAAACCTGGGAAAAATTTGAGACCATCCATCCAGTTATCTAGGTTTACCTAAAAGGTGGCAAGGGTGCTACTCTGCTTGACAAGCAGTGGAAGTTTGTTCCAGAGGTAGAAGATACACTGGGGTATCTCACCAATGACTCTTATTTATTTGTTGATGAAGATTTAATTAATTTAACCTTCCATTTTAGAAACTATTTGCCCTGTGAAGGAACTGAACATCAAATAGGGCAGGATCTTTCATGATTCAAAAGGCTAGACACAGATCTCTACGGAGGAGTTTATAAGAAACTGAGTACAGAAAGAGGGGTCTGTCCTAATAGCCAAGATTTTTGAGGCTTTGGTCTTTTTATTAGGGAAAACTTTAAGATTACTCAAGTTGAGTTATATGTTTATACAAACACAAAAGGGCACTCAGTAATGGGTGTGATAAAATATGAGTAAAGGGGAATTATGACTTCTTTAGGTCTAGCAATGCCTTTGGAAATTAGATAAGCCAAATAAAAGACTTTCTTAACTACTGTGGTGAAATTATGATCCAAAGATAAGGAATGATTAACACGATTTACAAGAGTGCCGAGATCTCTTACAGCAGTGCCTGACTGGAGGGTTGTGTCATCTATATTATATGTAAAAATGTTTATTCACCAAAATTATCTATACTACATTTTCACATTTAATTTGAGACAGTTGTCTAAGCATTATTCGTTGACATAGTCTAACTCTTGTTGGAGGAATTGTAAGCCAATGGGATATCAAATGACAACTCTCAATTTACAGCCATCTGCAAACATAGATAACTAAAGGCTAGGAATATTAGCTTGAAGGTCTGAGAAATACTTGCCAAAAAGAAGAGGGCCCAAAACTAAGCCCTGTGGTACACCACTGATAACAATTTTTGCTTTTAGAAGTGGTACTTGGAACGCTAACCACATGGGTTTTAACAGTCAGCCAGTTAGCTATTCACCACACAATATAAGGATTTATATTCATATTTACAAGTTTGTCAATAATGCCTGCATAGGGAGTAGTGTAAAAGGCCTTGGGTAGGTCCATATACACTATATGTACTGTGTAATCACTATTCACTACTTCAGTTACTTTTTCACAGAAATTAATGAGGATAAAGAGGCAGGACTTTTCTTGAAAAAGCCAAATTGATGAGGGTCCACTGTAAAAAGATTTTCAATGTCCAAGGTAATGAGGTCTGAGATAAGTTCCACAGTTTAACATATGAGGCTAGTGGGACTAATGGGTTTATAATTACCGGGGTCTGTGGTTGGGCCACCTTTGTGCAACAGCATTAGAATGGCTGTTTTCCAGGCTTCAGGTATGTAACCAATGGGGAGGCACAGATTAAAGAGGTTAAGTAGGGGGTTAGATAGGTCCTATTTGGCACTGACAATCAGGTAATCGCATATGTCATTTGGGACTATGGATGAGGTGTTCTTAGCTTTTAAGAGGGCTAACAGGACTTTCTGCACCTTAATATAATAGTTCTCATGTGTATACTCTGTATTGCTTGTATAATATATTTGAATTGAGAATGATTACTTGTGTACAGTTTTGTATAAGCTGCCAATAATATGTACTAGATGTCTTTATTAATGTAAATTCGGTATTGTATGTGAAATGTCTTATATGTGGAGCTTTTCTCCCCGTTGCTCCACTGAAAATGGGCACTTCTGGCCCAGCTGGACTATCCTGGTAAACAAATGCAAATACATAAATAATAAAAATAAATAAAGGCATTGACTGTTCTTGATGGGAGGAAAATATGCCACTGGATTACTTGGCTCTGCAATTTATTCAACAAATGGATAACTAAGAATATTGGATGTGCTTTTTCTTGTGGCTTGCAATTAGAGTTTATATGGTTATCATTAGTATTTCAAACTAGAACCATATCTTGGTCTTCTGGCACCTCTGAGCAGTTCCCAATACTGGAATGCACCCACAACTTCTTTTATGAATGCCAATAATGCAATTGTGCTCCATCAGTGAAAGCTGATTGCACCATTTGATAGCTTGCACCATGAGAGGGCACCCCGCTGCACCCTACCTTAGTTACATCACTGTTTTAAACAATGCATGTAAAGTGTTGAAAGTCATTGATCTGAACTAAGACAAGCCAACATACAACATTTTAAACAGTTATATATTACTGCTATATCAAAGGGTGTGCTAAATAAAACAAAGTGAAGTAAAAAATAACTGACAAAATAGTTTGCTTTATCAACTGTGATCTTTTGGGCAGTATTATAGAAGAATGATTAGATGACCCTAGGTTGTACAGAATAGATACTGCTCTGAATCAATGGCTGCCTGGACTAAAGAGATGATTCTGACCTTTGGAGACTAGACCACTTGGATGTACATGTTTTTAAACACTCAGATGGTAGAATAGAGACTGGTCTGTTTAGGAAACTTTGTTGGTGCAATAGCCTATTACCATTTGATAGTATGCAACCAAGGCATACCTTTCACAATGTCACTACTGGTCAGGCTCACAGACTATCACGGATTTGCACTGATGAATTAGATTTTGATATAGAATTAACTCAGACTATAACTTACACAATAGGGGCTATCGCTCTAAACATATAACTATGAATATAAACAATGTTAAGAAGAGAAGACATGATGCTGCTAGTCCCTGGTTTTCCAACTATCACTCTATTTCTAGAAACCATGTCATGAAAGCCAGGGTTCATGACTTTAAGAAAACCGCAATATATTTAAAATACAGCAGTGATGCAGAAGGTATATGCGATATTATAAAACACAATTGGAATATGCTTTAAACAGATCCCAAGATTGCTAACATAGTAGGACTTCAACCCAGTTTTCTTTTTAAATGTAATAAACATTTGAAGGACTTGTTATGTAAAGAGCCAGGTTTAGGTACTTTTAGATCTGTTTCAATACGTTTGGGTACATTCAAATGTCATGGCTGCAAAGCCTGTAAACACATTTTATGTAAAAATTTGTTTATTCATCCTGATACTGGATGTAAATAGACTTTAAAGAAGTATGCTGATTGTAATACTGTTAATGTTGTTTACATTGCTGTTTGCCAAGTATGTAGTGCATATTATGTTGGTAAAACTAATTGCAAATTTAAAGTCAGGATATTAAAACATATGTCTGATATCAGATGTGGAAATGTTCATAATGCATTATTTCAGCATGTACAGTCCAATAATGCTCATTATTTTTATTTATGGTTTTACAAACCATCATGAAGAATATTCGTGGTGGTGACCTAAACAATCATACTGAATTTTGAATAATTAAATGGATAATTGAACTTGGTGCTGATAAGCCTCCAGGCTTAAATGCCGTAGTTCCTTTAAAGGACAACAATGGGATATTCAAGCAGATAGCTCAACTTGATGTCTCTTTAGTCTCTGTTAGTTGCTACAGCCTCAAAAAATCAGAACCATAGCTTTAAAAAGTAAATCCACTCAACTGTTTTAGCTCTTAGGCTTGCTACCATTCTGTACTGTTTTACTTTCACTTTGAAAACCAAGTTGAAAATCCTCTAGCTGGCTCTTAAATGATGATGTCACATCTGTCAGAGCTCTTGCTGTAGTTACAGGGACGTTTCCTCACCCAAAGTGATGTAAGCACTGCCTGATTTGCATGCTCTGTAGAAGAGCCAGTGGACCTCCCACATTTTGATGTCAGAGCTGCCTTGCCCAGCCCCCTACACCCTATCTCACTTCTGTTGATTGTCTATAACAGATTTATGTGAAATCTTTTGAAGGAGTTGCCAGTTCTGGAATGTGGGAGGTTGCATTTTTGAAGCCAGTAATCATTTTATGATAAATCTCTCTATCAAACTATAATAGCAAGGGTTAAGTAGCCATCTTTGCTGGGCATGCGTGCATGGCAATAGCTAGGATTGAATCCAAGTTTACATCTTTGTAGAGCAAAGGGGCAAGTGTTTGTGTGTGTGTGTGTGTGTGTGTGTGTGTGTGTGTGTGTGTGTGTGTGTGTGCATGCAAGCAAGGGGCAAGTGTGTGTGTGTGTGTGTGTGTGTGTGTGTATGTATGCAAGCAAGGGGCAAGTGTGTGTGTGAATGCAAGCAAGGGGCAAGTGTGTGTGTGTGTGTGTGTGTGTGTGTGTGTGTGTGTGTGTGTGTGTGTGTGTGTGTGTGTGTGTGTGTGTGTGTGTGTGTGTGTGTGTGTGTGTGTGTGTGTGTGTGTGTGAATGCAAGCAAGGGGCAAGTGTGTGTGTGTGTGTGTGTGTGTGTGTGTGTGTGTGTGTGTGTGTGTGTGTGTGTGAATGCAAGCTAGGGGCAAGTGTGTGTATGTTTATAGTGTATCATTTGTTAGCTATTTAACCAAGCAGGAAGGAATAATAAGTGGGAGTTTGATGCTTTGCAAAGCAGTGATTATACCCAATGCTATAGAGCTTGGTTCTAATTTGACAGGAGGAGTGCAACAAAAAAGTCTTCCACTGTAAGGAAGGAAGACTGACAAGAAAACAGTACATTAGTCTGGTCACCTGCTGTGAGATGTCAGTCACATGCAGATAATTGATCAAATTACCCTTAGTTCTTTGACAGCTAGGGAAGGTAGGTGTGAGGGGGGAGGGGAGATACCTTGAAGAACTAGATTTCAGCCTTCACAAAAGAAATCAAGTTAGCATTTCTAAGAAGAAAGAGCAATAAAATGCACTTTTCAGTTCTGTTCTGTAGCATTTGCACTGCTTGTGTTCAAAGTAGTCATTGAAAAAGGATAACATTTTATTCAAAAGTCGGTGACTATAACACAACAGTGAATGCCTGTAAAATCAGTGCACTGACAGGAGCTTTAGGGAAAATGTGGCAGACATGATGCGATTTTTTTGAGACAAACAATGCATTCTGGGATACTTAGAGACAGACTAAACAATCAGAATTATTTCAAGATGCCAGACCCCATGTGTTCAGAGTCAGAAATTGCGTATAAAAATATCTAAAAAGTTCTAAATAGTCCCAGAGTGGTGTTAAAATTTTGGAAACACCAAACCATGATGCATTAAACATGTTTTTTGAGTCTGTGGGTGCGGTTCTCCTTTAAAACCACAACTGAAGAAAAGGAGGGCTTTTTACTGACTTTTGATTGGTTGTTTGTCTTTTAAATTTTTGAGCTTTTGTATGACTTATCTGATGAAGGGCTACACTGCCTGAAAGTGATCATCTTGTTTTAATAAAGTGATTTTACCTGTTCAGCCTGTGGTTGTTGCCATTTGTTGGATTACTACATTTATGCTTTTTTGATGGTGGACCTTTGTGTATGGGTATTTTTTGGACTTTATCTTTGGAGACTAGTCAGAGGTGTCCGAATATCTTTAGGAAAATGTATCCTTATTTTGAGGAAGTGCATGGACAGAATTTGAGGAAGTGCATGGACAGAATTCTGGATCTCACTCTCCTTTTGGGGATAGGTAAAGCTATCATCCTTGTTTCAGAACAAGGAGCGATGAAGCAAGAAATATCATATAGCAATTTGTGGGGCATACATTGACTATAATGTCCTAATTCTCAAACTAGTCTGACCTGTACCCTACCCTCAACTGGCATGCTAACAGCTATGCACTGGAGTTCTTAAGTATGATGGGCTTTTGCTGAGATACCAGGAGAATAAACTCTTTTCATGTGTGAAGATTTGTAGTTGTTATCATGATGGGTTCAATGCTGGTTTTCACACATGTGGCTTCAAATAAGGGACAGCTGAGAGACTGGTTTATTTTCAGATTGAATAGGGCAGAATATCAACTACAGCAAGTATGGAAGTAATATTGCAGATCATAGAAAGCTCTATATGAATTCTAGTGAAAGAATTTTTAGTATCTGAAATATTATGTAACAGTTTATCCATCTATCTATCCTCTAAATTGCTTGGTCATGTGGGGGTCAAAGCAGAAGCAAGTTGAACATAGTAGACCAGATTTCCTTCTCTCCAGAAGCAGTTTATACCTCATTTAAAATTTTCAGGCATTCCCAAGCTAAGAAACAGAATCTCTCTGTCACAGCATAGTTCTACTCTGGGGCTTCCTGACAATGGGAATGCTTGATACACCTCCCATGGGTAGCGCCCAGGGAGAGTCCTTACAAGGTATCAAAACCAAACTGATTTCTCCACAAATGGAGGCAATGGTACTCTGAGATTTTCTTAGTCTGTGGAGTACTCCCATTCTGTCACAGGCAAATTTCCATTCACCTGCAGAAGCAATGCACACTCTGCCTGGAGAACAGTGACCTCTGATTTAGGTGTAGGCCTAGCTCTACAGCCTAAAAATATCAAAGTACTAAAAATCCATGAACAAACACCATCTTAAGGGAAAAGATACGATATATATTAGTCAAACATGAAATTCAGATAAGAATAAAGAAAAAACAGAAACTGAAGAAAGAGTATTAATTGTTAGAATTGATGCCTAAGACATAAGCATCTTAAGCAAACTAGGAAAGTTAATATAGCATCAGGAAAATAAAGAGACCAACCTTAAAGGAAGCATAAATATGATGTTAATGTTTATGATTGGATGTGCTTTGAATCAAACATATGTCCTTCCACATCACTCTTGCAGTATTCTTTACCAAAGGGATTTCCTGCCAAGGGAAGCCCAACATCAGGCTAGTATACCAAAGCCTTAGGAGTTATAGATGCCATACATCATGCGTATACTCCCCCGGTCTAGACGTAAGGCATAAAGGTGATGTAGGAATATACATACTTCAGAACTTCTTTGTTGCCAGTCTGAATGTCATCATTCATCATCAGTTTGAATGCTCCTTCTTCTGTGCTGGTTACTGAGCCGTGTTTCAGATTAAGTACCCCATTGGGGTTTCTTCTTATATTCTTCATTTTTTTGTTTCGTGAGTTTACATGTCATCCAGAAAGGGAAAATGTCGGTGTGTGAGGCAGATTTCCCATAAGAATCATCACGAACAGTGTTTCTTCTGTTTGCGTGCTTTTCATGATGATATGAAGTGTTCTATTTGCCAAGCATTTGCACCTAAGACCCAACATAGTCATCTCTTCTCCTTGTCCATTTAGCTGGAGAACAAATGTCTTAAATTATTGATGTAGGCTGCTGTGGTAGAATCTTCCAATCATGAAGGTCAGCTGCCTCCAAAATAGTCATCTCTGATTCAGCTGCTGTCCCACCTCTCCTGGATGTCTCTCTTGAGGTTGGTGAAAGCTCAGAGGATCACCTGTGTCAAAGGAAAAAACTTCAAAGACCAATACACGTAAGGTTCAGTTAAGGCACATTTAATAACTTGCTGCAAGGAGACAAAAACATGCAAATACAAGGATTTGTCTAACTACTAACAGGAAACATGCTATTCTTATACTGTTTTACAAGACATGTCTTTCTATGGCTGACGTAATCAAACACAACTTTCAGTATTGTTCTACAGCAGATGTTACTCTGATTTTCTGCTGACATGACTAGATTTGTGAGAAACTTTTTGAGAAAAACAACCTGGCCTTGATGGGCACTAATCCGTTTACAGGCTTCTATTGTACAGTGTTACATTTCAAGGTACTTTTCTAACTCAGATACAAGCAAATGCTGATTGCAGTTCATATTTTCAAGCAGGCTTTGTCCTAATTATCTGTAGCTTCTACAACTGTGTATTTTCTCACAGTACAGTGGAACTTCTTGTCTAAGTTTCATACAAGTAGTATTGTTCTATTCATTATTTTCCTAACATAAGCAGGAATCATCTGCTTCTCAGTAAATTTCCAAGGCACAAGCAAGATTTTAGCTAACAATACAAGGTCAGAAAGCAACTGCAGTTTGTACAGATTTATGCAGTATGAAATAGAGTAAATGTGTTAACCCTTTTCAAGCTCTAAATGCACTAAGCATATTACTAATACACACATTAATACATATTTTTCTGACATTTCCCCCCTATTAATACTTTTATTCTACTTTCAAAATAAGCATAAACAGTTTGTTTTCTTCTCCTAACCTCTTCCCACTCAGGATTTGCAGTTAAGAGAGTCATTCAGTTTAAACTTATGAAAGCATTTTCAATCTTTTAACAGTTCTTCAAACTCAGTACTTTGATATAAGGTTTCAGAAACTGACATGTCTATACAGTCTTTTATCAGTCTTTTCATGCAGGGGATGCCACAACAAACACATACTCCCAGTAGGAGCATTCCTACACAAATGGCAATCAGGATGTTCATTAGGATGGTACCCCACCCCCCAAACCATTTCTGGAAAAAGTCCGTCAGTGGGTTTGGGACTGGTTTGGTCATGGCCGACACTTGCTGAATTACCTCAAGATGATTGTCTATCTCATGTTTATGATCAGGAATATACAAACAGCATTCTTCTTGAATTAAAGCCCAAGTACCACCTCTCGCCGCTAAGGTGAAGTCGGGAGCCATGCGGTTTTGAAGTACTACAGTTCTCATAGCATTCAGTTCATCAGTCACCAATTCAAGAGTGGAAAAAGTTGCGTTGCTCATTATTTCAAGAAGTTTCAACAGTTTTCTCAGCTCCCAGATCAATTTCACTGCTTCATATGCCAGTAATATGCCTGCCCATGATATAACGCTATCACTCAAGTCCATATGTGTCAGTCCTTTGCCTACGGAATGATGGTCTTTCCAAAGTGCATCAATTTGTCCCACTGGATTTACAGGTTTCTTGACGACCTCTCGGACATTTCGAATTTTTCCTCAAGGCAGAACTGCAGTGTGTCATATGGCCGGAACCAGGTAACCCAAAAAACAACTGCCGGACCAATTCTCAGGTAACCATTTGTATGCCTTTCTGCCACACACAAAATAATAGTCCTCTACTTTTGTAGTAACCTTGCTATGAATATACACTCGCCCTGCAAGAAACATTTTTCTATCAATTATAGACAGCTGTTTATAAAGAACAGAATTATGTTTTACTTCATCAAGTGTTTTGTGCATCAATCCAAGAAATGAATCATAGTTTGTATTACAATAAAGATCTACATTGTTACCTTTAGTGTAACATTTATAAGGAACAGACACATTGCAATTGCTCCAACCCACCTGAACAGTATCATTTTTATAAAAACACACAGTTCCCTTTTGTGGAACAAACAAGTGCAATGCTATTTTATGTTGTGATGTAATGGTTGAGGTATCATAAATCAAGTTCTCCCAGGTCTCATTGACCCCTAGGGGACTGTAGTCATTAATACCTCCCCGTATGCTGTCAGCAAAGCTGTGCAAATCCAGCAATTCAAAACATTGAAAGTCTCAGCATACACATATTTAATTGCCTGGTAAGTGTTAAAGTTTGGATGCCAGTCTATGAGTAATGCTTCATGTTTATTCAGTTCAGTCTGTGTGGCTGGGAAAAGGAAAGGCCACAACAAAAAGGTTATTGTCACTAGTACAGTTAACAGGATGATTATGCAATACTTCTGAGGAAAGGGTTGTTCTGCATTCCTGTTTCTTCTAGACTCTATCATTTTTACTCTTGGCATGTGACAAGATTTTTGTCCAGTTCAAAATTTTTGACTAATTTACAGTGTGTCAGGTGGATCCAGGAGGCACGCTCCACAATTTTGACTGCAGTGGGTGTCGACAGAAGCACTTGATATGGACCTTCCCACTTTGGTGACGCCCAGTTCTTTTTCTTTACTGTCTTCACCCAAATCCAGGTACCAGGGGACACTGCCACTTCTGACAGTCTGGTTCGTTCTTTATCTGAAACAGAATTTGACTGCAACAAATGTTTAGAATTTAACAAGTTTTGCATATACTCAGCTAGTGTACTGTCAGCTTCCTGGTCTGTGGGCATGAGAGATTTCCACTGAGGTATATAATAAGCCCTTCCAAATAATTTTTCAAAAGGAGTCAATCCTTTTGCATTCGGAACAGTTCTCATGCTCAACAGTGCCAGGGGCAGACAGTACACCCAATTTCTCTGTGTTTCTACTATTAACTTCCTTAGCTTATTCTTTAAAACCCCATTATGCCTCTCTACTAGCCCTGCAGATTGTGGGTGATATGCACAATGATTTTTTAAAGAAATACCAAAATGTCTACTTAACTGTTGTATGGTTTGGTTCATGAAGTGTGTGCCGTTGTCACTGTAGACCCTTTCCAGAATGCCGAATCTAGGGATGATTTCTTTAACAAGAACTTTGGCCACAGTTGCTGCGTCTGGATTTTTAGTCGGAAAGGCTTCCACCCATCTGGAAAACATATCTACAATGACAAGACAATACTTCTTATTTTCACATTTATTCAACTCTATAAAATCCATACAGATAGTATGAAACGGATACGGTGGTGTAGGGAAACTCCCTTGCTTGGGCTTTAATGCCCCTAGTGCATGATGTTTATTACAAACATGGCACATTGAGCAGTATTTTTTAGAGTAATTTAAGAATCCATATGCCGTGAACACTTGGTTCACCAGCTGTACCATCCCCCCTGTTGAGACATGGCACTGCCCATGGCTCAACAAAGCTGCATATCTAAACAAATTAGATGGCAATATCGGTTTCCCTTCTTTAGAGATGTACAGCCCCTTTTCGAGAATTGCTCCTCATTTTACCCATCTTTGTTTTTCAACTTGCATAGTAAGTGTCTGCATTGTCTTTAACATTTCTAAGTCTAAAATCTCAGTGGGCTGTAATTCCTCATTCAAAAGAAATACTTCTGAAGCTGCCTGCTTTGCAGCTGTATCAGCTCTCGCATTACCTTTTGAAATCCTGTCCTGTTGCTTGGTATGAGCTGTGCATTTACAAATAGCTACTTTCTGAGGTAACTGAATAGATTCTAAAAGATCTAAAATAAACTGTGTATGATTGATTGGTTTGCCAGTAGATGTTATCATTCCTCGATTTTTCCACTGTTGCGCAAAAACATGTACAGTAGAAAAAGCGTACTGGCTGTCAGTAAAAATGTTCACACATTTACCCTTTGCTAAGGTACATGCCCGTGTCAAGGCAATCAATTCTGCTGCCTGTGCAGATAAATTGTGTGGTAAAGATTTCGCTTCTATAATGTCAGTATCCAAAACTACTGCATATCCCACTAGGTTCTGTCCTGCGGGACCCCTTTTGCATGAGCCATCCACGTAGTATGTCACCTCGGCATCATCCAAGGGAACATCCGTAAGGTCTTTTCTAGGCAGTGTCTTTTGCTCAATCACCTGCAGGCAGCTGTCTGGTGTGCCATCTGCAGGGGTTGGGAGCAAGGTAGAAGGGTTCAAAGTCGTACATCATTCAATTGTCATATGAGGTTGGCTCAACAATATAGTCATACAGGAAAGATGCCTAGCAGGGAAAGACATGCTACCTTCTCTTGCAGTAAAATAATTGCGATTGCATGAGGCACTCTCAATGTGAGAGGGTGGAACAAAACTACTGAAGCCGAAGCCTGTACTGCCATTGCAGCTGCAACTACTGTTTGTACACAGTGAGGAAAAGACCGTGCCACTGGGTCCAGCTGTGATGAATAATAAGCAATAGGGCATTGCTTGTCCCCATGCTGCTGTGTTAACACTGATGTCATATAACCTTGCTTACAATCTACAGTTTGGAAAAAAACATTTATGATAGTTTGTGAAAAATTATATTGAGCTGCTTACTGCTTGCTGCTGCTTGCTTACTGTGGGATTTGAAGTCTTCTTAATACACACAATCTTGCTGTGCTGTTTACTGCTGAATCAGAGACATATAGCTCTGTATGACTCCATCTGTAGTCTGTTTAAAGCACCAAGCCTTTCAAATTGCACACTGATAAAGAAATATATTTTTCAGCTATAAGCACAGTTACAGATAACTTATTTTATAACAAACCACACGTAGTCTGTCAGATTTGTAGCATATATTTACAAAGTTTTCCTTCATTACAGATATGAATGATGACTTCTACAAAATACCTCTCTCTGTCCTTCTCTCACATAACTGAATTACTACAATAGCTATATACAGAGCTAGTCACGCACACAAGAGATTGGTATTTCCTCCTGGTATATTTTTCTGGCCTTCTATAGGAAGTCACATAATGTCTGTTTATAGACTTTTCTATTGTCCTTTTGTGATTTAAGCACTTTTGCTGATGTGAGGATGCCATTCTGAAAGGAAACATATGTATAAGCTGTTCCTACTGGAAAAACATCACGTATTGCTGAATTTATAAAAAAGGATGTCTGTTAATTGATATTTGTTCTACAAACATGAGAAAATCATGTAATGCTTGTTTTCCAGTATTGCTTTCTTAGGCATTTTCTTATGCTGTGAAGAGAAGCCTGTCTGTTATACATATAGTATGAATGCACATTGTAAACTCTATACATATATTCAAGCAAACTTTTTCTTTCAGCATGTTTACAACAGAATTAATTTCAGCTTTATATTCATAATATCTAACAATTCCCTCTGTTTTTAAACATACTCAAAACATTCTATATAAAAAACACATTATTTTTATATAAAACCTTTAGTCTTTTTTGATACAAGTCAAAATGCAATTTTACATAGTTAATACAATGAAAACATGTATTACTACCAAACATGAATGTATTTAACAACTTTTTCTTTTGCAGACCATTCTGTGAAAATATTTTATCAGTTATGAGCTGTGTCTGTTTTAATTTTACTTGATTAATTTATTATTTTGCAATCACAGAATTTAATTTATGACTTAGAATTGTTTCATTAACTCTTTGCAACTGTTGAATTAACTATAAGAGACAATAACTATGTGCTACTGCAAGCATTTATGCACTGCTGAAAATATACAGTTTTAATGTCATTTTAACCATAAGATTGTAGTCATGTCTCTGAACTGCCCATTTTCCTCTAATTGGGGTAAAACCAGTGATATTACAACTTGACAAATTACTTTTGAACTTATTACAATGTATCCTGTACAGTATGTATTTACACAGACTGTTTGCTATTTATGCATTTCAATTTACTAGGTATGCTGGACCCATTTTTTTACTGAATTCTTCTGCATTTGTACATATAAAGACTATCATTTGTACTGAATTCTTCTGCATTTGTACATACAATGACTATAAAGTACATTTAGTCTAATCTTACAAATTTAATAACATTAATATTGAGCAAAATCTTGGAAAATGTTTATGTCTCTTTAGAAATATCTAGTGGAACTGATACTAAATCCATATGTCCTGTTATTTTAAACTACATACTTAACAATTATAAATATTTATGCTTTTTATACCAACATTGTTTTGCCAAAAACATATTAAAAATAGTGACCATTCTTGCTATTAGAAAGATTTATGCATTTTGCATATCTTTATTCTCTCTTGTATAGCTTTAATAAAGCAATTTTAAATAATCTCTTGTTTTTTAACCCATCTCTTTTATAGCTTTACAATTTAACAGGTTGTAAATACAATTTAATTCTAAACAATACAATAATAACCATTATGATAGCTATTAAAATATCTTATCCTGTCAGGTTTAATCCAGTTTACCAGTATTTCTAATACACTAATACTTGTTTTCCCCCCATAAAAGAGTATTGTCAAGAAGGAATTAGATATTTTTTCCTGTAGCTTTATTTTAGACCCTTGTTGTTTATTTTTTCTGTAGCTTTATTTCAGATCCTTGTTGTTTATTTTTTCTGTAGCTTTATTTCAGACCCTTGTTGTTTATTTTTTCTGTAGCTTTATTTCAGACCCTTGTTGTTTATTTTTTCTGTAGCTTTACTTCAGACCCTTGTTGTTTATTTTTTCTGTAGCTTTATTTCAGACCCTTGTTGTTTATTTTTTCTGTAGCTTTATTTCAGACCCTTGTGCAGTACTGCTTATACAGTCAGTGTAAAACTGAGAAAGTGCCCCTCCCACTTATACAGTCAGTGTAAAACTGAGAAAGTACCCCTCCCCCTGTAGTACTTCAGCACTGTTTACCTGCCCTATGCTGTGAGAATAGAATGTATGTCAGCCCAACACTTTGGTTATACATTTATTTTATTAGGTCACTAAATAAAGCTTTCACTGTATATTACCTCTAGTAGGTATTTACACCCTCCTGCACAATTGTTTTGAACTGTATATATACTATAGCCTATTTGCTGGCTGTACTTGATGCAACTGAGTTTTTTTCTGTCCTTTTAACATTTACTTGCAAACAGATTATCAGTGACATCTATGCACAATTGTGGCATTTTATGACAATTACTAAATAGTGTTGCTTGTAAACATTTTAACAAGTATGTTTTAATAACAATGATGCTTTAGAAAAACTCAAGCTACTTGCCTGGCAATCAGTCTTGTTGTTTATCTTATCTTTTCAACATTTCCTGTAACTATTCATTCAGTCTAGGCAGGTCTGAGCTCACATTTCATACTCTGTAAACTATAGTTAATTCTTTTGGCATTTTTCCTTTAATGTGATTGTGATTTGCATAACTATGCATTTATACAACATAAATAGACATTATTTTACAATTACCTTACATGGATTTCAGTATTTTTATTTATTTATCTATTTAACTGTCCTGCCATTAATTTTACAAAAACTGTTTGACTAATACCATCTGTGATTTTATTTATTTTTAAAATTCAGAACTTTAACTGTTTGGTGTTACTATACAATTATAACAATTGTAAAAAAAATAGATATTAGCTTCATTAACATATGTTTATTTATATTTGCTGTTGTCTGCCTTTTGCTTTTGTGCATTGTAAACAAATGTACTCTAGATGACAAGAACACACATGCATGTCTGTCTTGTAGTTGTATATCTTTATACAAACATGTTATGTCCCTACCATCCTAGCATGCATGCTTAACCATTTTCAAAACATAAACATATTATAAGATATATTTCTTTTGCACAGATTAACTGTGTATGTAGGAAGTTCCCAGTCTTTGTCAGTTCAGCTAATTTATTTCCTTTATCCTGCAACTGCTGTTGCATTTCCTGAGATGTTGCATGGTCTTTCTGGCATTCTTTAGTAAGCTGTTCTGCTGAATTTGAAACTCCTATGCACTTTTGAAAAGATGTGTGTATAACTTGTCTAAGCTTCCTGAACTCATTGTGTCTGTCTTTTAGAAGTTTATTACATTTCTTTGTAACAAAATGTACTAGAGTTTCTATCAGTAACTGATTTGACTGTTGTTGCAACTCTGAAATAAACCTTTTACATCTGGTGACAGAATATAACTGTCTAACATTTGAATATAATGTCAACATATTAACTTTTCTTGGCTCTTTACCTTTACAATTTTTGTCTGTACAGTCTAACCTTTGGATAATGTCATGCACTGTATTTTATGACATTGTACACACAATAAACATTTTTATACCACACATGATTTTATTTCAGATACCAGTCAAATATTATAATCCATTTGCATAGTGCCTTACTATCAAATTGCAATCCATTTGCATAATGCCTTACTATTAACTTGCCCTAATAAGGTTTTACATTTGCTAATATGCTGTATATACATTTATACTGTTATTATTATTACCTCTATGGCATTCATACTGTATGTAACACAGAATAATTTCTTACCAGTCAACAGACAGGCAGATGGCCAAGCTGCTTTACTGTAGATGGTTGAAAAGTTTCTGTAGTCACTTGTGAAGTTGGTACAGCAAAACTGGCAGATTCAGTCTTACATCTTCGTCTTGTACCTTTTCTGGAGAATTTATGGAACTGCTCCACCTTCCTGCAATGCAGTCTCACCGGATTTAGACGTCTATTAAACTGTACTGCTACAAACTGTTGAAAACTGTAGAAATCTGAAGTACTTCACATAAACGTTACTGTGCTTTTACAGGAGTGACATTACCCATTCACTCCCCCTGTTTTTGGATACAGGCTAGGAACGTTGTCAAAGGATCACCATTGAAAAATTATATTGAGCTGCTTACTCTGCTTACTGCTTGCTGCTGCTTGCTTACTGTGGGATTTGAAGTCTTCTTAATACACACAGTCTTGCTGTGCTGTTTACTGCTGCATCAGAGACACATAGCTCTGTATGACTCCATCTGTAGTCTGTTTAAAGCACCAAGCCTTTCAAATTGCACACTGATAAAGAAATATATTTTTCAGCTATAAGCACAGTTACAGATAACTTATTTTATAACAAACCACACGTAGTCTGTCAGATTTGTAGCATATATTTACAAAGTTTTCCTTCATTACAGATATGAATGATGACTTCTACAAAATACCTCTCTCTGTCCTTCTCTCACATAACTGAA
Organism: Protopterus annectens; assembly: GCF_019279795.1. Classification (NCBI taxonomy): domain Eukaryota; kingdom Metazoa; phylum Chordata; order Ceratodontiformes; family Protopteridae; genus Protopterus; species Protopterus annectens. Next base: position 161,094,194 of record NC_056727.1, read on the forward strand.
TTACTACAATAGCTATATACAGAGCTAGTCACGCACACAAGAGATTGGTATTTCCTCCTGGTATATTTTTCTGGCCTTCTATAGGAAGTCACATAATGTCTGTTTATAGACTTTTCTATTGTCCTTTTGTGATTTAAGCACTTTTGCTGATGTGAGGATGCCATTCTGAAAGGAAACATCTGTATAAGCTGTTCCTACTGGAAAAACATCATGTATTGCTGAATTTATAAAAAAGGATGTCTGTTAATTGATATTTGTTCTACAAACATGAGAAAATCATGTAATGCTTGTTTTCCAGTATTGCTTTCTTAGGCATTTTCTGATGCTGTGAAGAGAAGCATATCTGTTATACATATAGTATGAATGCACATTGTAAACTCTATACATATATTCAAGCAAACATTTTCTTTCAGCATATTTATAACAGAATTAATTTCAGCTTTATATTCATAATATCTAACAGTTTGGTAATCCCAAAACTAATGAGGACGCTATTAACTGTTTCAGTTTGCAGAAAGCAAATTCTTCTTCTGGTGTCCATTGTAACAAATCCTGTGCTGCCATAGGCTTTTTATAAATCAGGTTAGTCAACGGTGCAGATTCCAAGGGATAGTTTGGAATCCAACTCTGACAAAAATTAGTCGTACCCAGGAAGGACATAATTTCCTTCTTGGTAGTGGGTTTTGGTGCTTGCAAAATTGCTACTTTTCTGTCCTCATCTAATGTCCTACCTTCCTTGGATATTACATATCCTAGGTATTTAACTTGTTTTTTCCAAAGCTGCAGTTTATTTTTGTTTACTTTATGTCTTTCAGTGGCCAAAAATTGTAATAGCGCTATGGTATCTTCTTTACAATCTTGCTGGGTGGGGGCCGCCAGCAGGATATCATCAACATAAAGTAAAATCTGGCTACCTCTTGGTGGGGTAAATCCCACCAAGTTGCTTGCCATTTCTTGTGAGAATATTGTTGGACTTTCACAATACCCCTGTGGTAGTCGCGTATATGAAATGTGAATGCAAACCAATATTGGCCGTCAGGGTGTATTGGTATCGAGAAGAATGCATTGCTGATATCTACTACAGAAAAATATTTCTGTTGAGGTTTTAAATCATTTAACAGGGTGTGTGGGTCTGGCACCGTAGGTGCCCTTGGTATTACTGCATCATTTACAGCTTGTAAATCCTGGACCATGCGCCACTCTCCATTCGCTTTCTTAACAGGAAATAAGGGTGTGTTACATGGTGAATCAGGAGATTCCACCAGCACCTCTTCCTTAAGTAAAGCTGCTATAACAGGTTTGAGTCCCACCTCTGTATCTTTTCTTAAAGGATACTGTCTTTTTTGTGGTCTAAATGCTGACTTTGGCATAATAGTAACTGGTCCCGCTGTACGAATAAGTCCTACATCTGACTTTCCTGTTGACCAAAGAATTTCTGGTATATTCTGTAAGGCATTCTCTTCCTCCTTCAATAGGAGTGCTAATCAGCTGTCCTTGCTAGACTGCAAGTGTACATCTGGGTGGGTCTGAGTTATCCAATTCAACTTCTGCATTTGTATTCCCTGTTCTGACAGTTCTAACTCTGTCTGTTTTTCCCATCTCGTGACTTTCTCTCATAAGTCTACCCATTTCACATTCTTGTCCTTAGTTAAGCTAACATGTGGTAATCGATTAGATTTATAAAGTGCAAAGAACTCCTGGGGCAATGAACAGCTGACTACACTGTTCCCTTCTGTGTCCCAGTACAGATTACGTAATATCAATCTGTTTGCGCAATTTCTAAACAATTCTTGCTCATATTCCTTATCAGGTCCTGGTGTGTTACAATAATACAGAGTACAGTGCAACAAATGTTGTTTATCAATGTCAAGAGAGGGGAACTTGCTCATGGCTACGTTCATCAACTCTTCGGTCACTGCCCCTGGACCAGTCATAACTAAGTCCTGGCTGTACCAATAAAATATTTTACCCTCCATTTGCACTGCAAAGGTATCAATTTGTCGCTGTGCTTCCATACCCTGTATAGTCGGAACTACTGCTATACCAAATAGCTGCATAAGGTCTCTGCCCAAGAGGTTTACTGGGCATTTTGCAGAAACAACAATTTTGCTTTTCTGGGTCAATCCTAAAACAGGATCAGTTATCACAATATTATGGGAGAGAGGGTCCCGATACAGCTGTCCATTAGCTGCTTTCACTAATATGTAATCAGGTGACTCTTGAGTTCTCTGGCAGTTTGGAGGGATGTATCAGGGTCCGTGATGCCCCTGAGTCACACAAGAATCTGACTTCTCTCTCTTCTACCAGGAGTGTAACTTCTGGTTTCATGTCTGCTAAATAGAGCTCTAAGCTCAATAAAGCCAAATCCAATATTTCATTTTCTTCACTATCCGTGACTTTCTGCACTTCCTCTATTTCTTCTGTCACATCCTCTACTCCCTCTATCACATTCTCACTTGTCCTTTCTCTGCTATCCCCTTCTAGTGATTCCTGACTATCATATAGTCAGTCCTCACCCTCCTTGTCTTCCATGGTTGCTTTCTTGTTTTTCTTGCAATCCCTTACCAAGTGTCCCTTTTTACCTCATTTAAAACATTCACCCCTTTTCTTTTGCCCTTCAAAGTCCTCTGATCAGATTGTTTGTTTCCCTGGGCATTTCTCTTGCCCTTTTTCCCGGACTGTACTACATAAACTTCTGCTCCATCTTCTACAGAAAATACTTGGGCTTTCTTTTTCTTTTTGCTATTAAAATGCCTTTCGGCATGCCTAGCATATTCAAGTAATGACTGTAACCTGCTTGTACGATGATCTACCATGTGCTTTGTAATAAAGCTGCTTCTGGGCGCAATACTGCCTTTCAAAAATGCATTCTTTAACTGCTGCTCATATGGGGAATTGTGTGTCTGATCTTCAGGAACCTGCATTCCACAGTGGTTATTAAAACATTCTAATAGTCTGGCATAATATCTGTCAACAGTCTCGCCTTCTTGTTGGATGCATTGATTAATGCAAGTCCAGTCTGCCCTAGGCTTCTATTTCTCAGAGATTCGGTCTGTAAGACCTTTCACTCTGTTGTCTAATTCTGTGCTGCTATGTGGGAGAGGCCTAAGCGCAGCATCACGGGGATTCCAGTCGCCACTAATCATGTGCCAATCTGGTCCCACAGTTTGTCTGACTACTTTTTCTACCTCTTCTCCATTTAAATTATAACTTAGCCTCATTCCTTGTAAATCTTCTAAAAACTTTCTAAAATTAACTTTTGGATGGGGAATTCCCTCAGTGGTTTTCCAGATGTCTTCCGGAGTCCAGGGTCTATACACTAGAATAGTTGGGTCCTGACCTTCTTGTCCTGCCTGAGGATTAGGCACTTCTATAAGTGGGCATATTTCTTCTTCACTCATAGATCGTGAATTCCTACCCATTTGATATAACTCAATGTCCCCCTTTGAGTTTCCTGCCCGTGTTCGAGACCTGGTCTTGACGGGATCTCTAATAAACGGTTTCGCTTTTGTAGTGTCTCTATTTACAGTGACAGCAGGATATCGTGGGGGTGGACTAACTTGTTCACTTGCCTCATATTCTGGTAAGGGAGGTGGAGGGGCCGATGCTATTACTAAGTTATTATCTTCCTTATCTAAAAACATTGCTTTTGAATTATTACTCTTTTGTTCCCTTCGGTTTACTTCCTCAATCCACCTGTGTGCCTGAGGAATTCCTAATTGACGTTGCTTTTTTTCTGACCTTTAGAATCAGTTTTAAGCTGTTTGACAAGTTTGACAAGTGAGGATTTTTCTAATTTACCATCAAATTCATACTTATTAACCCATTTTGAGTAGTACTTAATATTATCAGCACGCTGTGACTGCATGTATTTCGCGTCTTCGGTTAACGGTGGATTTTGGGATCTTTTTGTACAATTATTACCCATTCTGTCCTACCCTTTTAATTGTTACATAACTCCTTATTTTTAACGTGGTACCATGGATTTTGTTATAGTCTCTTCAGAATGACTGCCTACCTGCTCTGTTTCCCTGATCTATGACAAGACAGTAATCTTTTTGTCCCTGAATTGTATAAACAAAGTCTTAACAAAATAATTACAAATCTAGTCCCTGATCTAAAACAGAAAAAAAGGTAGATTCACCTTACCTGAGCCTTCGTGATTGATCACCTGGTTCGAGTAAACCCGTCCTTCAGTCGCAGATCAGAAAGTGGCTGGCCTCTTTTGTACGGCAATTCAGTCAGAGGGCTTTTCAACTAAGAAGAACCAATGTGGTTTCTTCCTCGTACAGTTTTAAGCCACCTGGCCTGTCTGATCTGAGGCGAAGTGAGGGTTTCCGGTCCGAAGGACCAATCTGTCAAAGGAAAAAACTTCAAAGACCAATACACGTAAGGTTCAGTTAAGGCACATTTAATAACTTGCTGCAAGGAGACAAAAACATGCAAATACAAGGATTTGTCTAACTACTAACAGGAAACATGCTATTCTTATACTGTTTTACAAGACATGGCCCTCTATGGCTGATGTAATCAAACACAACTTTCAATATTGTTCTACAGCAGATGTTACTCAGATTTTCTGCTGACATGACTAGATTTGTGAGAGACTTTTTTGAGAAAAACAACCTGGCCTTGGTGGGCACTAATCCATTTACAGGCTTCTATTGTACAGTGTTACATTTCAAGGTACTTTTCTAACTCAGATACAAGCAAATGCTGATTGCAGTTCATATTTTCAAGCAGGCTTTGTCCTAATTATCTATAGCTTCTATAGCTGTGTATTTTCTCACAGTACAGCAGAACTTCTTGTCTAAGTTTCATACAAGTAATATTGTTCTATTCATTATTTTCCTAACATAAGCAGGAATCATCTGCTTCTCAGTAAATTTCCAAGGCACAAGCGAGATTTTAGCTAACAATACAAGGTCAGAAAGCATCTGCAGTTTGTACAGATTTATGCAGTATGAAATAGAATAAATGTGTTAACCCTTTTCAAGCTCTAAATGCACTAAGCATATTACTAATACACACATTAATACATATTTTTCTGACAACCTGGTTATTATGTCAGATTCCTCTGCCATGACCATATCAGAGGCCATGGATCTGACATCTTGCATGTCACTGGAGTCTCTGTAGATGTCCATTCCAGATGTTAAGGGGGAACATCAGCTGATCATTTCAGAGGGTCTCAGAGGTATTCCCCAGATGATTGTTTGGGAGGAGATTCCCATTACATTACTACATTAGTTGAATATAGGCAAGGGTCTGAAAATCCTAGGGTGTTTAGGATAGATGTCCCTCAAAAGAAAAAACAAAATGCCAAGCATATCTCTCCTGCTCCTAAAGATCTCCAACATGAGTGGCAGGATTTTACCAAGGGCTTATTTGATGTATTGATGGCCTTGAAGCCTCCCTAGGGAGTTTCTGTACCTGCTCCCCCTTGTTTGTCTACTCCTCTTAAGAGGCCCAAAAGCAGGATCCTTCTGAAGAGGAGTTGGATTCTAAGGAAGACTCTTTGGCATATTCCTCTCAGATCCCTTCTCCCTTGGATTATGGTTCTAAGGATGAAGACTCTAATAGCCCTGGCTCTCCCTTTGAAAAACTCTCCTTTGGGGACATTATTTGTTGTTTGATGGAATTTTTTAAATGAGACTGTTCTGTGGTTTCTGACATTCAAAGAAAATATTATGAACTTCTCTTGATAGAGTTCCCCATGCCTTCTGCTGTTCCTCCTGTAATGGCTGCCCTTTTGGATACTTTTTCAGCAGCTACTGTGGCCCTGGATTCTCAAGCTCCATCCCCTAAGAAGTCTGACAGATTTTATGTGGTGTCTGAGTAGTGTAATTTGCTCTAAAAATGCCCCTCTGTTGACCCTTCTGTAGTATCTGTCTCTTCTGATAAACCATCTAAGCTTTTTCCCTCAACCAGCTGCTTCCCTCAGACAAGGACAGTAGAATTACAGAATGGCTGGGTAAGACGGTATACACTGCTGCCATCTTGGCCTTTTGAACTATTAACTATCAGATCAATATGATCAGGTATGTTTTGGCCATTCTTTCTCGGGCTTCCTAGGCTACCTCAGACCTTCCAGATTCTGAAGTGAAGGCCTTGGCCCTCTGTTTACTAGGGTCTTCTTCTCAAGTAGCTCATTAATCTATTAAATGTACCTATGATGCAGCTAATGCCTTCATTAGGGCTGATGCTTTTGGTTCTGTTTTGAGACGTTACTCTTGGCTTTGTCTCCAGTCATTACTTGATGATATTAAGGCTAAACTGCTGAATGCTCCTCTTGATAATAGGAACTTGTTTGGTTCAGCAGCTGCTGAGCTTTTTAAGTGTCTACAGGATAAGGGTAAAGCCTTGCAAGAATTGAAGCATATCTGTGTTTCTCTTATTCCTAAGTTCCAGAGGAATTATCCATCTATATCTGCTTTTGTTTCAGACAACATTGCCCTCCTCACATAGGTAAGAAGGTTCAAGAAAAGGTTCCTTTTGCTAAGTCTACTCAGACTCCCACTTCTCAGAAACCTCCTTTTCAAGACAAGCCAGGTTTTATCTTACTGTTTGCTTCCCCCTTTCTGGAACCAGGTTCCCTTATCCCTTCATCTTTCCTTGTCCCATCTCAATTAGTGAAGAATCACTCAAGACTCTTGGGTTCTATCCATCAGTAATACGTCATGGTGTGGAAATCCCTTTCTCTTTTTCTGGGCACACGTCAACCTCCTCAGGAACAGCTTATTTTTTCCCAGGACTACCTCAGAGCCTTCTGGCTCAAGGTGCCATTCAAGCTGTACCTCCATCTCAGGAGGGGAGAGAGTTTTATTTCAGAATGTTTTTAGTTCCCGGGAAGGAAGGCACCTGGAGAATAATTCTGGAACATTCTCAGTGCAACATCTTTCTGAAGATTTCTTCCTTTTGGATATTGTCTCTTTGGACCCTTTTTCCTCTTTTTCTTCCCCAGGCTTTCCTGGTCTGTCTGGATCTCAAAGATGCTTATCTCTACATCCCAATTCATCCCCTTTTCAGGATGTTTTCACACTTCTCTATTTCTTCCTAGCATTTTCAGTTCTCTGCTTTGCCTTTTGGTCATTCTACTGCTCCAAGGGTTTTTACCAAATACCTCACTTCTGTGATTACTTTTTGTAGGATGAGGGACATTCAGATCTTTCCTTATCTGGATGATCTACTCATTCAGGCTTTTACTCCGGAGCACTTTACCATACTTCTTGTAGCAATTATTGTAGCACACAGAAGTGCTACCAGCACTAAATGTTTTACAAGAAAACAGATCCAATACTTATTATTAATACCCACCCATCCAGGCATGTATAAATGTCAGTTCTCCATGCTTTCTCCTATTAACTTGGTGAACTTGGGCATCCTGAGGCAATGTAGCAACTGCCTCATGTACACCGACAACCCTCTCCTCTTACCTCCCAACACTCAGACTTGCAAGAGATGCACTTATATATCCAAATTGGAAGCCACGTACTCTCCAGCCAAGACCGGAATAGCTGGTCAAGAGGAACAGGTCAACACTTGCACCACACCACATGGAACACATAGCCCTGCAGAACACACACCAGCACTGCCTTCACATAAAAACACAAACCACACACCCACCTTTGTGGAGGCTCTCAATAAAAATCTACCCAAACAGCAGACACCTCCAAGGCAGAAATGCACTCCACCGCAACACAACACTAATCACGAGACAGATAACTCTCCTAAACAGTGTGTCACTCAACCAAAGCCCCTAAGGCAGAACAGCATGCCCAACACACTAGTCATAGGTGACTTGATATTGAGGCACACTGATGTCCCACTCACTAGGTTGAATAAGGAGAAAGTAACTGTCAGCTGTCTGTTAGGTGCCAGGATCCACCACATAATGCACGCACTCTGGTTTCTCGACAACAGGTACAAATATGATTCTGTCATTGTACATGTGGGTGTGAATGACCTGAGATGTACCTCCCTGGACTACATGAAAAGAGACATGGAGGAGTTCTCAGATTATGTAGCCCAGGCGGGTATGACCCTAGCCCTGAGCAGCATCCAACCATCACCCAAAATGATACCACAGTACAAGCAGAAAATTATCGATTTCAACAATTGGCTAAGTTTCTGGTGTCATTCTAAGGGGATCCAGTATCTGTCTGCCTGGGATGACATGAATAACAGACCTCAATGCTTTTCCAGAGGTGGCCTGCATCTGTCACCCATGGGCTTCCAGATACTGGCCAAGGCTTTTGCCACCCCTATAGTGCCTTTTTTAGGTGGTGTTCTAAAGACTAAATTACCACCATAACAGCTACAAACAAATACAATCTGAGGGTCATGCTGCTCAATGCTAGAAGTCTAAATCTGAAAATGCACTTGCTCGAAGCACTCCTTAAAATGGAAAACATCGGCATTTGCGCTGTAGCAGAGACCTGGTTCAAGGCAGCAGAAAGCATCCCTGCACTACCAGGCTATAACTCATTCCACACCTTTCGGCCCCAGAACTTGGACCGAAGCTCCAAAGGTGATGGTGTTTCCATATTCATAAAGGATGTGCACACTTCCAAACTGGTAGCCCAACATAATGCATCAGAGATACTTCAGGTGCAGCTAACATTGGGTAAGACAGCGATTCAGGTCGTAGCCTGCTATAGGTCCCCAACAATGTCCCAAGACTCACACTCCATGTTCCTAAGCACATTGGAGAATATTAGGGTCCAACTTAACATTCTCATACTGGGCAACTCCAACTACCCCTCCATTAACTGGGAAAACTACTCATGTACCACAAGAATAAAATGAAAAAAACGATAAATGTGAAGCCAGCAAGAAGGCGACCACTTCCAAATGAACCACTACACTTTATTAATGTTTAGCTCTTTCTTCTCCACTACAGAGACTTCATCAGAACAGTTTTCCACACAAACCCAGCCATTTAAATACCCACCCCCAATTATTAAATTTGCCTTTTGTTAAGATTTAAAAGCAGTATCCACACCAAAATCAAAACATTGAAAAATATGTATTATTTTCATTTGCAAATTGTGTTGTTCATTTAAAAATCTAAAATGCTTTACTAAAACATGTATGCAATTGTTTATTAAATAAAACTCCTAACCTACTAATGTTAAAACCAACATGCAGGCTCTAAAATTTACTTACACCTACTTTTTAAAAGTTAACTTAAGATATGATCAAGTTTTAAAAATACTGGCAATACTAATCATTTCACTGATACCTGGAAACTGAGAGGCATTTAAATATAATTGCCACCTCAGTTCCAGTACATCCAAATGAATATCTAAAATGCATCCCTGCTCATCCTTGAATAACTGTTGCACAACTAGGAATTTAAAATGATGGCCTTGGTTTTCTTTTACATGCCTGTAAAGGGCACTTGTATTTCTACAGTGCCTCACATCACCAAAACTACTCATGTACCAATGCACTTGCCCATTTCCTGGAATTCATTAATTCAAATTCCCTGGACCAAATCGTTCTTACCCCCACTAGCGGTAGCAACATCCTTGACGTGGTCATTACTAACATGGGCGACTGTTGCTCTACACCAGTAGTTAACTCCTCCCTGGTTAGATCCAACTACAAACTAATCACCCTGGAAATCCACATCCTACCCCTGCAAAGGTAACCACCATGAAAAACTTCTCCAAAGCTAACTTTGGGCTCCTAAAAACAGAGGTGGCTAACTTCATGGCACCCATGCAAATGGAGAATAGTTGCATGACCGCCGAATCATACACCAATGCACTGTACAAACACTTACACAAATGCATGGATCTCACAATACTCAATAGAACCAAGACACTCTCTTCCCAAAAAAGGAAGTCAATCTGGTGGTCCCCTGCCATAAACAAACTCTACAACAGAAGGAGGAAACTGATGCAGAATAAGGTGAAGTCCCAACACTGGAAAAACTCCCTTATCAGCCTCAACAAAAAGTTGAGATCCCTTATCAAATCCTCTGAAGCTAGCTATGAAAACAGGATTGCAGCAGATAGTAAAGACAACCACAAGGACTTCTATAGTTATGTAAAGAATCTTTATGGTAATACCCAGATTTGCTCTGAGCTACTGCACAATGGTACGTCCTATATTGAGCCAACAGATATTGCCAGTATACTGACCGACAGATTCAGTGCCAACTTTACCCCCCCCAAAGGACCAATCACCATAACAGTAGATTGCCAGGCACCCAGTATTACTGCTGCACAGGTTAAAACAGCACTGTCCAAGGCCAAGAGTACAGCTTTCATGGGACCTGACAATATCCCTGGCTGTGTTCTACATGAAATACAGAGTGAACAGACACCTCACCTGTGTGCCCTTTTCAGTCACAGCCTCACCTCAGGCTTTGTCCCTACAGAATGGGGCACTGCTACAGTCATCCCTCTCCACAAAGGTGGCGTGACTACAGACCCTGGGAACTATCTCCCCATTAGCCTGATGAGTCTGATATGCAAAGCTATGGAACGCATCATCATGGACCTAATAAACAAGGATATAGGGAATCTCCAAACTCTGGATCTCACAGTTTGGTTTTGTGAAGGGTAGATCATGCCTGCTCAACTTGGTTGACTTCTTTGAGTCAGTCACCCGAGCTGTGGCTGAAGGCAAGGTAGTTCATACAGCCTACCTTGGTCTGGCCAAGGTGTGTAATACCATTCCCCATTCAGGAATCATAGAAAAAAATCACTAAGCTAGGCATCAACCCCTACATCACTAGTTGAGTTGCAAACTGGCTCACAGATAGAACCCAAAGTGTGAAAGTAGTGGACTCCAAGTCAGACTGCCGACCAGTCACGAATAGAGTCCCACAGGGTTCGGTCCTGCGTCCTCTCCTGTTTGGTATCTACTTCTCTGTAGTCCAGGCCAACACAAAGGGTCTCTGGCTGACAAATTTCACAGATGATTGCATGTTGGGAGCTATTATTAACTCCCCAAGTGATGTTGACATCCTACAGAAAGGCCTCACTGAGACCAGCGACTGGTGTCAGAACCATGGCCTTAAGCTCAATGCCAAAAAATGTGTCGTCATCCCCTTTGGGAAAAACCCAGTTCCCATGAATTACCACATCGATAGTAGTCCACTGAACACAGAAGGTGTTATAAGAGATCTGGGAACACAGGTTGACAGCAGCCTCTCTTTTGACCACCACATAGCCACTGTGGTCAGAAAGTCCTTCTATGTGGCACATCTCATTACTAAGGGTTTTGCATCCAGGAAGAAAGAGGCCATTGTCTCCCTCTACTCTTCCCTCATTAGGCCAATCATTGAGTACAATGCCCCATTTGGCATATACCTCACTAGACACCTGCAACAACTGGAGAAGCCACAAAAGTACCTCACCAAGAGGATCCTATATGGACAGACTCAAAAAATTCCAACTATTCTCTGTCTTATATCTCCTACTTAGAGGTGATCTCTGCTTGACATACAAAGCCATGTCTGATCCAGCTCTGTTAGAAATGCTACATTTAAAGAAATCCCAATCCCTCCACACCACACGCTCCAATGACCTCAACCTCATTACCACAATCAACAGAATATGCTGGAGGGACAGGTTCATGACCCAGAGACTGCTCATGGTATGGAATAGACTTCCCATACATGTCAAACAGAGCACCTCATTGGCCCTCTTCAAGAGAAACCTTGATGAGTGGATGGGAAATAGAAAATTCACCCCGGGGATCACTCCAGTGGCTCTACTCGACAGAGGCACTGGGAACAAAGGTTAAGTGATACGATGTCAGGATAATCCTGTGGGCTAGGTTTGTAAAGGCTCCAGGGCCATTAGCCTAGTACACACATATGATCCTCTGAACCTTTCTTCAACACCTCCACAACACTGTTTGCCTCTTGCAAAGCCTGGGGTTTACCATAATCTTCCAAAACTCAGTTCTGATTTCCTCTCAGGATCATATATTTCTCAGTTGCAGGCTCCAGACTATCCCTAATCTGGCTTCCCTGCCTCCTCCCAATTCTCTTTCTCTTCACACCTTTTTTCAATCCCTTCTTCCTCAGATTTCACTTGCAGCCAGGGAGTTTCTGAGGGCATTTGAATTCATGGCTTCCACCATTCCTATGCTACCTCTAGTCAGCTTCACATGAGAAAACTTTACTGGTTCCTAAAGTCAGTATGGCACCAACACTGTCATCCTCTAGATTTTCTAGTCCTTCTTTTTCCATGCCTCAAGCTTGAGCTTCAGTGGTAGATTCATCAGTTGTCACTCAACCCTGGACTTCATTTTCAGCCCCCAGTACCATCTCAGGAACTTTTTTCAGATCTCTCAGATATGGGGTGGGGAGTTTATTTTGGTCCCCTCAAGGTTCATGGTGTCTGGTCCCCTCATCAGAGGTCAGACTATATCAATTTCAAGGATGAGAGCTCTCCTTTTTGCCCTTTAAACCTTTCATTCCCTTTTTCTTCCGGAGTCTCTCAAAATCTTTACAGGTAATATCAGAGTGATGTGATACATGAACAAGTAAGGGGGCACAGTCCTACCTTCTTTGCAGGCTAGCTCTTAAAGTTTGGGATCTAATTGTTCAGTATCAAGTGCCTTTTTAGGCTGTATATATATGCCTTCAGAGCATAATGTAGTGATAGACTCTTTCAGCCGGTCCAAAACACAGCCTCATGAATGGATGCTTCACAGCGATGTGTTTTTGGAGATTGTTCATCAGTGGGGTACTCCTTAATTAGATATTTTTGCCTCTACTTTGAACAGACAGCTTCCTCTTTTTTTTGGCACCAGAGTTCCAAGTCCTCTGGCCTGGGAGGTGTATGCCTACCCTCTTCTTGGAGGAGGATGTTTCTCTATGCCTTGGGTTCCTTGAGGGCTCTACTGGGCCTTCCTCCTCCCATGTTTCCTCTTGAGCTTTGGTACTCTCTCTTTGGTAAAGAATACTGCAACAGTGATTTGGAAGGACATAGTGCAGCTGTAAAAATCTTACCATAACAGTAGATGTCCTTCTCTTCACTGTTGACGTATTTGTTCCCCTCTCTCCTTCCCCTTATGATTTACTATTTTTCTTTTTCTCTTTCTGGATGCACATGTTCCTCCTCTTTCCTAGGACTGTTGTTTCTCCTGGAGATATTCAGTTCTGTGGTATGTACATTGTACGTCACCTTTATGAGCGCGGAGCATATATGTGACATACAACGTCTATAAATCCTAAGGCTTTGCTATACTGGCCAGATGTTAGGCTACCCTTGGCAGGTAATCCCTTTGTTAAAGAATACTGCAACAGTGAAGAGAAGGGCATCTACTGTTATGGTAAGATTTTACACAACTGTACTTTCCTTTAAATCACTGACTGAAATGAATCAAGATATAAATTACTTCAAACTATTCTGAATTTGTAATATTTTTTTTCCTTATACTTGGTGTATTTGACTGGATTCTCCATGTAATTCATCTTGTTACAAGTTCTTGTGCAATCTACTGATGTCCTATTTCCAGAAGAAGCAATCTAGGAGTTCAAGGAAATGAAGTAACTTAATTACAACCTCGTTATGCCTGAGTGAAAACAGACAGGAGTAAAACTGACGTCTCATAATTAGGTTCAGAGCAATTCAGCAAGAGAGCTAGTTAACTTGTCTGGTGTAAAGTACTGTGTATAATGTAAACATTTTATTTATTTATTATTATATTTTACATTTGTTTACCGGGAAAGTCCGACTGGACAAAATTTCCTTTTTCAGCAGAGACCCGAGGAGAAAAGCTCCACATTTATAAATAATAGTACAATACATATAAAATGTACAGATACAAATGTTGATTCAATCTCAGATACAAGCAAAAAATGAAAAATACATGTTATGGATTTCACTAAAGCAATCATACAGTTCAGTTAGGAATAAAAAGAATAGCAGTTCTGTGATCGAAGATAAAAAAACAAACAAGTTAAGTATACGTATGCTTAGTAGGGTATACTACTCAAATGCAAAAATAACTGGTTGTGTTCTTTTAAGCTGCCTTAAGACATCTATTTCCTAACCAGGCTTTGTGCAAGAGCAGGTCCAGGACTCAGATAGGTGTGATTTGACAAGTTTTATAAAGCTGGAAAGTTAGTAGCTGTTCTGATATTTATTGGTAGGTAATTTTAAGTTTTGGCTATGCAGTTTGAGTAAAGTGAATTTCCAGCTGCATTGTTAGGTTTGGCTATATTTAAGAAGGATTTGTTAGTGGAACGCAATACCCTGTTATTGGAGTAGTATAGTAGTAGATTTTGAAGTACTGGTATTTTTTCTGGCTGATTTAATATTTGATGGGTGAAGGTGAGTTGATTATAAGCAAGTACATTTGGTAGTTCTAGCCAAGATAGTTGTTTTAAAGCCAAACAATGATGAGATCGGAAATTTGATTATGTAGCAAACTTTGTGATTTTATTATAGAAGGTTTTGAGTTTTGCTAGGTCAGATTTCATAATATTTGTGAGAATGTATGAGGCACATAGTAATGTATAGATAAGACAGGTTCTTTCCATATTGGCCTTTGAAGATTTGTTTAGAAAGTGCCAATTTCTGTACAGGGTTCCTAGTTTTTTGTGAACTATTTTTACTGTCTGTGATATGTGTATGTCGAATTTCATATTATAGTCAATGACATCTCCAGTTAATTTTTTTTTGGGAAACTGGAGCAGTAATTGTATGGTTTGATGATGATGTATTGAATGGGGGGGTGGGGGTCTGCAGCTCTAGTTGGGTAGAAGAGCACGAGTTTTGGTTTGTTAGGGTTAAGTATAAGTTGTGCATTGTTTAGCCAAGATTCTACTGTACTGAATGACTGTTGGTGATTTTTATGGTGATTTTGTAGTGTTGGGGGTGACACAAATCAGGGTGGAATAATTTGCATATTTATTTATTTTATTTATTTATTTAACATTAGTTGACCAGGAAAGTTCGACTAACACAGGGTCTATTTTCAGCGGAGGCCCAGGGAGAAACACTCCAGATGCATGTGTTTGGAATGTGGAAGGAAACTGGAGTACCCGGAGGAAACCCACGCAAATGTAGGGAGGACATGCAGACTCTGCAGAGAAGGCACCCCAGACGAGAATCAAACTGGAAAACCTGTGGCTGTGAGGCAACAACATTAACCGCTGCACCACTGAACTATGGAAGCAAGTGGGGTGGCAATATGAAGATTGTTAGTAAAGATAATAAAAAGGATAGGACCCAGAAAAGATCCCTATGGTACTCCCAGTGTTACAGGCAGGAGTGAAGAGAGATTTTGTTGCCATTTTACAGCTTTCTGGTGACCAGTTAGATATTACTGGAACCAAGTAAGTGCAGAATGGCTAAGTTTAAGTTCTGAGAGCGTAGTTAAGAGTTAAGAATGAGAGACAGTATCAAAAACTTTGGACAGATCAAGAAACATGGAGGAAACTAAATTTCCTTCATTGTGAAGGTGGTTAATAATGTTAATAAAGGTAACAAGGCAGTGGTGCTACTAGCATTAGGAAGGAAATTATGCTAAGTGTTAGATGGAAGATTGTTGGTTATTAGACAGTTTAAGATTTGTGAATGGATGCACCTCTCTCGTATTTTAGATAATGGTGATAGCATATCTTTTGGCCTGTAATTTGATAATTCTGTCGAGTTTCCACCTTTATGTAGAGGGATGATATATGATACTTTCTAAATTTTAGAGACTTGTTGTTTTGAAATGGGTCAATTTATTAATATGGATACTGGATAGGATATTGCTTCTGCAGCGAATTTTAGAAAAGCAGCAGATAGATAGTCATCAGCAAGTGTAGTAGGTTTAAGCCTTTTGAGATATTTAACTATGGTGTTTATTGGGACAGGTTGAAAAGAGAAGTTATTCGGATCAAGCGTGGGTACTATATGAGTCTGGCTGTAGGGGAAGAGCAATTACTGTTTGTGAGGGATGGTATGGATTCAGTGAAGTATCAAATTGTGAGGCTATGCTCTCTTTAGTATCGGTGAGTGTTGGGGAGGCAGTACTAGTTTGTCCTGCCTGTAGGATTTTTTTGATGGCAGCCCAGAATATTAGTGGATTTCTTTGATCTTTTGATTGGATACTGGTATAGTAATTTATTTTGTCCTGTCTAATATGTTTTTAGATTTATTTTATGGTTCTACATATGTTTGTTTGTTAGTTGTAGTTTTATCATTGAGACATTTCTCCCAGGCCTTATCTCTAATTTTTAACAGAGATCTTGTTTGTTTGGTTATCCAGGAGTCAGAATTGGATTTTATCCTTATTGTTCTGGGGGGGCCAAGATGTTTAGGATATTGAGGAAGGTTGAGTTAAAGTATTCAACTGCAGTATCTAAAGGGAGATTTTTGAGTGGTGCCCAGCTGCATTTTTTTAAACTAGTTCTGAAGTCTTGGGGGATAATTTTTTCTTATCTCAGATTTGGTGGTAGTTGGTAAGTTTTTGTGGATTTATTCAGTGTGAAATGTATTTTTGTGTACAGTTGAACTTAAAGCTGGACCTTGAAATTCCATTTAAGGCATTGCAAATTTGAGAGCGCCAACTCAAGGAACACAGATCTATTTAATTACTATTGCATAAGAAACCCTTAATTTACCAGACCTGACTGTTTCTTTGTGTATTACATCTCTGTTTATTTCATGCCCTTTCTCCAGTTACTCTGAGTTCCTTTATTAATTTTCATTATGGAACTACCCCAGTAGCAAACTTGGAAGGTATTTCCAGCCTTTGCCAGTCTTAGCATGACTTTTTGTTTAGAAATACATTCATTTTTTTTTTTTTATATAAAAAAAAGATAGAAACACTCCTCCATCCTGACCATGCAAATCTAGAAATCCATCACTAAACAAATACCCAACATTCTCTCCTCCCTCACATTAAGGAAAGAACTAAAGGCATACCTCTTCAGTGAAGCTTCATACAAATTCTTTAGCACAGGCAGTGTCACCCAGTCCTAAGGCACTCACGCCGGTCAATCTTAATGCAATTACTGACCTGCCTGTCTCTGGATAAATTTTCTAACTGTACGTGCTACACAACACATCCATTGCACAGCTCTCAATATAATATGCTGATTCTGTTAAATACATTTTTTTGTATTACTGTCACTTGTTTTATCTTCCATTGTAAATCATTTGTACTTGGGCAGAGCCCAAAAATGGTCCTAGTGACTCAATATTTTATCCTGGTTAATAAATGCAAATTAAATGAACAAATGATCAAACAAGCAAACAAACAATCTACTTTCTTCTAAACACTATTTATTTTTAATATAATAATGGAGTAAATGTATTCATGTATACTGGCCATTTTCAGTAGTAATGTGGGGTTAAATGGTCAATGGAAAAAATGTAGGGCCGGATTTACAAAAGCTTGCATGGAGTTGTAGAGTAGAGTAAGACGTTAAACAGGCAATATGTCTGCCTTGCTAGCCAGGAACAGCCGGCAGGGGCGTGCATGAGAGCTGCTAAAGCTACTCTTGCACGGACAGTGTCATGGTATGCAAATTACCTCATTTGCTGCTGAAAGCTATGCAAATGAGGTAAATTTGCAATCCAGGAAACACTAACCTGTCCGTGGAAGATTAGTGTTATCTGCAGAAATGTACTCCATTGGTAACGGAGTACCGTTCTGCAAATAGCTAAACGGAGCTATGACAGCTCCAAATAAAGGATGCATACAGTTGAGGAAGCATGCCAATGGCCAAATATAAGGCCATTGACATTTATAAATGTTTAAAATTATTGAAATCTAACTTTTGTTTTTCACCACTCTCTGATGTTTAAGCATAGCACAGCACCGCTCAAACATGTGGCGCTTTAAAAACAAGAAAATAATTTAAAAATAGCCAAAAATAGCCATTTTCACTAAAAAGCTTATCCTGCCATGCAGGTGAATGGCAGGCTGAAGACAACATGGCCACTGAGTACTGGTTGCTAAGGGGGGGGGGAAGCTCAGTGTGAGAGATGTAACCATGCATTAGTAGGCAATCCCATGCAAATGAGGATAAGGATAGTGAATCCCAATTTTTCTCTAGTATGTGAGCCATGTCCCAAGGGTGTAAGTGTAGGAGTAGGTGAGTAGTAGAGTAGAATATAGGTGACATCATGAGGGGGTGTGTCAGAAAGGCTGTAAGCTAATTGGAGCACAGTGGCTTGTGTTTGCCCTGAGTTACTCAGGATTGCAAGAGGTGTGTTTACAGTTGTCCTATTTGAACCAGAAAAGAATAATCCACGACCTTGAAGAAAGGAACCGGAACTCTGCTAAAGTCCACAAGGCTGTATTTTTATTTCTGAAGTATTCCAAAAGTCACAGATAAAATCACACAAGCGCTTTCGCTCAGGCAATCCTGAGCTTTATCAAGTGAAAACAAATTGCAGTGTGCAGTAACCTCCATTAAATAGCCTGGCAATTATACAATTAATTAATTAGTAAATCTAGTACTAAGGTGTGGTGCTTTAGAGTTGGGTGTTAAAAAAGTTAGTCATTATATCAACTCAAAAAATGAAATGTTTGCAATAACATATGCACTTAAATAAAAATGACTAACCATAAAAAACATTTTAAAATGCCAGTTTCCTAGGTTTCAGGACATACAAGTCTGATGTCTGATTGGGGTTGTAGATTGTTAAAGAATATGCTTAAAGATGTGTTTCGATTGTCAGTGAATTGTTAAAAAATGTTTTTCCTTATTACTTTACACTGATAAAAACATGCAATAAAATATGCGTGAGATATTTTTAATGCCCATCCATATAACATTTCATATAGAATTTGATTTATTAGTCGGAATCCTATAACCGTGGATGTTCAATAATTTAATATGCTGTGTGGGGATGCTGTGGTATGAAGGGGGTCAAGTGTAAGAGTTATAACCTAGCCCTCCTAAGCTTGAGGACCGGTTTAATGCTGATCATCCCATTCAGACCTGGTGGCTTCCCTGCATTCAGTCTCAGCTGCCATAATAGTTCACGGTAGCCCAAGGTGGATTCCCAGTCACCACCTCTTGCATCTGGCTCAACCTGTTCCAGAACTAGAAACTGGATTTTGGGTTCTGGGCAGGAGAGTGAGTGTTTGTAGAAGGCGTTGGTTTCCTTCTTCCTGGTCATGTCATAAAGATGCTCGTGATACGTTTTCTTAATTCCTCTTAGTTTTGCCCACATAGAAACTTTGACAGTTGGTGCACATCCCCAAGTATACGACCCCTCTAGAGGCACAGGAGTAAAATCCAGTGGGGTGTATCTTGTAGTTCCTAGACGGGAGGTATGGTGCTGTTTCTTTGGATATGGCATGACATTGGGCACAGGCACCACATTTGAATGTGCCCAGCCTTGGTTGTTTTACCTTCATCTTTTTTCTTTGATTTCTTTCAAATAATTCCTTTAAATTAGCCCCTCTTTTACGAACAAAACTGGGTTTAGGTGGTATGTAGTCCTTTAGTTCTTCAAAGAGGGTTAAAACCGGCCAGTGATGTAAGATTGTTTCTTCCAATTCATAGGAATTTGATGAGTATGTGTGTGCAAAACTGTTAGTGTGAGCAGTATCCTTGTTTTGTGTATTGTTGGTCACTGGTACAAACCCCCCCCCTAGTATTGGTTTGTAGAGGGAATGTCGTGCAGATTTTACCTCTGCTGCTAGAGTTAGAAATAGTTCCAGAGGGTAACCTCTCTCCAAGAAAAGGTTTTTCAAAAATTCCACCTCAGAATCAAAATCTTTCTCCGTACTGCATATTCTACTTGCTCTGATGAGCTGCCCCTTAATGATCCCCCTCTTTTGATATGGTGGGTGGGCACTTTCGAAGTGTAGCAAGGAGTTGGAAAATGTTGCCTTGCGATGTAGTTTGGAATGGAAAGTTTTCTGATTGTAGTCCTTGTAAAGAGTAATGTCCAGATAATGAAGTTCGTGCTGATCCACTGTGTATGTGAATTGTAGGAAATTCGTTGTTGAATTGATGTGTGTAAGGAATTCAGATAGGTTCCCTTCAGAGCCAGACCATAAAATACAGATGTCATCCAAATAACGTCTGTAGAAAAGAATGTGATCTTTCCATGGGGGTATTAAAACGAATGTATGCTCCCACATGTGCAATACTACATTTGCATAGAAGGATGCACAAGATGCCCCCATGGCAACCCTTTGCGTTGCGGTATAATTCACCATTAAAAAGATGAAGTTGTTGGACAAAACCATCTCCATCATTTCGTAAGCAAGTTGGACATTTTGTTACTAAGGGTTGTCTTCTGGCCTAGAAATTGGGCAAACCATTCCAAACCTTTTGATGAGGGATGCTGGAAAACAGATCTTTGATGTCCACTGTGACCATTAAGGTGTCTGGGGAGTAGCAAGAGGTGGGAATGTCCCGGAGGAAGTGCCAAGAATCCTTGCAGACATGGGACAATAAAGACGTGTATTCTTTGGTCATGTAATCAATAAATTTTCCCAGGGGCTCAGTCACTCCACCTGCTCCTGATACAATCGGCCTAAATTGTAGTGGATTTATTCCTTTGTGGGTTTTAGGTATCCCAAAGATGACTGGTATTCTGGGCTTTTCCACATGTAAGTAGTTGTAGACCTTTTCATTGATGGCCTGTTGTAATAGAAGGTCACTAAGATAGTACTTAATCTCAGCAAAGGCTATATTGATCTCGTTTCGTGAAACCGTCTCGTATTGTTCGTCATTCTGCAACATAGTGTGCATGTGGGCTTCGTAGTCCTCTGAGAACATAAGGACAATTCCCTCCTTTATCAGGTTTCATGACCCTGATTTTTTCTTCATGCAAGTGTTCAATAAAATTCATTTCTTGTTCAGAAAAATTTGGATGAAGTAGAATTTCTTGATTATTATATACTTTCCTGAAGTCGTTCTCCACTAACTTTTCAAAAAAGAGGATTATTGGGTGTAGTGGGGGGTTAAAGAGACTTGCACGCGTTGGGCCTGCTGCATTAAGTGTTTGCCCTTTAAAAATCAAATTTAAGTTTAAAGCTCTGGTAAACATTTTTAAATCTATCAAAGCTTGTGTTAAATTCATGGGTTTAGTTGGGACAAAATGTAGCCCTCGAGTGAAAATATCAAAAGCATTTGTAGGAAGGTTCATGTCCGTGTAATTGTATATGGCAAAGTTGTTTCTCCTTAAAATAGTGCAGTTACCCTCAATATTAGTAGGGTTTTGATTGTGTAAACCCAGATTTGGGGCTTGGTCAGTTATAGGATCATCCAGGGATGTTAGGGTAGTTGGTGTATGGTGGTTTGTTAGTGAACAAAATTCCAAGACCTCGGTGCCTGTCTTTGTCTCTGTCCCCAAACCCCGGTGTGTTTACAGTTGTCCTATTTGAACCAGAAACCAAAGGTGCACACTGTGAAAATATCTGAAATTTCTTGCAAACGTGCACACAGCTTGCGTGCGTGTCTGCCCTTGTTTGCGCTTGTTTGTGTGGCGCTGCCCCGGGTGGAAACAGAAAGGGAAAAGGAAGGAAAAGAAGTAGTAGGAAGTTAACCAAGGAGAACTAGCTGAGCTGCCAGGTGAAATATATCAGAATCAGCCAATTACACAGGCAGCAGTCTAGCCCAGCACTTTAAATTCTGCAAACAACATTCTCCCCTGTTTTTTTCCCCAAGAACTCTGCAACACTGCAGTATACAAAGAGGGAAAGCTTAAAAACTTTAAGTCAGACAAAATGTTAGGGGTTGCTCTTGCTACCATAAACCAACATGTGCAAGGTGCTGAGGGTGGTGATGTTGTGAATGCTGCTGAGCAATCCACAGTGAGGAGACGGAGAAGAATGTATAGACCCAGGGTAACCTACCAAGGGCTACATGAGCTGGAGATAGTGGAGCGCTATAGGGTGGACAGAGACCTCCTGCAGCAAATTGTTGAGCTGTTCCGGCCATGCCTCACACACAGAACCAACAGAGGGGAACCCATCCTAGTGGATACCAAGGTATGTGTTGGCCTAAGAATACTAGCTACAGGTACCTTCCAAAAACCAACTGGTGATATGATGGGGATTTCACAGGCATCAGCATCCAGGGTACTGCACCAGTTCCTGGATGCCATGTAAACATATGTCGGTGACCACATATATTTCCCCAGTTCCCGTGAGGCATTGGCCAGCAATATGCGTCTTTTGCACCAAATAGCAGAATACCCTGAGGTAGTGGGTGCAATAGACTGCACGCACATACACATCAAAGCACCACCCGGTGAGCGGGGTAGGGTCTACATCAAAAAACAAGTAATCTCTGTGGTATCCCCAAAGTCTCAAAACAACCCACTAAAGTGTAGTGGATCTAAAAACAAAACAGTGTAAGAAACTTCTCTGTGTGGAAGATTTTCAGTCCATATATTTCTAGTTAATCACTGTATATTAATCAGATCAGACAATAGAAGTAGAAGTAGCGAACGTAAACTCGTCAAGTCAAAAAGTAACAATAGAAAATATATAATTCTACAGCATTACTAAGTATTCGAAAGTAATCCAAGCAAGGCAGGCAGTCTGTTTCCAGTCGAAAATCCTTTATTAAGAACACAGACAAGCGATCCAAGTAAAACAAAAATAGAGTAATAATTTCCTCACAAGCTTTCTAAATATATATATACTTTTTATCAGGCATGGGAGTGGTTTATTGTGCTGTAAAACAAAGTGTTATTGGTACACATATTAAATTCACATCCCTTCCCCCATCCGTGTGTGACATTCGAGCTGGTCCTGCCCTACCTAGTAGCTGTCATAATAATATATAGCCCTAATGTACTTTAATGGTACATCTTATTTAACCAAATTATTATGTAGATTATTAAGTCTGTGATTTTATACAAGGCAATATACTACATGGCTGGAAATATATCAACCTTAGTTCATTTTGCGATCAAAAATTATATATAAATATATACATATACATTTTGCATGTAAAAATCAGTTTCTGTTTTCATAACCTATTGTTAACAAAGATCGCTTTCGTCCTTCTAGACTTCTTCAGGTCTGTGTACAACAACCCTAAAAACCTATATAATTGTATAATTAGTTAGTATTAGGTCTGTGTACAAGAACCCTAAAAACCTATATAATTGTATAATTAGTTAGTATTGTTATTATCATCTTTTTGAATAAAGTGGAAAAAAGAGAACCAGAAAAAAATAAAAATAAAAAAAATATATATGTATGATGATGGAAACAAAATATACACTTAAATTTCAAATGATTTAAAATGGTATTTAAAACCAATTTGTAGAAAAAAATAAAATAAAATACAATTAGTCATGTAAACAATGTGGCAATTTTCTAAGTTCCAGTGCACTTTTAATTGAACAGTAGTAGTTTAGTCCAGGCTTTCTAAAAGAGTTCAGCTTTAATTGCCACATGAGTTCATGTTTCTCCAGAATATTCGGGATATCTCCTTCAAGATCACCCATGTCTATGCGATCCAGGATCTGGATCTTAAAACCTGTGTCTTTTATGAAGAGAAAAGTGTTTGGCTAGTGCATTATTTTTACATCCAGAGCGGATTTCGGACAGATGACATGAAATCCTTCGCTTGAGTTTATTTACAGTCTTGCCCACATAGAATGCATCACATTCATTGCACTGTGCCCTGTAAATTACTTTTACATTTACCTTGATTACTTGCTGAAACCTCTAGCAGAAAAGAATAAGTCATACATAAGAGATTCAATGGATTTTTTGAAGAAAATAAAAAACATTACAGTGGAAGCTGACAGTATTTTGATAACTATTGATGTGGAATCCTTGTACACAGTGCTCCCTCACAATTACTGTATAACAGCAGCTATGGAGTCTTTTAAGAAACATAATCAGGGTACACAGGCACAACTGCAAAAGTTAAGCAAGCTCATTAATCTTGTACTGGACTTCAATTTCTTTACTTTCAATGGCAAACACTACAAACAAAAAACTGGTATAGCAATGGGGGCTGCCATGGCTCCCAGCATAGCTAACATAGCCTTGGGCAAATGGAGGAGGACTTTGTGTTAAACAACACAGATTAAATGCAACATATCACATGCTGTTTACGTTTTATTGACGATGTCTTTATTGTGTGGGAAGGTGACACCTTGCAGCTTGGAGATTTTATCACTTACCTCAATCAAACAACCCCCTTCCTGAAGTTTACCTCTTCCCATAGCTGTACTTCAACCACTTTCTTAGATATGCAGATTTCCAAGGACACCAACAAAAACAGAATCACCACTGATCTATTCAGAAAATCAACGAGGGTTAACTTATTACTCCACAGTAAAAGTCTACATCCTACAAAAACCAAGTATAATGTAGTGAAATCCCAAGGCTAAAGATTAGCTCGAATTACCACAGAGATGGAACCATTTTTGAGAAACCTGAACAACTTAGAGAATGATTTTCTAGTGAGAGGCTATGAAAGTCAGATGTTAAAAAACATCCTGGAACTCATTATAGAACTGAAAAGGACTGAAGCACCTTCACTCAACCTCCCCAGTAACAAAATGCTAAGTAATCCCACAGAGAATAACAAATGCAAAAATAGCTGCATCCTGACATACACTTTGGATTATCACAGTATCAAAAATATTATTGAAGAAAACTGGGACATTGTCACAGGAAACCCTTTTCTGATTAACATCTTAGGTGAAGCCCCATCCTTTGTTTATAGGAAGGCCAGGAACATTATAAGTTTTGTTGAATTTAAACCTAGACCATGTGAGAAAAGCACTAACAGATGTGAAACTAATTGTACATTTTGTATATTTATACAGCAAGGTGATAGTTTTTATTGCCCTTATTTAAAGAAGATCATTAAAACCAGTGCAGGGGGTGACTGTAACACTAAAAAAGTAATTTACAGGGCACAGTGAAATGAATGTGATGCATTCTATGTGGGCAAGACTGTAAATAAACTCAAGTGAAGGATTTCAGGTCATCTGTCAGAAATCCGCTCTGGATGTAAAAATAATGCACTAGCCAAACACATTTCTCTTCATAAAAGACACACAGGTTTTAAGTTCCAGATCCTGGATCGCATAGACATGGGTGATCTTGAAGGAGACATCCTGAATATTCTGGAGAAACATGAACTCATGTGGCAATTAAAGCTGAACTCTTTTAGAAAGCCTGGACTAAACTACTACTGTTCAATTAAAAGTGCACTGGAACTTAGAAAATTGCCACATTGTTTACATGACTAATTGTATTTTATTTTTCTACAAATTGGTTTTAAATGCCATTTTAAATCATTTGAAATTTGTGTATATTTTGTTTCCATCATCATACATATATATATTTTTTTATTTTTATTTTTTTCTGGTTCTCTTTTTTCCACTGTATTCAAAATGATGGTAATAACAATACTAACTAATTATACAATTATATAGGTTTTTAGGGTTCTTGTACACAGACCGGAAGAAGTCTAGAAGGATGAAAGCGATCTTTGTTAACAATAGGTTATGAAAACAGAAAATGATTTTTACATGCAAAATGTATATGTATATATTTATATATAATTTTGTATCGCAAAATGAACTAAGGTTGATATATTTCCAGCCATGTAGTATATTGCCTTGTATAAAATCACAGACTTAATAATCTACTTAATAATTTGGTTAAATAAGATATACCATTAAAGCACATTAGGGCTATATATTATTATGACAGCTTCTAGGTAGGGCAGGATCAGCTCGAATGTCACACATGGATGGGGGAAGGGATGTGAGTTTAACATGCGTACCAATAACACTTTGTTTTACAGCACAATAGGTTCATAGGTTCATATTTTCATACTAGGCTATCTGCCCTAGGGCATTTATAAGCCTAGCCAGAATGTGTTTGGCTTTCGCCACCCATTTTAAATTTATTTTGCTATGCCCTTTTTCAAGGTTAGTATACTGTGCCTCTGTCTAACAGTGACACAGAAGTGATATCCGGGGTAAACCTACGATCTCCCATCCACTCATCAAGATTCCTCTTGAAGAGAGTCAATGAGGGACTCTGCCTAACCTAGACTGGGATTTTATTCCAGAGTGAAGGGAGCCTCTGGGTTATGAATCTGTCCCTCCAGCATGTCCTATTTATTTCAGTGCTGAGTTTCAAGTCTCTCGAGCATGTAGCTCGATGGGATTTGGATTTTCTGAGGTGCAGCATGTCCATTCATTTCGGGTTGGACATGGCTTTATACGTCAGGCACAGATCGCCTCTGAACAGGTGGTATGCCACTGAGTAGAGCTGGAGTTTCTTTAACCGGGCAGCATATGGCATCTGTTTGAGCCCTTTGATCCTCTTGGTGAGGTACTTTTGGAGTCTTTCCAGTTGCTGCAGGTGTCTGGTAAGGTACAACCCAAAAGGGGCATTGTACTCAATTATGGGCCTGATGAAGAGGCACGATGACCTCCCCTGATCTAGATGCGAATCCCTTCATGATTAGGTGGGCTATATAAAATGTTTTTCTAACCACTTTGGCCACGTGGTTGTCAAATGAGAGATTGCTATCAACTTGGGTCCCCAGGTCCCTAATTACTTCTTCTGTACTTAATGGATTACCACCTATGTGGTAATTTGTGGGCACTTTGTTTTTGCCAAAGGGGATGACTATACACTTTTTGGCATTTAGCTTGAGGCCATGGCTCTGGCACCAGTTGTCTGTTTCTATGAGGCCCTTTTGGAGGATGCTTGTGTTGGTTGGAGAGTCGATTATGGCACCCAGTTTGCAGTCATCTGTGAACTTGGTCAGCCACAGTCCTTCCATGTTGGCCTGTACCTCCGAGAAATATATACCGAACAAGAGAGCTCCCAGGACTGAGCCTTGTGGGACACCACTTGTAACTGGTTTGGAGTCTGACATGGCTCCAGCAATTCTAACCATGTGGGTTCTGTCCTTGAGCTAGTTTGCAATCCATCTAGTGACATAGGGGTTTATATTTAAGCTGGTGAGCTTATCTATAATGCCTGAGTGGGGTATTGTATCGAAGGCTTTTGCGAGGTCCAGGTAGGCTGTGTGGACCACCTTCCCCTCATCAATGGCCTTGGTGACTGTTTCAAAGAAGGTTTAAGAGGCAGGATCTGCCCTTAACAAAGCCGAACTGGGTAGGATCCAGTGTCTGTAGGCCCCCAATATCTTTATTTATGAGGTCCATGATGATCCTTTCCATAGCTTTGCAGAACAAGCTAGTCAGGCTTATGGGGCGATAGTTTCCAGGATCCGTTGAGGCACCACCTTTATGGAGAGGGACCACTGTTGCTGTACGCCATTCTTTGGGCACATATCCTGTAGTAAGGCTGAGATTGAACAGTAGTTTTATGTTTGGTTTTAGCTCTTCTTGGAGTTCATGTAGGACGCAGCCCGGGACACCGTCTGGTCCCATTGATGCTGTGTTTTTTGCTTTGGAGAGGGCGGCTCTTACCTGAGCATCTGAGATGTCAGGGGGGACAGCACTCTGCTGGGATAGATATTTGCCCTTTTGGTGGGGAGGGGGGATGAGAAGTTTGCGCTGAACCTTTTAGCTAGGATGTTGGCAATGTCTGTGGGTTCAGTGTATTTTTTATCATTTTGGACTAATTCTGAGCATATCTGGGAATTACCACCCAGGTTCCTAACATAACTAAAGAAAGCCTTGTGATTATCCTTAGTGTCCTGTGCAATTTTTCTCTCGAAGCTGGCCTTAGACAATTTTATGAGTGCCCATAGTTTTTTGCTAATACTGATCAGTGATGCCTTCCCTTTTTGGGATTTTGCTCTATCATTTAGTAGCTTCCTCCTTCTATTGTATAGTTTGTTTATGGCTGGGGTCCACCAGACAGGACGTCTGCCTTTGGAGGATTGGGTCTTGGTTTTATTTGGGATTGCATGATCCATGCATTCCTGAAGGTGTACATAGAATGCGTTTATAAAGGATTCTGCTGTCTGGGCCGTATTTTCCACAGACCCGGGGGCTTTGAAGTATTCCACCTCAGTTTTGAGGAGTGTAAAATTTGCTTTAGAGAAGTTTTTCACTGTGGTTTTCTGGGCAGGGGGTGGGGTCGGGATGTGAATATCCAGTGAGATTAGTTTATGGTCTGATCTTACCAGTGAGGGATACACTTCTGGTCTGGAGCATAGAGTCCCCATGTTGGTAATGATCTGGTCCAGTATGTTTTCCCCTCTTGTGGGAGTGGTAACAAGTTGTTCCATAGCATTTGAGTTTATAAATTCTAGGAACCTTTGGGCTAGGGTGTTGGAGCTAGAGTAATGCTCCCAGTCTATGTTTGGGTAGTTGAAGTCGCCCAATATAATGGTGTTTGGAGAGACCTTCATATTTTCCAGTGTTCTCAGGAAGGCCGAGTGGGGTTCCTGGGTTTGGGAGG
Organism: Protopterus annectens; assembly: GCF_019279795.1. NCBI lineage: Eukaryota > Metazoa > Chordata > Ceratodontiformes > Protopteridae > Protopterus > Protopterus annectens. The sequence continues at coordinate 161,122,511 of NC_056727.1, forward strand.
GTGGTCTGTAGCAGGCTATAAACTGGAAGGCAGTTTTACCCACTGTTAGTTGCACATTGATAGTCTCTGATGCTTCGTGCTTTGCCACCAACCTGGAGGTGTGGGTATCTTTGATGAATATCGATACTCCCCCTCCTTTTGTGGTTCGGTCCAAGTTTTGGGGCCGAAAAGCATGGTATGAGGTATAACCTGGTAGTGCTGGGGTGCTCTCGGGAGCCCTGAACCAGGTTTCTGTTACTGCACAGATATCGATGTTCTCCATGCTAGGCAGAGTTTTGAGTGCATGCATCTTGAGGTTTAGACTTCTGGCATTGAGTAGCATCACTCTTAGTTTCTTATCCCTTGTGATACCTACAGAGGTGGGTTTGTCTTTTGAGCCTTGCCTAAAAAAGGCACTATGGGGGGTAGCAAGAGCCTTTGCCAATATCTGAAAGCCCAGGGGTGACAGGTGCATGCCGTCCCTAGCGAAGCATCGTGGCTTGTCGAGCATATCATCCCAAGCTGACAGGCATTGGATCCCCTTTGAATGACACCAGTACTTAAGCCAATTGTTGAAATTGATCATCTTGTCTTCATATTGTGGCATCATTCTTGGTGAGGGTAAGATGCTACTCCAGCTCAGGGTCATACCGCCTGGGCTACATGCTCAGAGAGCTCCTTTATGTCTCTTTTCATGTAGTCCAGGGAGGTACGTCTCAGGTCATTCACACCAGCATGGACAATGACTGAGTCATATTTGTACTTGCCTTGGAGTGACCTGAGTGCTTGTGTTATGTGGCGGATCCTAGCGCCTGACAGGCTGCTCACCGTGATCCTCTCCTTGTTCAGCCTGGTGAGCAGGACATCAGTGTGCCTGATGATAGAGTCACCTATTACAAGTGTATCAGGTGTGTTGTTTAGTCTTAAGGGCTGTGACTGTTCGGCACACTGGCTTTGTGAGATATGTGTTGCACGTGTTTTGTTTTGGGGTAGCGGTTGCTTGGGTGTCTGCTTCGGAGGTCTCTGCTGCTTAGGCAGATCTTTATTTAGAGCCTCCAAGTATGTTTTTGTGTGATTATGTGTTTGGTTTGCTGTTGTGGTAGGTCTATGTGAGACTGCAATTGTAGTGAGTGTGGTTTCCTTCTCCTCCTGACTGGTTATGCCAGTACTGAGTTGAGAGAGCTTAGCCTCCAGTTTGGCTATATGGTTGCATGCCTGATAAAAAGTATATATATATTTAGAAAGCTTGTGAGGAAATTATTACTCTATTTTTGTTTTACTTGGATCGCTTGTCTGTGTACTTAATAAAGGATTTTCGACTGGAAACAGACTGCCTGCCTTGCTTGGATTACTTTCGAATACTTAGTAATGCTGTAGAATTATATATTTTCTATTATTACTTTTTGACTTGACGAGTTTACGTTCGCTACTTCTACTAATATTGTCTGATCTGATTAATATACAGTGATTATCTAAAAATATATGGACTGAAAATCTTCCACACAGAGAAGTTTCCTACACTGTTTTGTAGGGTCTACATCAACAGCAAGGGCTTCCCCTCCATCAACTGCCAGGTCATGCGTGATGTCCAGGGCATAATAATGAATGTGTGTGCCCTGGAAGCTATCACGATTCCCACATCTGGCATCTGACGCAGCTGTACCAGAGATTTCCCAATGGGGACATTCCTGATGGTCACCTAGTGGGGGATGCTGGATACGCACTGGAACCGTGGCTGATGACACCCATCAGAAATGCACACACACCTGAACAAGAACTCCATAATGAGGCACACCCACAAACAAGAAACATAATTGAGCGTCTGTTTGGGATGCTCAAATCATGGTTCTGGTGCCTGGACACATCTGGTGGAGCCTTTCTTTCACTACATGTATCCAAACTGTCATGGTATGTGCCATGCTACACAATATGAGCCTGCAGAAACAGCTGCAGAAGGAACAGCATGGGGCAGGGCCAAACAGCCCCCCACCATTGCCAAGGCCTGCACAGGCATAGCATGACTCGGAGGAGGAACAACCTGAGCCTGCCCAGTAGGCAGAAGGAGGCATGCCCAATATGCCCTGGCCTTGGCAAAGAGGCAACGCATAGCACATACACTGACTCAGTAGGAACCCTGAAAATGACACCTCTCTCTGACTCGCACATACAGTAAAAGGGATACCTAACTTGACACTACCTGTTTTCAAACATGTATAGGGAGTGTACTATGTGCATCTGACATAGGCAGCCCTGCAGCACCATGAGTGCCGTATTTTAAGCAATATAAAACACTACTAAGCATATTTTACTAGTATTGAGCATATTTAAATACAGTTGCACGTAGCTGCTCACCACACTAACTAGAGCAATGTCAGGCAAAGTTGGGCAACGTTGGGCAAAGTCGGGCAAAGCTGAGCAAAGTCAGGTAAACACGCTCACACCTGCTTTACTGTTCCTTAACCAGTCAGGTCTGCCCAGCAGGAAAATAAAAAGCAGTGACAAGGCTCGAACTCAGGATACTGTGCACTATAGTCACAGTACTGAACCACTAAGCCATGACAGCATTTCAGTGGCACAGACACAACTTAAGTCACTCACACATACCAGTTGTGGGGGTCACATACCTAACAGTCACAGCCAGCAGGACAATTGTAGACAAACGCAAACACAAATAAATGCTATATTGTGCCCTCTGAAGATGCATATGAGTAACCTCCCCCCAGGCCTATGCAGACAGACAACAGCAGGCCAGGCAGTGTGATGTGGGTTGGGTAAGCTATGAAGTCACAAACTAATATGTGTGTAATTGGAAGCTAAGGTCTGTATTACAGTGGTATGCCTCAAGCCAGTACGACAGGCAACAGTACAGACTGAAATGGAGTACCTGACATAGCAGTGCAGGCCTAGCAAATGTGTATAAGTGTCAGGTGTACCCCTCATCCTATGTACACCCACAGTAACAATCAGGTGTGCCCCCCTCGGTAGAAATGCACAAATAATAGCTGTCCCCCTTGTATGTAGAAATGTTGATAAGTCTCTGCAAATTTACTCATGGAAGCCCTGCAGGCACAGCGTGCTTCCTGTTGATGTACAATACAAAGTTGAGCCCTGAAGTAAAAACCAACTTGATTTTTCACACACATATAGTATATATGCCCATAGTGGGCATGCTCATACACTTAAACAAATTTAGCAAATTTCTGTCAGCAACATACTGAAAGGTCATACTGGGCCTGCTCACACAGTTAAATAAATGAAGCAAATGTCAGTCAACAATATACTGAAAGCTCATACTGGGCATGCTCGCACACTTAGGCCATGTCTGAGTACAACAGTGGGCCACACATATCTGGCAGTTGCAGTTCTTACTCCAGACACTTGTCACTATTCACCAATCCTGCCTTGCGCACACAGTGATATGAAAACAGACCCTTATAATATATTGGACCCCTGTCATAATTAAACTATGTACTACAAGTACTTAAGTTGTTCAAAGAAAGTGAAAATCCAAAGAAGATCAATAAATCTCCGATCAGTATCATCAAGAAACAATGAGCACTCCTAACATTATCCAAGCCATGTTCTGGTAAAAATATTGCCAAAGAGTCCATAGAGAACCATGAAGCTTTCTTTCGCTATGTCATAAATATCAATGTAAACTCATATATGTTCTGAGTCAGTGCAAAGTGTAAATGAATACATGTACATGACTGACATTGCCAACATCTTGTCAGACAGGTTCATACATATTTACTCTCCTCTCACTGACAAAAGGGCCCATTACCATACCTGGAGATTGTGAAAACCCAGAAATCACATATACAATGGTTAAACAGCTCTATCCAAACCTAAAAACACGGCGTCTATAGGATGACATGGTTTCCCTGGCTGTGTCATATGTGAACTCCAAAACAAACAGACTCTGCACCTGAACAGTCTGTTGAGACTCATAGGTTCATAGGTTCGTAGGTTCATACTAGGCTATATGCCCGAGGGCATTTACAAGCCTAGCCCATAGTTTTGTGGCTTACGCCACCCCTTTAGTATGGGGAACTATACCCATTATTTTGCTGTGCCTCTGTTGAGCAGTGACACTGAGGTAATCCCTGGGGTATATCTGCGATCTCCCATCCATTGGTCAAGATTTCTCTTGAACAAGGCCAGCGAGGTGCTCTGCCTCACATATACCGGGATTTTGTTCCACAGCATAGGGAGTCTTTGGGTGATGAATCTATCCCTCCAGCACATCCTATTAATAGCCGTGTCGAGGTTTAAGTCTCCGCCTTGTGGCTCTGACGGATCTAGATTTTTTGAGGTGAAGCATATTCATCAAATCTGGGTTTGACATGGCCTTGTATGTTAGGCAAAGGTCACCTCTGAGCAAGCGTAAGCGACTGAATAGAGCTGGAGTTCTTTCAGTCGGGCAGCATAGGACAGATGTTTGAGACCCTTTATCCTTTTGGTGAGGAACTTTTGTGGCCTCTCCAGCTGCTGCAAGTGTCGGGTCAGATACATTCCGAATGGGGCATTGTACTCAATCATTGGTCTGATGAGTGATGAGTATAGGGAGACTATGACCTCCCTTGATCTAGATGAGAATCCCTTCATGATAAGGTGGGCAATGTAGAAGGTCTTCCTAACTACTTTAGCTACATGGGTGTCGAATGACAGACTACTATCAACCTGGGTCCCCAGGTCCCTGATAACTTCTTCTGTGCTCAGTGGATTGCCACCTATTTGGTAGCTAGGGGTAACCTTGTTTTTCCCGAAGGGTATGACTATGCATTTTTGGCATTTAACTTTAGGCCATGGCTCTGGCACCAGTTATCCGCTTCTGTGAGACCCTTCTGAAGGATATCTGTGTCAGATGTGTTTTCTACTATGGCCCAGTTTGCAGTCATCTGCAAACTTTGTCAGCCATAACCCTCCTGTGTTTGCTTGTACTTGGAAAAGTAGATGCCAAACAAGAGTGGGCCCAGGACTGAGCCCTGTGGTACACCACTTGTGACAGGCTTTGAGTCTGACATGGCGCCAGCAACTCTGACCCTGTGGGTTCTGTCACTCAGCCAGTTTGCAACCCATCTTGTGATGTATGGGTTAACATTTAAGCTGATGAGTTTTTCAATGATACCCGAGTGGGGTATTGTATCGAAGGCCTTCGCCAGATCGAGGTAGGCTGTATGGACTGCCTTTCCTCATCAATGGCTTTGGTGACTGTTTGAAAAAGTCAACCAAGTTTAGAAGGCATGATCTGCCTTTGACAAAGCCAAACTGGGATGGATCCAAAGTCTGCAAATTCCCTATGTCTTTATTTATGAGGTCCATTATGATCCTCTCCATGGCTTTGCAGATAAGGCTTGTCAAGCTAATGGGCCGGTAATTTCCAGGGTCGGTGGAGGCACCGCCTTTGTGAAGTGGGACCACAGTTGCAGTGCGCCACTCCTGGAGTGCGTATCCAGAGGTAAGACTATGATTAAACAGCTGTCCTAGCTGTGGGTTTAGTTCCTCGTTGAGTTCGTGGAGCACACAGCCGGGGACACCATCAGGTCCCATGGTTGCTGTGTTTTCTGCTTTGGAGAGAGCAGTTCTCACTTGGGTGTTGGAGATGTTTGGGGGGCTGCAATCACTTGGTATAGATATCTCTCCTTTTGGGGAGGGGAGAAGTTTGCACTGAACCTGTCAGCCAGTATGTTGGCAATGTCTGTAGGATCAGTAATCTTCACATCATTTTGAACTAGTTCTGAGCATATCTGGGAGTTTCTTCCCAGGTTTCTAACATAGCTAAAGAAGGCCTTATGATTGTCTTTTGAGTCTTTAGCTATTTTTCTCTCAAAATTTGCTTTGGATTATTTTATGAGAGCTCTTAGTTTTTTACTTATAGTGATCAAGGGTGTCTTACCTTTTAAGGATTTTGCTCTATCTTGTAGTAGCTTCCTCCTTTTGTTGTAGAGTTTGTTTATGGCTGGGGTCCACCAGACTGGATGCTTGCCTTTGGTACAAAGAGTCTTTGTTTTGCTTGGGATTGCCTTATCCATGCAGTCCTGCAGGTGCTGGTAGAAGGCATTTGTAAGTGATTCAGCGGCTTGAGTACTGTTTTTCGCCGGCTCGGGGGCCTTAAAGGAGACCACACTAGTCTTTAGAAGTGTGAAGTCGGCTTTCGAGAAGTTCTTTACTGTGGTCTTTTTTATTTCAGGTGGGGGTGGGATGAGGACCACCAGCGAGATTAGTTTGTGATCTGATCTCACCAGTGAGGGGTATACTTCCAGTGTTGAACATTGTGCTCCCATGTTCGTGATGATGAGATCAAGTATGTTTTCTCCTCTTGTGGGGATGATGACTAGTTGTTCCATGGCATTTGAGTTTATGAATTCCGGGAACTTTTGGGCTAGGGTGTTTGGGCTTGAGTAGTGTTCCCAGTCTATATTAGGGTAATTGAAGTCACCTAGTATGATGGTGTTTGGTGATACATTTATCCCCTCTAGTGTTTTCAGGAAGGCCATGTGAGGTTCCTGAGTTTGTGAGGGTGGCCTGTAACATGCTACAATTTGCAGAGCAGTCTTGCCTATGGTTAATTGCACCTGGATGGTCTCTGATGCATCGTGCGTTGCCACCTGTCTTGAGGTGTGGGTGTCCTTGATGAATATGGATACCCTCCTTTCTTGGTATTGTCTGGATTTTGGGGCGAACGCATGATATGAGGTAAAACCTGATAGTGCTGGGGTGCTCTCAGGAGCCTTGAACCAGGTTTCTGTCACAGCACAGACATCGATGTTCTCCATACTGAGAAGGGCCTCGAGCGTGCATTTTGAGATTTAGACTTCTGGCATTGAGCAGCATTACCCTTAGTTTTTTCCTTTTTGTGTTCTAGGGTGGTAGGTTTAGAATTTGAGCCTTGCCTAAAAAGGCACTATGGGGGTGGCAAGAGCCTTTGCCAATATCCGGAATCCCAGGGGTGACAGGTGCAAGCCGTCTCTTGAAGCAGCGTGGCTTGTCCAGCATGTCATCCCAGGCAGACAGACATTGGATCCCCTTTGAATGACACCAGAGTTTAAGCCAATTGTTAAAACTGATCATCTTATCTCTGTATTGTGGCATCATTCTTGGTGAAGGTAGGATACTGCTCAAGGTCAGGGTCATACCTGCCTGGGCTACATAATCAGAGAGCTCCTCAATGTCTCTTTCATGTAGTCCAAGGAGGTACGTCTCAGGTCGCTTACACCAGCGTGGACAATGACTGAGTCATATTTGTACCTGCTGTTGAGAGACCTGAGTGCTTGCTATGTGGCGGATTTTAGCGCCCGACAGGCAGCTTACTGTGACCTTCTCCTTACTCAGTCTGGTGAGCGGACGCCAGTGTGTCTGACTATGGAGTCACCAATGACTAGTGTGTCTGGCATTGTGTTTGGCCTTAAGGGCTGTGACTGTTTGACACTCTGACTGTGAGGTCTATGTGTTTCAGGTGTTGTGTTCTGAGGTGGTGGTTGTTTGGGTGTCTGCTTTGGTGGCCTCTGCTGTTTTGGTAGATTTTTGATCAGAGCCTCAGTAAGTCTTTGTGTGTTTATGTGTATGATTTGAGGTTGTGATGGTACTATGTGAGACTGGGTCTATAGTGTGTGTGGTAACCTTCTCCTCCTGACTGGTCTTGCCAGTCCTATGTTGAGAGAGCTCAGCCTCCAGTTTGGCCGTATAGTTGCATCTCTCATGTATTTGTGTTTTGTGGGAGGAGGAGAGGGTTGTCTGTGTACATGAGGCAATTGTAACATTGCCTCAATATTCCCAGGTTCACCAGCTGAGCAGGAGAGGACACTAGCAACTGATCCTCGACATGCTAGAAGGACTAGACAAAAAACTTTAAAAGAGATTCCGGGGATGTGGGTGACCGAAATGGGGGTTTGCCTTTTGGGGTGCTATCTATAAGAGTGCCGTATCAAGGTAATAAGTACTGTAGGAGCAAGTGCTAGGTTTAACAGATAGAGAATAGTCTACTTGGAGTCAAGTAGAGATGATCTTTTTAGTTATAGGATACGCTGATTAGATCAGTAGTATAGTTCGAGGAAGGTAGTTTTAAGGGAAAATTTGAAGAGTGGACTTTAGGTAGCCCGAATAGTTTAAACCTGCTTAACCGGCGCTGCCCTAGTGTGCAACAGTGGCAACTCCGCGCTAAATCGTGCTAAATCACACTAAAGCATGCTAAAACGCGCTTTATAGCAGGGGGCTGGAAAAGACAGGAAATGACCCAAAATGGCCAATAGACTACAAGTTACTGCCTTAAACCACTCCTCTAAGGACAAACAGGCAGCTCAGTACTCCCCACTCTCACTGGTGAGTAAAGAAACTTCCCCCTGACCAAACAAGGAAAATGGAGAAACACAGGAACCAAGACAAAGCCCAGGGATCAGCAAATCTGATCACTGGAACAAACTATTAGGAAAGTATGGAAAACAAGAGTATTTTTTTTTTTTTCAAGTTTTTTTTTCAGATAGGCAGAAAATACAGTAAATGCTGTTTTTCGACTAATTGCTATCAAAAGCTAGTACACTTGAGTGTATTAGCCTGTTGTTTAACTTTTAAGCAAAACTTAAACAAGCAAGTGCAACAAACAATGCAAGCTATTAAAAACAGTAAAAACAGGTAATAACAGAATAAAACAGGCAGAAATAGCAATCGAAAGGCTTAAAAAGTCGAAAATGCAGAAAAAAATACTTAGAATCTGGAAAGTTTGCCTTTTCTGGTCTCTGCTGCTCTAGGAACTCTGCTGGACACCACGAGGAGCTGTGCTGAGTTCTCTATAGCCAAAAAAGCCCGCCAAAGCGTGCTTTATAGCAGGGGGCTGGAAAAGACAGGAAATGACCCTCTGTACAGGATATGAAATTGTTGAATGGGTTACAGCAACGTTTGGTACACTCCACAAGTGTTGGTGCACAACACACCATGGGAACTATTGTCTTATAAGCCTAATAAGCCTGCTCTGCAAGGCCATGGAGTCCATCATTATGGAACTCATAAACAGAGCTATTGGGAGCCTACAAACACCCAACCCTACCCATTTTGGTTTGGTCAGGGGCAGAAAATGGCTCCTAAACTTGCTAGGCAGTTTTCAAGGCAGTCACCCAGGACATACATCAATGAAATGAGCTCCACATGGCCTACATAGACCTTGAAAAGCCCTTTTCCAACATCCCACACACATTTCGTATCCAGAAAATCAACAACCTGTGCATAAACACGTATGTCATCTGATGGATTGCCAACTGGGGCACGGATAGATCCCACAAGGTAAGAACTGTGGTCTCCTGTTCAATCTGGTAACAACTGCTGTCCCCCGTGGCTCAGTCCTGGGACCCCTCCTGTCTGGTGTATACTTTTCAGAAATACAGTCAAACACACAGGGCTATGTTTAGCAAAGTTTGTGGATGACTGCAAAAAGGTTGTCATGATCGATGTTTTGGGACAACAGAGACATTCTTAAAAAGGGTCTCAGTCAGACAGATGTGGTGTCAAAATTATGGCCTTGAGCTACAGTCATACAAATACCACATAGGTGCCAACACCCTAAATATGGAGGTAATAATAAGGGATCTATGGACAAATGTGGATAGTCATCTCTACTTCCTGAAACACATTCACAAAGTGGTTAGAAAATCATGCTATGTGTTCCCACAAATTGCCAAGGTCTTTGCATGTAGGACAAAGGTGGTTCTGTCTACTCATCATTCATCAGACCCATCAGAGACTATCACGGCACACTTGCGATGAATCCGACTAGTCACCTACAGCAGCTGGAAAGACCACTGAAGTACCTCAACAAGAGTATTACTGGCCTCAAACAGTTACCCCATGCAACAAGACTGAATTTAACTCAATCTGTACTTTGTTGCATACTGTCTACTCAGGCGATTTCTGCCCAACAGACAGGTCCATGTCCAATGCAGAACTGATGTACATGCGCTATCTGAAGTAAACCCAAGCTCACTGTGCCACATGCTCTAGGGATATCATCATCACAACAATAAATAGAACATGTTGAAGGGACACATTACTAACTCACAGACTTCCCTTGCTTTGGAACAGGCTCCCAACCTACATTAAGCTGAGTCCCTCACTGACACTCTTCCAGAGGAGCCTTGATGAGTGTATGTGAAACTGAACTGTCACACCATGGATCACTTCATGAGCTCTACTACACAGAGGCCTAGGGAACTAACCCCATGTGTGGTGATAGCTGCACACTCTGGCCATACTAATATATGACTTCAGGCAGATAGCCTATTACCTACTTATGTGCCTATATATATATATATATATATATATATATATATATATAGATATATATAGATATATATATATGTCTGTAGGGGGAATACAGTATAATAAGCAAAAGATGGATGGGCAGAGATGTGTGTAAGAGGGTGACCATGACAGGGGGCCATCCAGGACTGTCCCACCCAGCACACATCCCAATGGCACAAAAGACATGAGGTACACATCTCACCCACTGTACATAACAGCCACCAGTATCTGTAAGCATTACAGTGTATGTGGTCCATGTGCCTGCTGTACAACATGACTGTACAATGAAGTACACATCTACTATCTGTAGACATGTACCTGTCACATAGGTTCATAGGTATGTAGTAGACTATCTTCACGAAGGCATATATTAGCCTAGGCAAGTTGTGCAGCTTTCACTACCCCATTGGGTAGTCTCCTAAGCCCTAGTTCTAATAGTTAGTACCCTAAGCCCCTTTCTAGTGGGGCTGCTGATGTGATGCCTTGTGTGAATTGTCTGTTTCCCATCCACTCATCAAGGTTCCTATTGAAGAGTGTCAGTGAGGGCTGTCTGATGTACATTGGGACTCTGTTCCACAGTAAGGCAAGTGTCTGGGATGGTACTCTACCCCACCAGCATGTTGTATTCATTGTTGTGATGAGGTTCATATCCCTGGAGTGTGTAGTGCGACTCCATTTTTTTATCCGTAGATGGAGCATGTTCAACAGTTATGTGTTGGACATGGCTCTGTATGTTAGGCAGAGTGTGCCTCTGAGTAGGCAGTATGCAACAGAAGAGCAGATTTAGTTTTACCAGTTGTGTTGCATAACACAACTGCTTGAGGCCAGTAATCCTCTTGGTGAGGTACCTCTGTGGTCTCTACAGCTGCTGGATATGTTTAGTCGAGTACATCCAGAATGGTGCATTGTACTCAATGATGGGTCTGATGACTTAAGAGTAGAGGGCCACCACTACCTCTTTTGATCCTGATGCAAACCCTTTGTTGATTAGGTGGCCACATAGGATTTTCCAATCACTTTGACTACATGGTTGTCAAAAGAAAGATGACTATCTACTTGTGTCCCCAGATCCCTTATTACCTTGTCAGTTTTAAGGGGGTAACACCTATGTGGTAGTTTGTGGGTACTTTGTTTTCACCAAAGGGGATTACTATGCATTCTTCCACATTGAGCTTGAGGCCATGATTCTGACACCACACATCTGTCTCATAGAGTCCCTTCTGGAGAATATTTGTGTCATCCGGGGAATCTATTATGACAAACACTTTATAGTTGCCAGCAAACTTAGTCAACCACAACCCCCCTGTGTTGGCACGTACTTTTGAGAAGTCTATACCCAACAGGAGGGACCTCAGGACTGAACCCTGGGGGACACCAGTTGTTACCAGTGTAGAGTCTGACATGTAGCCAGCAACTCTTAATTTGTGGGATCTATCTGTGAGCCAGTTTGCAATCCATCTTGTGATGTATGGATTCATGCCCAGGTTGGTGAGTTCATCTAAGATACCTGACTGGGGAATGGTGTCAAAGGCCTTAGCGAGGTATAGGTAGGCTGTGTGGAGCTCATTTCAATCATCTGTAGCCTGGGTTACTGTCTCAAAAAAATCCACCCAGTTCAGGAGGTGTGATCTGCATTTGATGAAGCCAAACTGGATGTGCTCAACTGTTTGAAGGTTCCCAATGTCTTTATTGTTGACTTCCATTATGACTGGCTCCATTGCCTTGCAGATCAGACTCACCAGGTTCATAGAGCATGAATGCCAAGGGTCTTTTGTGGCCCCACCCCTGTGGAGTGAGAAGAACGTTTCTGTGCAACATTCTATGGGTATATATCCTATAGAGAGGATGTAGAGAGAGGTGTAGGTATCCTTGATGAATATGGATACATCCCCACCCTATGTGCTATGATCCAGGTTCTGATGCTGGAAGGTATGGAAGGAGTAGTATCCTGGTAGTGCTGGTGTGCCCTCTGGAGCATTGAACTAGGTTTCTGTTACTGCACAGATATCAATATTCTCCATACTGAGAAGTGCCTCAAGTGTGTGCATCTGGAGGCTGAGACTTCTGGCAATGAGTAGCATTTAGCTCACTTTGTGGTTATTTGTTTTGGTTACGGGGATTGGTTTGTCTTGAGTGACCGGTGTTCCATCCCGGAGGTCAATAGTCAATGCCTCATTGGCCCAATCTGACCATAAGCTAATTACCCTACATATCCACATTTTCTCCCACCCCCCATTAAGGAAACCATGTTAAAAAATTTCTTAAAACAGAAGTAGTGAACTTCAGGACACCCATGCAGATGAATAATACAGTTATGCCTACTGAATCCTACACAGTTGCACTTTATAAGCACTTACATGAGTGCATGGATCATGCTATCCCAAACAGAACCAAGACACTATCCTCCAAGAAAAGGAAGCCAATCTGGTGGTCCCCTGCAATAAACAAACTGCACAACAGAAGGAAGAACCTGTTGCAAAAGACGGTAAAACCCATGAGTGGAGGAGCTCCCTGGTCAGCCTCAGTAAGAAGCTGTGATCCCTGATAAAATTCTCCAAAGCTAGTTATGAAAACAAAATCGCCACTGATTTTAAAGACAACCACAAAGCATTTCTATAGCTATGTCAAGAATCAGAATGGCAATACTCAAATCTGTTCTGAGTTACAGCACAATGGCACTAAATATACAGACACAGCTGATATTGCCAACATCCTGGCAGATAGGATCAGTGCTAACTTTACCCCCCTCTCACCCATGAAAGAGCCCATCTGTATACCGGAAGAATGCAAAGTTGCTGTCATCATGGCTGCACAGGTAAAAGTCACTCTCCAAAGCCAGGAACACAGCATCCATGGGACCAGATAACATCCCAGGCTGTGTTCTACATGAACTACAGAACGAACTGGCACCACACCTAAGTACCATGTTCAATCTTAGCCTCACCTCAGGCTTTGTGCCTGCTGAATGGTGCACAGTGACGGTTATCCCACTCCACAAGGGGGGAGCCACCACGTACCCCGGGAACTAGTGCCCCATTAGCCTGATGAGCCTGGTCTGCAAGGCCATGGAAAGTATCATCATGAAACTTATAAACAAAGACATTGGTAATCTCCAAACTCTGGACCACAACCATTTCAGGTTTATAAAAGGCAGATCATGTCTCCTAAACCTGATAGATTTCTTCGAAGCAGTCACCAAAGCCGTAGACAAGGGTAAGGTGGTTCACACAGCCTATCTAGATCTTGCCAAGGCTTTTGACACCATCCCCCACTCTGGAATTATAGATAAACTCACTAAACTAGGTATAAATCCCTATGCCACAAGATGGGTTGCCAACAGGTTCACTGACAGAACCCACACTGTGAAAGTAGCAGACTCCAAGTCTGACTTCAGACCAGTGACAAGTGGAGTACCACAGAGTTCAGTCCTGTGTCCTGTCCTGTTTGGTATCTACTTCCCTGAAGTACAGGCTAAGACAGAAGGTCTTTGACTAATGAAGTTCCCAGATGACTGCAAACTAGGAGCCATAATCGAAGCTACTAATGATGTGGGGCCTCACTGAGACAGATGCCTGGTGTCAAAGCCATGGCCTCAAGCTCAATGCCAAAAAGTGCATTGTCATCCCCTTTGGTTAAAAACTCTGTACCCATGAATTACAACATAGGTGGTTGTATACTTAACACTGAATGTGTGATAAGAGACCTTGGGACACAGGTGGTCAGTAGACTCTCCTTTGATAATCACATCGCCACAGTAGTCAGGAAATCCTTCTACGTGGCACACCTCATCACAAAAGGTTTCTCATGCAGAAAAAAAGTGGTAATTGTTCCCCTCTACCCATCACTCATTAAATCCATTATAGAGTGCAACGCCCCTTTTGGTATGTATCTCACAAGACATCTACAACAACTGGAAAGCCTGCAGAATAGCGGCCTCAAATACATGCCCTACACAGACCGTCTCAAAACACTCCAGCTTTACTCTGTTGCATATCACCTACTCAAATGTGATCTCTGCCTAACATACAAAGCTATGTCAAATGCAGAGCTGTTGGACATGCTCCACTTAAAGAAATCCCAATCCCTCCGAGCTTCAGCCCCAAAACCTGGACCAAAATACAAAAGGAGGGGGTGTAGCCATTTTCATAAAGGATACCCACACCTCCAGGTTAGTGGCACTGCACGAGGCCTCGGAGACCATCCAAGTGCAACTAACAGTGGGCAAAGCTGCTTATCAGATCGTAGCCTGCTACAGATCACCTACCTTGTCTCAGGACCCTCTATCAGCATTCCTGAGAACACTGGAAAATATAAAGGTCCTACCAAACACCATGATATTAGGAGATTTCAACTACCCAAACACTGACTGGGAGAATTACTCAAGTACAAACTCCTTTGGCCAATTCTTCCTAGAGTTTATAAACTCAAATGCCCTGGAACAGCTGGTCACCATGCCCACTAGAGGTGGCAACATACTGGACCTGATCATCACCAACATGGGGGATCAGTGTTCCACACCAGAGGTAAGCCCCTCGCTAGTAAGATCAGATCATAAATGAATCACACTGGACATCCACATCCCAACCCCACCCCCAGTCAAGGAAACCACTGTGAAAAACTTTTCAAAAGCAAACTTCACACTTCTCAAGACCGAAGTGGAAAGTTTCAAAGCCCCCTTGCTACAGGATAATGCTATCCTATCTGCAGAATCCTTTACAAGTGCATTCTATGAGCATCTACAGGGATGCATGGATCGAGCCATCCCAAGTAAAACCAAGACTCACTCCTCCAAAAAGAGGAAACCAGTCTGGTGGTCCTTGGCCATAAATAAGCCATACAACAGAAGGAGGAAACTACTACATGATAGACCAAAATTCCAAAAAGGAAAGGCATCACTGATCATTATTAGCAAGAAACTACGATCGCTCATAAAAGCATCCAAGGTCAGTTTCTAAAGAAAAATTGCCAAGGAATCTAAAGATAACCACAAAGCCTTCTTTAGCTATATCAAACATTTAGGTGGCAACTCTCAGATATACTTTGAACTACTGAAAAATAGCAAAAAATACACTGAACCAACTGACATTGCCAACATCCTGGCGGACAAGTTTAATGCAAACTTCACCCCTTCCCTCACCCCCAAAAGGCCCCATGTCCATCCCAGAAGAATGCAGAGCCCCAGACATCATGGACATGCAGGTAAAAACAGCCCTCTCCAAAGCTAAGAACACAGCATCAATGGGACCGGATGGTGTCCCAGACTGAGTCTTACATGAGCTCCAAAAGGAACTAAACCCTCACCTAAATTCACTGTTCAGACTAAGCCTTACCACAGGCTATGTACCCAAAGAATTGCATACAGCAACAGTCATCCTAGTCCACAAAGGTGGTTCCACAACAGAACCTGGAAACTATCACCCTATAAGCCTGACCAGCCTGGTCTACAAAGCTATGGAGCAAATTTTCATGGAACTCATAAACAGAGATATTGAGAACCTCAAAACACTGGACCCTACCCAATTTGGCTTTGTTAAAGGCAGATCCTGCCTCCTAAACCTAGTTGACTTCTTTAAAACAGTTACCAAGGCCATAGATGAAGGGAAGGTAGTCCACACAGCCTACCTGGACCTCACTAAGGCCTTCGACACCACTCCCCACTCTGGCATCATAGACAAGCTTACCAGCTTGAACATTAACCCCTATGTCACGAGATGTGTGGCCAACTGGCTCACGGATAGAACACACATGGTCAGAGTTGCGGGTGCCATGTCCGACTCTAAACCAGTCACAAGTGGCATCCCACAGGTCTCGGTCCTGGGACCCCTCCTGTTCAGTATATATTTCTCTGAGGTACAGGCAAGCATGGGAGGACTATGGCTGACCAAGTTTGCATTACTGCAAACTGGGGGCCATAATCAACTCTCCGGCTGACACAGACATCCTTCAGAAGGGTTTTACAGAGACATATACCTGGTGTCAAAACCATGGCCTCAAGCTGAATGCCAAAAAATGCATAGTCATCCCCTTTGGAAAAAAACGAAGTGCCCACAAATTACCACATAGGTGGTAATCCACTAGGTACGGAAAATGTAATTAAGGACCTGGGGACCCAGGTAGATAGTAACCTCTCCTTTGATAATCACATTGCCAAAGCGGTTAGAAATTCCTTCTATGTAGCCCACCTAATCACAAAAGGGTTCACCTCTAGATCAAGAGAGGTCATTGTGCCCCTCTACTCATCACTCATTAGGCCCATAATAGAGTACAATGCCCCATTTGGTATGTACCTAAATTGGCACATGCAACAGCTGGTAAGTAAGTAACTCACCAAGAGGATCATGGTCCTCAAAGAGATGCCCTATGCAGCTCGACTAAAGAAACTCCAGCTCTACTCGGTTGCTTACTGCCTGCTCAGAGGTGACCTATGCCTGATGTATAAGGCCATGTCCAACCCGGAATTAATGGACATGCTCCACCTCAAGAAAAACAAATCTCTTAGAGCCACACACTCCAGTGAATTAAACCTCAGCAAAGCAATAAACAGGATGTGCTGGAGGGATAGATTCCTGTCTCAGAGACTTCCCTCGCTCTGGAATAGAATCCCAGTTGATGTTAGGCAGAGCCCCTCGCTGACTCTCTTCAAGAGGAATCTTGACAAGTGGATGGCAAATTGTAAATTTACCCCTGGGATCACTGCAGTGACCCTGCTAGACAGAGGCCCAGGAAACTAATTTAAAAGGGAGGCAAAAGCCAACACATTCTGGCTAGGCTTATAAATGCCCGTGGGCAGATAGCCTAGTACCTACCTATGAACTTATGAACCTACACGCTCTAGGGACCTAAACCTTGTCACCACAATAAACAGAACATGCTGGAGGGATAGATTTCTGTCCCAGAGACTTCCCATACTCAGAAATAAACTACCTAGCTATATCAAACAAAGCTCCTCATTAGCACTCTTCAAGAAAAATCTTGATGATTGGATGGGAAATAGGAAATTCACCCTGGGGATCACATCTGTGTCTCTGCTTGACAGTGGCACAGGAAAATAAATTTCTTGGGTGGCAAAAGCCAGGGTACCTTTTTGGCTGGGCTTGTATAGGCCCCAGGGCCGATAGCCTAGTACCTACCTATGAACCTATGAACCTTTGAGCCTTGCCTAAAAAGGTAATATGGGGACGGCAAGAGCCTTGGCCAGTATTCAGAAGCATAGGGGTGACAGGTGCAAACCATCTGTAGGGAAGCAACAAGGCTTGTCTATCATGTCATCACAGGCAGACAGAGACTGGATCCCCTTTGAATGACACCAGAAGCTCAGCCAATTGTTGAAGTTTATCATCTTTCTGTTATATTGCAGTATCATGTAGGTGAAGGTAAGATGCTACTCAAGGTCAGGGTCATACCAGCCTGGGTTACATGATCATAGAGCTAATATATATCTCTTGTCATGTTGTCCTGGGAGGTATGTCTCAGATCATTCACACTGACATGTACAAAGAACACGTCATATAGGTACCTGTTCTGGAGTGATGTAAGTGCTTGTGTTATGTGGAGGATCATAGCACCTGACAGACAACTGACAGTAACCTTCCCCTTGTCCAGCTGAGTGAGTGGAACATCTGTGTGCCTGACTATGAAGTCACCTATTACTAGTGTGTTGGGTATGTTGTTTTGCCTTAGGGCCTGTTGTGAGGCACACTGCTTTGGTGTATTATGTGTTTTCTGGTGTGTGCTTGGAGGTGCATGTTGCTTGTTTGTCTGCTTAGGAGGACACTCTCTCTTTTTCAGATTAATATTTGTATTCTCCGAGTATGGTAATGTGTATTTATGTGTGTGTTTTGCTGGTACTTATATTAGGTCTATGTGAGACAGTTGGTGTTGTGGTTGTATGACCCTCCTGACGGTATTGTCCAGTATTGGGTTGACAGAGCTTAGCCACTGGTTTGACCCTGTGTGTGCCAGCATGTGGTGCATAAACCCATATATGATATGGTCATGACCTATGCATACCATACACTCACAATACACCTAGTATGATAAGCCTGCTGAGGTTAGCAAATGTGAAAAAAAAACTTTTGTGCAAACTGTCAGCAAGTAATGTCTGTATTGAACCCTGTAACTCCATATTGCTTGCTGAAGTGTAAAGAAGTACTTATTTTGGATTAAGAACACCGCACTTGCCAACTGTGTGTGTGTGTGTGTGTGTGTGTGTGTGTGTGTGTGTGTGTGTGTGTGTGTGTGTGTGTGTGTGTGTGTGTGTGTGTGTATGTGTGTGTGTCTGTCTCTCCCTGGGGAGGAGCAACCTTTTTGGAGACTACTCACACCCCTTAAAAGTGGTATACTCATCTTTGTCAAGTCTGATGATGTCACCATCCTACAAATATTCCTGTGGAAAGTTGGAATCTCAGTAATGTGTATAGTGTGTTATGTAAATGTATGCTGCTGTAGTATCATAATATAGCTAGGTAGGGATTTGAATCTTGCACTTGCCAACTGTGTATGTGTGTGCCCTCCTGGGGAAAATTAACCTTTTTGGAGACTACTCACACCCCTTAAAAGTGGTATACTCATCTTTGTCAAGTCTGATGATGTCACCATCCTACAAATATACTTGTGGAAAGGCGAAATCCCAGTCATATGTATAGCGCATCGTGGAAATGCGTACTGCTGTATTGTCATAATGTAGTTAAGTAGGAGCTTGAATTCTGCACTTGCCAAGTGTGTGTGTCTCCCTGGGGAGGTGTAATCTTTTTGGAGACTACTCATCTTTGTCAAGTCTGATGATGTCACCATCCTACAAATATACCTGTGGAAAGGTGAAATCCCTGTAACGTGTATAGTGTGTCGTGTAAATGTGTACTACTGTAGTATCATAATGTAGTTAGGAAGGCGTTTGAATCTCACACTTGCTGTGTGGGTGTGTTCCCCAGGTGTGTGACACCGTTGCTCAATGTAGAGTGGGTTTTGATTTTTCTAGTGTATGTCATATCAGAATGACAACTCTGTGCATTACACATGTAAGGTAGCTGTGGGGCAAATCCATATACATACGTGACCTCAATTATTTAATAGGTGGGTACTCTGCTTTCTCCATGAATGCATCTGTTATCCTTGCCAGAGCATGCTGGCGCTTTCCAGACCTTGGGTCATTTCTGTATGCTTGTGACAAGCATAGCCACTGCAGTGATCCCTGGGCTACGTCCTCTGTTTCACATCCACTCATCACGGTTTCTATTGAAGTGTGTGAGTGAGGGTTTATGCTTGAGGTATATTTGAAACATGTTCCAAAGCAAGCAAAGTCTGGCAAAGATGACTAATCATTATAGGTGTGCAACAACCTCTGTGGATCTGCATGCAAACCCTTTATTGCTTATGTGCTCCACAGAGGGATTTTCAAAACCCTTTGGTAATATGATTATCAAAGGAGAGATGACTAAACACATGGCTCTATGTATACATTAGTACCTGTTTCACATTTTGGAGGCTACTACCTATGTGGTACTCTGGGGATACTTTGTTTTCTAAAAGTGGATAACTATGCTTTCTTTGGCTTATAGCTTTACAGCATGAGTTTGACACCAGGTATCTGTCTCTATGATACCCTTTTGGAGGATGTGTGTGTCATCTGGAGAATAAAGCATAGCCCACAGTATACATTTTCATCAAATGTGGGCAGACATATCCCTAGTGTGCTTGCTTGTACCTAAGAAAGCTATATGCCAAACAAGAGTGGTCTCAGGACTGAGTGCAGGTGAATACCACTTGTTACTGGAATAGAATAGTACATGGAGGCTGCAAATGTTGCTGTGTGTCCTACATCTGTGCATCAGTTGTCAAGCCATCATCTAACAATTGTTTATGGTCAGTCTGTTGAGGTTATGTATAATACCAGAATGTGGGATGGGTATGAATAGCTGGTGAGCTATAGCTTGGCTGTGGTGACCTCCCCTTCTTCACCTATAGCCTTGTCAACTGGCTTGATGTCTACTAGGTGTAGGAGCCATGATCTGGCCTTTAGAGAACCTAAGTGGGTATGGTGCAGTATTTGCAGGTTCATAATGTTTGTGTTAATGAGTTCCATAATGCTGTGCTCCATAGCCTTCCAGATAACATTTGTCTGGCTTATAGGGTGAGAGTTTCTAGGACCTGTTGTAGTTCTACCCTTAATCAATTTATGTTAACATTTGCACTGAGTGTGATGAGGGTGGACAGGTTTAAAAATAAGTATATTAGAGGGTCAGGCCAGGTTTGAAGGTTAGTAGACCAAGCCAGATAGGCAGGATTAAGTTGGTTTGTACATGTTCTGAGGAGGGATGCAGAGTATATTGTGAAATAGATGCTAAGTATGAAGCCGACAGGTAACAGGAAAAGAGGAATGCCTAAGACGAGGTTTATGGCTGTGGTGAGAGAGGACATGCAGTTGGATGGTGTGACAACACAAGATGGAGAGCGCAGGAAGAAATGGCAGCAGATGATCTACTGTAGCGACCCCTAATGGGAGCATCCAAAAGGGGAAGAAGAAGACATTGTAGCTCAACCCTTGTGGACTGTGAACACCATTACCGTGTGTCATTCTACAAGTATGTAACCTGTATAGAGGCTGCATCTTGACAGAGTGTTTAGGTGAGTGGTGACTTCATATGTCAGCTTGTGTATGACACAGCCAGGGACACTGTGCAGTACCATTGCCACTGTGGTTTGGACTTTGGTAAAGAGATGTTTTAACTAGAGTGTCTGTAAATCATCAGGTTTTACATTCTTCAGGTCTGGAAATGTGGCCCTTGTGTAACAACAGTGTGGTGAAATCCGCATTCAAATTGTCTGACAAGGAATTGGTAATGTCAGTCAGATAAGTGTACTTTGTGACCATTTACATTAACTGTGACTCAATCTGAGATTTCCCCTGTAGATTATAAACAACACTAAAGAAGGCTTTAGTGTTGTCTTTGGAATCCTTGCCATTTTGTATTTTGAAGCTTGCCTTGTATGTTTATTGAGGGATTGTATTTTTCCAATGATACTGACCAGAGAGGTTATCCCTTCTTGGTATGTAACTCTTTTTTGGTATAACTTCACAACTTCTATTATATATTTAGTTTATGGCAGGGGTCCATGAGACTAATGCACTTTTACTGTATAAGTGAGAATTACTTGTGTTTGTGATAGCATGGTCCATGCAACCCTGTAGGTAAACAGTGTGCATTACTAAATGATTATGCAGCTGGGACAGTGTTAACCTTAGTAATGCAAACCAATGACAGATAGCAACAACAGCATCACCCACAGCACAGTGTCAACCCATGTCATACACACACATGCATACTCAAGTTCCAAAATGTGTGTAGTACAATGCATACTGGCCACCAACAGAAACTATGGAGTGTTAACACTGGCCAATACAGGGCATGTCACCTTGCCCATGTGTTCAATGTGCATGTACATGCAGACAATGAACCTCCACCATGTTCACAAATGTACACCTGCAAACCTGTGTTGCACACACCCCACACTTACTGTCCACTGTATAACGCATGCTGACACAACTACACACATCAGCCAAGTGGCACATGGGCAAACAAAACACAATTGGAATAAACACTGGTAAAAACAATACAGCATTGCTAATTACAGCTTTAATGCATCATGCCTGCTCAGCTACACCTTCAAGGATATCATTACACTTTACTGCTGACAACATGCTACACATCCAACCATTGCTATAATTTAGAGATAGAGGCTATCCTAATAAAATCATTAACAACTGTAAACAACAAATGTTTGGCACTATACCATTAGACATGGCCCAATCCAGTTGTGAGGTTAGACAAAGGGGACTGAATATTTCGTCTACTAGAAACACCTTCACTGAGAAGCTATCTTTTACTATAAAATATACCAGTGATATTGTGGCACTTAAAAAAGTAATAAATAAAAATTGGAATGTGCTCATTATGGATGTGTTTACTAAGAAAGTTGTAGGTGAACGTCCCAGATTTAGCTATAAGAATTGTAGTAATCTCAAGCAGTTACTATGTATAGATAAAAAACCTCTTCGAATAATGTGTGAACCTGTTCAACATGGAACTTATCCTTGTGGCCATTGCCATATGTGTCCTTACATTTCTAGGAAACAGTCCTTCACTCATCCAGAAGGTATTTTTAAGTTTGTACCTTCTACTTATTGTAATTGTGATAGTACAAACCTTACATACCTTGCAACGTGTGACAATTGTGATGCATTCTACGTTGGCCTGACTAAGCGCAGGTTAAGAGATAGGGTTTATAACCATCTCTACGACATTAGAAAGGGCAATGAACAGAATGCGCTAGCGAAACACCTACTAGAATATACTACACACAGATTCAGTTTCAAAGTCCTACAATTGGTCACCATTAACTTAAGGGGAGGTGACAGTATTAATCAATTGGCTTGTATTGAACTTAAATGGATACTCACCTTAAAAGCCCACATTAGTCCAGGTATTAATCAATTTGTTTCCATAAAACCCATATTAAACAATAGGAAGCTTTGAAGTTATTGTACAGTTAGCCTAGTATATTCTCTCTGTTTTTGGTTAATGATGTCTCAATAGACCCAGAATATGTACTTAGCCTATCTAATCAGCATTTATTATTTAGATGGATTAAATATTGTTGAAAGATACAGCTATACTTAATATTCTGTATATTGTGATAGTTATATATTAACCTTAATTTATTATTATAATAATTTATTTATTATATATTTTTATTGTTTATTATAAATTCATTGCTTTAAATTCTCACATTGTTTATTATTTTTTCACATACACATATATTTATTTATAATAAGTAATTTTATAGATAATACTCATTTACATTATTATATTTTTAACAAAACTTAATAGCAAAAAATTTTTTACCTTATCTTTATATACATTACAGAAATGCAATTATGAATTTTTGCCATATATATTTTTTAACAAATCATATTCTTTAACAAATCATATTGATTATATATTTGTTAACAAATCACATTGATTATATTCTTTCTGTAAAGGGATATGAGGGCATATATCTCTTGTTTTCTTCCACTACTATCTGCTGCTATTATAGAAATATTTCATTTTTTATTTTCTATTCTTATAAGTGACTCTTTTAATTGGCCCATCATGGTAATCTATTATATTTCTCTGACTTTCATGCATCAGAACTTTTTAACTTGTTCGCACTATGGATTCTTTCATACAACCTTCTTCATTAAATTTTAGTGCATGTGTATTGTGTTTCTAGTTGCACAACGTGTATTATTCACACATCTTGATTAAATATTTAGAATGTTGACTATTAGAATGTTCTTTATATAAACCTCTCTATAGACACATATTCGTTTTAAAACTGGCTTCACTGACATTAATTTTTACAATAAATAGTAGTGCACGATACATTGTTCTCTTAGTTGTATGCGATGTTTTGCTATAGCACACTGCTATTAATTAACTAGCAATATGTCAAGGAAAGTTTTTATTTATGCATTTTTAAAGTTTTTATGGTCTATTTTTCAAGTTTATTCTAACTTGAATTAAGATGATTTTAAATTTAATTGTTTAACACAATATTTTACTTTTTTATAGTTCATGCTTCACGTGATGATACAGAAATTAAGATGCATTACCAAATAGCGATACGTTTAAATATCTTTAAATAGTAATTCTCTGAATAAAACAACCCAGTGCAGCAGTTGATGTTTGGATTAGCAATATAGCAAGTGGCAACACTGCTTTTTGAGTAAAGAAACTGAAACGTAACATTTATTTATTAGTAACCATTCTGTCAATAGAAGATTACTAACATCCATTAAAATAATGCGATCTTATGTGGATATGTTTTTACCAAATCTGAAGCTTTGATTTGTTCATGAAACAAGTCTAAGAATTTGTAAGATATTGGACAGGTGACACTTCTGGAGTACCTTTATAGGCTCCCAATGTTGCATTGCGATACCTTAGCCACTTTAAGAGCTTGATCTCTTAATTGTTGTATTAATTGATTTATTGCTTCTGTTAATGTTGCATTTGCCCGCCAAAACTCATTTAAATAGATGTTACATTTTCTGTTGTAAATTGCATCTGATGAAGCGTAGTCAATCTACGTGAAAGCGCTCATTCCTTGTTTCCAATAAAGAAGTTTTTTATACCTGAAGACGGAGTTTTTTCCTGTGGCGATTTCTTCTGTTCTTTATGCATTGCTATACTTTATTAAAGTCACCCTGTGCATCAGCAATATGTTAGCCTGTTCCTGTATCAATGTTACAGATGACAGGAGGTGGCACAGGTTTCATCATATGCACAGGGTGTGTTGTTGGTTTGCCAGAGGCCTACACTGAGCCATACAATCGACGTGTGTGTGTGAGTGTGTGCATGAGGGCCATGAGTACTGTTATGGGCCAATGTTGATGTAATGTGTGCGGGTATGTGTTTACCCTATGTTTCTGGTTTATGTGTGTGTGTCTGCATGCACACAGTTCTACCATGTGGCTGCCATATACGGGGATTTGTGAGACAGCTACAGAATGTACCTGGCAGGCTTTACAGATCACCGTCTCTGGCCATGGATACAGAACCTGTGCCTGGCAGGGGTGCTACAGACAGTATCAGGTACTAATCCAGGCTGGGTACTATCCAAAGAGGTCGACATATGTCCACTGGATCCAGGTCCCTGCTGGGACTGGCCAGAGCCACGTGCACGTGATCTTCTAGGACAGTCTATGGACAGCCCCCCCAACATTGGTGGGGCTGGTACTGGCACTATGGGAGCGGCTGCGACTTGCTGGATGTCCACGCCGACCTCCAGCTGCTGGTGTTGCTGGCATACATCCACATTGATGTCTCAACCATCCCGCACTGTCCTAACACATGGACATGACATTTTGGAGGACATACAATGTCTCACCCCAACGTCTATCGATGACCTCAGTGTAGTTACGTATGGCACCTGCTAGGTCACGGATACTGCCATTTACAGAGGTGTTATGAGCCCTCTGTGCCCTCAGTCCCTGTCGGGTGTACCGCTCCATTCATGTCTGTGCCTCCATGACAGTCTGGAACATGCGTGTGGTAGAAAGAGGTGTGGCTCATCTGCCAGGGGCATGATGACCAGCAGTGCTCTGACGAGAACCCCTGGGCATCTGCCTATGTGGTACCGTTCCAGACATCTGGTTATGGCTGCTGTGTCCTGATACATGTGCCATAGATACCACACTGTCCTGGCCAGTGGCAACTGTACACTGTCCCTCAGCTAAGGGCGATGGTAATGATGGATGTACAGGCAGTATGACTGTGTGCATGGATGGGGTGGAGACTTGTGTACTGTCAATTGGTGGCCCAACAACAGATCCTGACAAACCTGCCTCTGCTTCAACACACCTATCCTCATCATCACTGTCTGTCTTAGTGACATCAGGTTCCCTGCTGTACTGAACCAGCCCCAGCTCAGCACTTGTGAGAGGAAAACAGGAAACACACTTTAAGACCTGAACATGACTTCAGACCACATGCACACATGCACACGTGCACATGTGTACAAGCACACATGCACACATGCACACACACAAAAATACACTCCTCCCTAAAGCAGACACACACAACACCAGCAATCACAGAACATACACAATAGCAGGTGATGGTGGGGTACAGTATCACAAGAAAAACAGTTATATCACACATGTCAGCATGCAGGACATGTGTTGCTCAACAGCATGCAGTGCAGGTGTAGACAGTCCTTGTTGCTAACAGTATACATGGCTTTGATGCATGTGTTTTGTTATTAGGTGATGGGCCTCCCCCTGGAACACAATGCATACATGGACAGAACATTGCTGAGCAGGTATTCATAACCCTGTAATGTACTGTGCACCATAACTCACAGGTGTACATACCATTGCTGGATGTGTATCTGTGTGTCAGATAGGTATCCTATGCTGATTACAGCCACTGTGTCTTTAGCAAATGATTGTGGACACATTTTAGCACATGCATGAGTATTCACATCATCAGTGGTGCATGGATAATTGATGGAATACCATTTGGCCACATACCCAATGTACGGTACATATTGTGGACATGCCAGTCTCATCCATGACATGGCATGCTAAAACACAACTGCATATTTAAACACTACACATACCCAATATGTGTCATATGACCTAGCCACTGAATAGCATCACAAGACATATATGTATCAGTTGTGCAAATGGTGATTGGTATGTATATTGTTTAGAGGTGCATATGTGTGCACACACACACAACATTATGGTGTATAGCAATGAAAGCTATGTGTAGTACTGTGGTTACAATAACTGGATGGCTATAGTACCATAGGCCATCATCATGAAGCATCATGTGGTCACTCAAGGCTACTAATGTTTCCCAAACCAGCACTAATCATGCTGTACTGGAACTGTACTACCTTGTCTGCATTCACTATTTCACAACCAGTTGTTACTTGAGTTTGTAAGGAGGCCAATAAGGAACATTCCCTGACATGAATGTGTAGTGTGTTGCAGAATGTTTACATTCCCTATGATAAGCCTCTACCCCTCAGGCATATTATGTGTAATGTGTGGATGAGATTTTGGATACTGGAGTGTGTCTTTACAGAGAGTTTGGGAATCCTTTATGTGTAGCATGTTAAAATGCTCTGTGTATGGGATAGATGTGTATGTTATGTGCATGCTGAGTATCAACGGTGCCTATCCAGTGGTCACTACAGTCTATCCACATTTGTTTGAGATAGTCTGGGTATTGCATGTGTTTGAGGCAGCTAATCACATTAGTGAGATGTGCGTGCTCTTACACCAAACATGCACAGCATGCATTGTGGGTAGGTGTGTTACATGTGTACATGGCTTACACCTTAACTGTGACATGCACTTTTTATTTACAATAATAAATGTAGAACACACTCACCAGCATCTGTCCGCTGCCTTGATGGGACCTACATAGAGATGAGACAGTTTGTCAGTGGCCACAACTGTGGCATTGCTACTGTGTGTTTGCAATCTTAAAGTACAACAACAGTTTACATTTACAGGGCTACAGATTATGTTCCAAATGGTCAGCATTGCACAACAACAGGCTCCACATCTTTTAACGACACACTCCACATCTCGCATATGCATGATCTACCATTACAGATAACAGTAGTCTACAGATATGCCATGTTACCTGCATGCTCCATGCGTGCTTGCTGGATGGCTCCAACCTCCATCATGGTGTATGTCTGCTGCTGTTGTTGTTGGGCAGGTGTCACCAGGCTCAGGAGCAGCTCCTCCACTCTGGTGAGGGGGTGGGATGGATATTAACACCACCTCTTGTTGCAAGCTGTTATCTCCGCACATCAGCAGCACGCTGACGGACATGTCTGAGAAGATCACTGCAGTGGTGGCATACCTGCTCATATGTCCAGTTATGCAGGCCTACCTCATTTACCCTGTGGACAACATCTTTCCACATTGCAGTACACTCCTGCTGGTCCTGGCTGGTTCATGAGAACATGAGACGGTTCTGCTGAACCATACTGCTAGTAATTATATCATCTTCAGCACTACTGTAACTGGGGTTCCTGTGATGCGCCATGATCCCTAGAAGACATAAATATGAAAATATGTCTGAGCAAGTCAAATGCCACATTTAACATTATACAGTACAGATATCACTGAACTGCCATATATAGCAACCTATTAGCTAACCGGGAGTGAAACACTTTAACTGCCACTTATCACTGCTCACCCCACAACTGCTTGAAAGTGCCTTGCTCACTCTCTATCTAATGAACCATATTCTGCACAGCAACAAACTAAAATCACTATAGACAACTATACAAGAGTACCTGGCACACTGTATGCAACATGATGCACCACCTAGCCACAGCAGATATACATCAAGCTGATGTGTAAAGAAATATATCATCCATCACAATGAGTGTAAGGTCCAGTAAATGTATAACTATTATACCACACAACTTGTTAATGGCAAACCCGTGGCCAAAATATGTGCACAATTGGGAATATAGGTCACATACTGCTGTAGTACACTATGAATGTTGCTAGATACGCAGTTATATGTTTTACCACACATATGTCAAAGGACATGTTACAGACATAACCACACACACATCAGACATAATTACAGGACACAAAGGTATGACAACCCAGATAAGCTTTCAGTGTGTACTATACAGTACTGTGTGTCAGTACTTAACCTTAATCTTGAGAAATGTAATCTGTGATGAATACAGGGACCACACAAAACAGTGGATGCAAGCAATGTGGATATACACCATACTTTGCTGTACAGGCCCAGAGCTTCAAGTAGTACTACAGTACACACAGGATTTGGATTCAACATCGGTACCAATCAATACTCATAGATGTAGTGCTTTAGCCTCCAAAATCACACTGTATGCAATAGTACTTGTTCTGCTTAGCAACAGAATACACAGCTTTTTCTAGGATCAAAGCAAGGACCCATAATACCATGACATAAACAGTTTCCCACTAAGCTATCCCACAGATACATATTCACAAACATATAGACCATCACAGTCAGTCAACAGTACAAATAATCTATTGCAACAAGTAGATGCAGGTGTGTATGAGTATATATAAATATATATATATATATATATATATATATATATATACATATACACTTCCATTGGTGTACATATACATATATATAATATATATGTAGGCACATATACATTTCACCTTTCATAGTGAGAATATCAATTATACAAAGGATGTAAGGTGTACAGTAATGTAATAAAATCGCACAGTCTTGGGATAAATGCATTGAAGGTGTTCACAGCCCAGGTAGCTTTAGCAGGCCTCACTGGCTTCAACATTGCAAACTGAACAAACCACCCACAGTGTTTAACCACCACATGTCATATACCAGCACTGTATGTTGTCTTGTTTGTCACACACTAAAACCTACATACAAATATGCGCATACTAACCTTCACCAACATATATATCTCCACCCTTCACAAACAGTTGCAACATGTCCCCTGCTCTATGCACATATACAGATGTGAATATATATGACACATATATATTTCTCTGTATGTGTGTGGCATACCCACACAAGGTCCACACTGTTGTAAGTCCCTGGACCTCACAGCTGAACTGTTGGGCCTTGCTGCTACACAAACAGGTGTCACATATGAACACACACTAACATTAGGGGGTATATATGGCTACAGATGCTAGATAAGCATACTAGACTGCTACAGCAGTTGTCAATGCTAAGCTACACTTTAATATGACTATCATGCATGTGTTCTGTCACACCCATGTTTATATAATGTCAGCGCTAATCCCCTCAACAGCCATTGGCCACACTACTGTACAGAACACAGATAACATGGATCAGATCTTTGACATTTAATGCTGAGCTACACATTTCACAGGTATGTCCCACTGCCCACAGGTACACACAGTATTGTCCATAGCAGTAGTTAAGCAGAACATCTGTGCATAAATAAGTACTGCTGCCACATATGAATGGTTTACGTTATGTAGACTATTCTTCAATAACATCTACTACATGCCAGTAAATACATATGTGTCACATACCTTTCCTTTGTATGATTTGGTAATATTTATTTTTCATTTTCCTTTTCTCTGTCTGTCTGTCTCTCTCTCTGTCTCTCTCTCTGTCAGTCTCTGCAATAGAGTAATTGAGTCTGTTGGCAGAGATTGCAGCCTGCTTTTGTAGGAATTTGCACATGAGCATGTGATGGCCTCTGCACCAATTAGTGGCCACCATTTGCTAATTGCATGCAGCCTGCTGTGTAGTAATTGAAGTAATCACTGTCACAGCAACCCAGTACTATAAATTGCTAACTCATGTAGGCATGGCCCTTTCATCTTTCCAAGATGGAGATCATCCTTGTTTGCTGTGGACATCGTTGTTTCAGACATAAGGTTGGTATAGTTCTTATATCAGAAGCCAGGGGTGTAGTTAGAGATTTACATTTTGTACTCAGACCTAATGTTGCTGCTTCCAGTACCCACTTGTCAGTGTAGAAATGTACTCATCCCTCAAAATGCTACCCCAAGATACATGGAAATGTGTACTTTCTTTTCAACTTTTACAATTAACTGCCATACAAAGCTAGTTATAGAGATGTATTCCTTTGGCACAAGAATTGTTTGTGAACTGCTATACTGTGAATATTCATTTACACAGTTCTGAACATTTTGTGCTTTTTTAGTGCTGACATTAGCACAAGCTGCTCAGAAAAGCTGGACACATTTCAGTACTGTGAGTATGCTTACCTACATCCTTGGGATACCCTGCATGCACAGGTATATTCTACATTTGGGTAGGGGTGCAGAAGTACAGAGAATGTAAGTAGTATTGTGTAGATTTTATCTTGCTGGACTTACAGGGTTGCTGTGTACATGTTAGTTTATCAAGGCAAGGAGTCTATCTGCGTAACTCCCAACTGTGGACCTATCCACATGATAGCCAGAGAATAGCCTGTTATTTTTTGTCTGTGCACCACACAGGTCTTTTTAGCAATACAGCAATGGCATTCTTACAGTTGGTTGTTACCAGTACGTGGCTACATCCATTTGTATTTCAGTGTTGTATTCCTACATAAGGGTATGCTTCCAAAACTCCTTCCAAAGCTATTTGCACAGTGTGTAACAGCAGAAAGGCTGATATGCCTCTGTGTTTCTGCTTCTGCCAGACCTCTCAACCACTCAGGTACATATTTGAACAGACTCAGGGAAAAGTAAAGAAAAAGTCAAGCACAGTCAGAGACACCTTTAAAATATTAATGCCATTAAGTTGAGACATTGAGAGAATCAGAGCATATGAATTAATACACCTTTTCTGAATTAAAAGAAGTGTCTAACTCTTAATTATTGTCATTATTCATTAGTGTAATTCACCACCTTTCCTGCCAAAGTCAGTAGTTTTCAGAGGGATTCAGAGGGACAGAGCTAAAATTTGTTTCAAAATCAGGGACATCCCTGAAAATTAGGGGCAGTTGGGAGGTATGGCCTCTGCCCTAAACAGATATGCCAGTGTTTGTCCTGCTGTGATACTATGTGGGGTTGTAAAGTGATGGTGTAACATTATTACCTGCTAGAATGGCTGCTTCTCTTATCACAGTCATGTAATGTAATCCCACAACAACTGTTGGTAAACATCCACAGAACAAGTTGCGTGGTATGGTATTCCTATTTTTCCTTTACATTCACTCATTCTGATGCATGATATATTTATTTAAGTACCAACTTGATGTATATCTACCGTGGCTTAGTGGTACTTCATGTTGTGTAGTGTGTACAAGGTCCGGGGTTTGAGACTGACAGAGATGTTTTATTTTGCTCCTGAGCAGAACAAGTGCCTTCACATACAGAGTGACTAAGGCCCTTTTAAGCAGTTGTAAGTGGGTCTGCGCAGGTTTTCATGATGCTTAGCAATGCTTAGCTAAGCGCAAACAAGCGCAAACTCACACAAACCCGCTAACTACTGCTTAATAGTGCTTACTCCCGCTAACCCCCGTGCTCATTTCTTTGAAAGAAAAGAAAAATGGGGAGATAGGAAAGTGATGAAAAAGGGGCACAAAGAGGGGAAGACAGTATGATTGGGATGTGCAGGATGGGTGTAGGGAAGGTCCTTAGCTGCCCATTTCTTTAACAGCAATAGCTGTGCATATGGAATAAATTTGGAGGTAGATATGAAACCTTCAACACCTGAGAGAGGGGTGAGGACAACAAAGTATGTTGTAATGCCAATTAAATAACATTTTATGTGTCCAGTGGACATGTGTGCAAAATGGGCAGCTATGTATGGGGCGTAATTTTTTTTTTTGGGAGCAGATTGCCCTTTTTTTTTCAGGTGAGAGTGGACTGCGGGGTAGGGGTTGTAGGTATATTTGGGGGAAGGTAGGTTGGGGAGGTAAACAGACAAGACAAACAAGATGCATACAGGGACGGTATATGACACAAGTGGTGGGTGAACACCTTTGATGGGGAGGGATGTTTGGAAATCGCAAGCCCATGAGCCCCCAGATGGAAACAGTGGGACTGAGGTCCCCACTCATGGGCAGTCACCACTGCACCTTCACAGCCCAGAGGGTGGCTGTGCTGGGGGCTGTGTAGGAGGGGCAGGTTGACCCGGGAGTTGCATCACTCATGCCTCAAGCTGGTGTAGAGGTTCTGCGACAGAACGTTCAATCTCTCTACGCACCACAGCCTGGACCGTTTGAAGGGTGATAGGTGGCCCTCCTCCGCCCACGCTTGCATGGGGTGGCCGAGCCCCATCCTCTGCAGTGCTTCCACCCGAAGGTGGCACAGGGCCAATGGAGGAGGAGGTCCCAGGCTGGGCGCCGGACCTGCTGGTGCAGGTGCCGTAGCCAGCTGAGGTGGGACCGGTGGGTCCGCTGGGACCAGCCTTCCCATACAAACTATGTTTTGGAGAGTTTAATAAAGATATGGGTTAGTAACAGTCAACAGCATTCCCAATTAGTTATAACGGCATGCAGAAGTATTACTATTAACCCAACACACCAGATTTTCAACAGTTGAAAAGCAAGCATAACACATGCATATATAGAACAATAGTGGACATTGCAACAGCATGCAGGTTG
Source organism: Protopterus annectens (assembly GCF_019279795.1). Taxonomy (NCBI): domain Eukaryota; kingdom Metazoa; phylum Chordata; order Ceratodontiformes; family Protopteridae; genus Protopterus; species Protopterus annectens. Next base: position 161,155,433 of record NC_056727.1, read on the forward strand.
AATTGATGGCAACAGGCCTCCAATACTGTGGTATTTTAACAGGGCACATGCATAGAAATAAATGCAAATATTTATAAACCAATAGAACATATGTCCCAACAAATGTTTTGAGATTAGACATACCAATTGAGGTGTGGAATTGCATTTTTATGCACATACAGTAGGGTGGAAAAGGATTGCTGAATTAACAACTTATATATCCTTCTAGTTTTCACTACATTCCTATTAACTGCTGTTATATGTCCCTTACATGTATTATTACACTACCCAATGTCCTTATATTGTGCAATTGGATTTTGCTAGATCATTATATACATAAGCTGTATCTTACATACAAACTGTCCAAGATGCAGATGTTACTGCTACATATTTTGAGAGTTGCTCACATACACTACTGCTAAGATAGTGCACTGACAGCTCTACTTTCATATAATTATCTAGATATGTTCAGTTGAAAGTATCAGTTATATGTTAACAGCTCCCTACATTTCTGGCAGCACACTGATATTTCTGGGGAACACAATATCAAGCTACTCATGTGCTAGATTAACCTGTACATGCTGGGCATGAACCAACAGTTGAGGGCTGTAAATATGCATAAAAGCTACTGGCACTCCCTTCATCCATGTTATATGGGCCTACCCAAGTGTGGGTTGACACTGCTTAATACAACACTACTATTTGTAGAATGCAACAGTACAACATATCAAAGAAAATGACACAGACGCACTCCAGGAATTATACATTTATTAAAGGATTATTACACCTTTATTTATTGGGTTAAAACACTTTTTGAAGGCTCTCTCATTTATTTTATATAACAGTACATGCAGAATAATTACTAACCTGCCTGATGACGCAGCCTTTGCAACCTATCTTCATGGGCTTGCTGATTCATAGCCCGGACACCTGCAGCTGTGAAGTAAATGCAGTGATATTGAGACATACCTATCCATAGTATAGACAAGCATAGCAATTCTTAACTACTTAATACAATGGCTACTTACTCAGTACTGGGGCATTAAGCATCGCACGGGATTCCTGGATCCATTGGTCCAGTTGATCCTCCCTGCGTCGCTTCAGGTCAGAATAATGGTGCCTGACCTACTCACCAGTCCAAGGAACACCTGTGGCACTGGTGAGATCATGAGCAAGTCTGTTCCAGGCCTCCGTTTTATATTGGGTACCCTGGTACTGGCCCCGCAGGAGTCTTTCCTCATGATTGTGGACAAGGAGCCAAACCATTACTTTGGACTCCTCAATGCCCCAGCATTGCACTCTAAATCGAGTTCCTTCTCCAACACCGGCCATGCTGACTGCAGAAGGGAGCTAAACCAGTTATAGCAAGTATTCCCACCTGTGGAGCTTAAATATGCCTCATTTCCCGCACTTATTTGTGATTGGCCAGTTTTGAAAAAAACTCAGCTGTAGGCACACCTGCTTAGCTGATGTTGGCAATGTTTAAAATTCCTTTGATAGATATGTGTCTGTTGAAAGTGCATAGTTATGAAATGCTGTCATGGTTTAGTGGTTACGTACTGTGACTATAGTGCACAGTATCCTGAGTTTGATCCCTGCCACTGCTTTTTATTTTCCTACTGGGCAGACCTGACTAGTTAAGGTACAGTAAAGGAGGTGTGGCCGTGTTTAGCCGAATTTGCTCAACTTTGCCCGACTTTGCCTAATGTTGCTTGATGTTGCCCGATGTTGCGCTGGTTAGAGCGGTGCGCAGCTACGCGCTAATAAGTTGTGGTTGCGCTGGTTGGCGCAGTGCGCAGCTACACACAAAGACATTGCACTAGTTAACGCGGTGCGCAGCTACGAGTAATTTAATTTAAATATGCTCAATACTGGTAAAATGTGCTTAGCAGTACTTTATATTGCTTGAAATAAGGTATATATTGCTTAAAATAAGGTACTCATGCCTCAGAATGCATAACCATTTCACCTTCATATGTATATAATTTTTTCACTGCTACATTTAACATTTCAATGCTTTTTACAAAACTTATACATAGAAAATGTCAGGCAATATTTTTGTATACAGATTTCCAACAGAAAATGGAACGTGCAGTAGTGGGACTCGAACCGGGAATGCCTCCTCTTTGTGCAAAGGCTCTAACCACTACACTATTGCTATTTTGCTTAATTTGTACATATTTTTCTTATTATCCTCTTCGGTGTCTAAGCTGCTAACTGTAGCTAAGCAATAGGCAAACCCATGCAAACACGTGCAAATAGGGGCAGCTATATCGGAAATAAAACAAAAAAAAAATTCTTTTAATTTTTAAATTTGTACATGGTTTAACATATGGGGGAGTGTAGTGTTACATATACACATGTGAGTGGACTCGCTCATGTAACTCAACATTTCTCGAGTTTATTCATTGCAGGGGCATGGATTTTTGGACTGCTCGGCAGTCTGACATGCCCCCTACACTTGTCTGTGCTCCGTGTAAGCTTTAGAGTTGAGGCAGCGCACCCTCATTAATATGCATGGTGCGCTGCTGTCATACTCTTAGACTGGCGCTTCCGGGTAAGACTAATCTAGTCTTACACGGAAGATTAGTGAATCCTGGGGGTAGTCAGGACAAAAGGGATAATTACATATTCTTTGATAAAGCCACAAAGCTTATATGCTCTGAAATTAATAATATAATGGGACTTCAGTTTAACATGCCTTCTGAAGGATGACACCTTTGGATTACGCAATACATCCATTCCAAGCTACAATGTAGTGTCAGTATAAGAATTTGAAACCATTTGTCTATTATTTGGGGGAATAATGGAAAGTTTTCATATCTTCAAGTATAATCCAAGTATGTTGTACTGTGAGCAACAAATAAAGCTATAATAATTTACTAAAAGTTAACATTAGTTTACATATATTCCATAAATGAGTACATGCATGCTATATATAAATTGTTCATCATTAGTATTTCAATTTATAGACTGCAGAAGATGAGTAATTTTTAGCATCTCTCTAAGTAAATCAAGTCTAAATTTGTTCTTTTCTCTGAAGTGTTTAGATTTATGATGTTTTGGGGTATACATCCTTTGCAAGTACAGTCATTTATTTGTGCTTGAGATATTAGGTTAGAGGCATTTGAGTGTTAGTCTAACATCCATCCTTTATAAAATTGTCAGTGTTATTTAAAAAAAAATTACAAGTAGACATTATCTCTTGGTGAATGTCTAATGGGGAGGCTTCCTGATGGAAATGCAACAATAAATGTGCAGTTCTGTTGAATATACAATACATAGTAACTCAATAAACATGCTGCTTTTTCCTTGAAGCTGAATTTTCGTGAGTCATATATGGTGTTCATACTGTTTCAGTTGAAGTCAAAATTGTATAAAATCCAGTCTTGCTTATCTAAAACTGTTTCTGTGTGTTAAGAGCAATGGCATCTTCAGGAAATATTAAGGGCCTTGTCCTAGGTTGGGGGGAGTACAGCCTGATTTGACTCTCTGGTGACTTGGGCATAGTGTGTAGTTATAAATTGGGAGGGGAGTGGTGGCATGAGCTTTCATTACTTGCAAGTGAAACTAATATCATTCTTAGGAATATATACATATTAACTTGTCACTGCATCAGAACTAAAATTCATATATTTCTCCAGAGAAATTACTTTTGGCTACTGATTTTATGCTTTGAGCCATTCCCCCACCCAATTTAGACTTGTTCAGTGAGTGCCAAACATTATATAAAGTTGTGTGTATACCTGGCATACCTTTCAAGTGTCCTAAATTGCCTGGGAGAAGCCAGTTTTACTTGCAAAAAAAATGCCACACCCCTGAACTCCTAATAAAGCTGCTAGCAGTCCTGCTAAAGAAGTATGTACTGGCTGCAGATGGCTCAACCAATCAGTGCACTCTTTTACTTTCTCATTTAGCAATGGCCTGCCATGCAGCACTGCACCCATGTGCTGATATTACACAATTGTCCCTGCCTGCTTAACATGTGGACAGGAATGGTCTTAGGTTAATTGGCACCTAAGGTGAAGGGGCTCCACAGCACCCCCTTGCCTACTGCCTCTCACACACCCACATCACCCAGTACCCCTATACTGTCCTGTGCACATCATCCATATTACTTTTGTCTTTTTTTTCTCACAGTTTGTCTTACTATTCATATTTTTCTGTATTTATCCAGTTGGAATAATGATTAAGGTCTTTGCCTCCCATGCACAAGCTTCAATCCTGACCTCAGGCCAATGCCTGCTTGGAGTTTGTATGGTCTACCTGTGTCTCTGTGGGGTTCCTCCAACCTCAAAAAAAAATGCTGAGTGTCTCCATCTCAAACTTAACAATGAATGGAACTGTGGGTAGCAGCACAGACTCTACATGGTGCCCTGTAGAGGGAAGAATTGTATAGACCAACTGCTTTGGTCATCTACTGTGGTGTACAATATCCTCAAGATAGGAGAACACTGATCACAGACTACACACTGTGGCAGGGCTAGCCACTCAGTGTAAAATATGACTCTAGGAGATTTGGTCCTGTTGACTGATGTTGCTAAATAGGCATGGGTATTTGCTGGGTTGAGGACCCGGCCAACTCTGACCTATGCTAATGGTGGGAAGGGTGTATGTGCCCTTATTGGCCAGTATGTGACCATCATAAAGCCCAGCAGTCCTGGGTCAATAAGCTACTGGCTGGCTGTTGTCCATTTGCCCAGCTTTGGTTTCCTTTGATAACTCTGTTGAATGAAAGTTGGACATAAAACCAATCAACTTGCCAAACATAAACTAAGAATTGCTACACCATATGTAGGTTCACTGACAAGATGGAGTTTGGAAGTGGATGACATGATGGTAGGAGGAGGCTTGACATCCTATGTAGCCAAGAGACATGATGGAAGAACAGTGCAGCAAAGCCTTGGCTTGGCATCTAGAGTATGCACTCAGGAGGACGACAAGCTAGAAATAATGTGGGAATTTTGGTGAGAGAGAGGCTTCAGAAGGCAGTCAGGGATGTCATCAAAATTAGTAACAGATTCATGGCAATCAGACTCCAGCCTAATTGTAGGACAGTATTCATAATCTCATCTGATGCTCTACAGCAGGGTTGTGACAATGAAGAGCAGAGCACAGTCAAACAGCCATTGCAGGACCTACTAAATAAAGTAGGACAACATGAATTGGGGGTGATTATCGGTAACTCAAAGGCACATATCAGGACAGACAGAACAGGATATGAGGACTGCCTGGTTTGGGCAGCATTAATAAAAAAGGAAAGGCCATTCTAGACTTCTGTCTCACAAATGGCTTAATAGTATCCAACACATAGTTCAGAAAGAGAGACAGTCACAAGATCACATACAAGAGTGGTCTACATGCAACTCAAGTAGACTTCCCCCTAGTAAGGAAAGGGCAATGAAGTAGAATCAGTGATTGCAGAGTCATCCCCAGTGACTCACATGAACCAAAGCATAAACCACTGGTTGCCACAGTCAGCTGCAATCAGTGTTCAGAGAAGGCTCTAAGGTCTCAGGTCAACAGACACCAGGCTAAAGATCTGGAGGTTGGCTGAACAGAAAGCTCACCTGTTCAAGGAATTACTCAGGGCTCTAGCACCCCAAGAAGAAGAGTAAATAGGTAGAGTTGAAGAAGATGGGCAGCACCTCAAAACAGCATGTGTGAGGACTACAGAACAGGCATATGGCTGAGCCAAGTATTGAAATAAGGTACATGAGGAAAGCTGGTGGTGGTGAAATGCAAATGTCCAGGAAGTCATCAAAAGGAAAAAGGAGTGCAGGATAACGTTGGAGATAGACTAGATGGACCAGGCTAGGAAGAAATACCGGTTGACGAATAAACAGGCTAAGAAATGAGTTACAATAGCAATGAACAAGGTATCAAAGGCACTCTACCAGCTTCTGGAAAGTGACTCAGTAAGGGGCACAAAGAAACTATATCAGGGTGCAAGGCAAAGACAGAAAGATAAAAAAGATAGTCAGACACCCTTCATAAGGAATGCCAGCAACAACCTGCTCACCAGTTCACATGACATCAAAGAGAGATGGAAGAAGTAATTCCAGCAGCTTCTGAATGAAGAAATCCCCACAGAAGCTGCACTGCCCCAGACAGAGTCTGTGATGAGAGAAGAAGAAGATCCCACCTTAGAAGAAATAAGAACATCACTATGGAAAATGAAGTCAGGTCACAGCAGATATGATTAAGATGCTGGTGAGATAGAGGAGGAGTGGCTCCTGAGGATACTCATAGCAGTATGGAAAGAAAGGCGTATCCCAGATGACTGGCAAATAAGCATACTCATGCCAGTGTACAAGAATAAAGGGGACATCTACAACTGTATAGAGTACATACATATCAAGCTCTTGTCACATGCATGAAAGTTCTGGAGAGAATGACTGATAAACTGATATACAGAGTAGTACAAACTAAGATGGGAGATGAACAGTTCAGATTTTAGATCAGGATGCTGCACACCTTACCCAATGTTTGCAGTGAGACAAATAATTGAAAAGAAGCTGGAAATGAGGAAAGAGTCCAAATGGCCATTCCTAGACTTGGAGAAAGCATATGACAAGGTCCGGGGAAGGCTGATTTGGGCAGTCATGCAGTGGTTCAAAGTCCCAGAAACATCTGTAGAATTAGTACAAGCTATGTACAAGGACTTGATGACTCAAGTATGAACAGTGTTCGGTCTCACAGAAGTTCCCAGTGGAAGTGGGTGTGCATTAGGATTCAGCTCTGAGCCCACCACTGTTTTATATTGCATTACTACATTAGCAAACAGGTCAGAAGGAACAAAGCTACTGTATGCAGATGATGTGGCATTACAGGCAGACTCTAAGCAAAAACTTCATCAAATTATAGGGGAATGGAATGTAAAACTGAAGGCACATATGATGAAGCTCTGTATAGATAAGACAGTGGTAATGGCAGCAAATGGGGGAATCAGAAGCAGCTGAGAAGTGAGATAGAAGGCAAGATAGTGGAAAAAGTGTACACCTTCAAATATCTGTAAAGAGTGGTTTGGAGAAGGAAAGTCTGAATGAAGAGGTCACAGCTAGAATCACATGGGCTGCAGCCAAATGGCATAGATTGTCAGGTATAGTGTATGACAGAAGAATGCCAAAGAAGCTGAAAAGTAATGTGTACAAAACAGTATTGCTACCTGAGCTACTGTGTGGTACAGAAACCTGTGGAATAAAGGCAAAGTAGTTGAGGAAGCTACAGGTGATGGAAAAGAAGTGTCTGAGATGAGTAGTAGGAAGCACACTGTGGGACCGAGAAAGAAATGACGACATAATAGCAAAAGCCAAAGTAGCTCCAGTTGCAGAAACGATCAGAAAGAACAGCTTACAGTGGTTTGGGCACACACAGAAAAGCAGAAGACAATCTGGTGAAAAAGATTTGGGATGGACAGGAAGAAGATAACAGGAAATGAGGGTATCCAACAAAGTGGTGGATGGATTGTGTGAGAGAAGATATATTACAGCTAGGAATATGTGTCCAGGAAGACAAGATTGTGGCATTGAACTAAGAGAAATGGCAACAGTTGACACACACACTGACTTCATGTAGAAAAGGGACAAACACAGAAGGCAGAGAGGAAGTCTTCTAGTAATGGTGTGAAATGATGAAGGTGTGTGATAGACCTGATTAATACAGGAATTGTATTCCAAGTTCTAGCTACACTGTTGGAATAGAGACTGATTCCAGCAGCCCTTTGTGGTTTGTAGATGGTAAGCAGTTGTTTATTATTTGACCAAAGTGGGAGATTTGGAAGATAGTATTGGAGTAGGGGTCTAATTGCTGGGCAGGTGGATGGGGTATGGATGATTTTATGGGTTAAGGTGAGTTGTGTATATAATAGATGCTGAGCCAGTTAAGTGTTTTTACTATTTGACATCCATCATCCCTGGCTCTCCAAATTAGTTATAGTGTACACCACTGAGCAGGGTTGGATTTAGACTTGTGAGTTTCAGGTCAGAGGCTTTTACTAAAATCCACTTACACAAGCTTCATGTGTGGGTCTGGATGCTCCTCAATGCATTTTATCCCTTATATTTTTGAGGGGTAAGACTGTTTAAACTGAGCAAGTCATAAGAGGGTAGGTTACTTTCATTGAAACACTGCATTGTGATAAAAGAGGATGGCCATGTAATGCATTTCACCTTTGTTCCAAACAAACATTATCACGCATTAAAATATCCCAAGTTGCTTCACACAAATCCCAGTAGTCGTTCAAAGCCTAGATAATAAGCAAACAGCAATCAGATCATTTTTTCCTCCACTGCCAGCACCAGCAGTTATACCTACATTGTCTGAGTATATCAGGTGCCCTGTTAAATAGTTCATGTTAGTTATCGTAAATGCACACTAGATCTGCAAGCCCAGATAATGACTGCTTAAAATGAGCAAATGACAAGAGAGTGAGTTACTTTCATCCAGTCAACTCAATTCTCACCCACCAGTTATTTCCATGACATCTGATGACTATGTAGAAGTATATCACCTAAACAGCTTGAGAGAAACAAGTTACCACACATTAACATATTCAAGTTGCTCCACACAAATCACAAAGCCAGAACTGTTGCTGAAAATATTTGGTCGATCACTGCCAGCATGATTAAACAAATTAAATACTACTACTACTAGTGCTACTAATATTACTACTACTATTACTACTACTACTATTACTAATAATAATAATGATAATAATAATACTTAACTCACAGCCTCTGTCTTCACATCATCCCATTCCTCTCAACTGTCCAGAAGACTGCAGAATATCCCTGATTTTGTCTCATATTTTGGAAATGCAACTTGGAACTCCAACTTGAAGACTTGAAGATTATAGTCTATCAGTAAAGCCAGGTTTTAGAGATTCATACATTTTTTTTAAATGCTTCAAGCTGATGTAAAACCTCAGTCCTGTCTGAGCATCAGGGCTTCACACCAACATTTGAACATTGTGTGAGGACTCTTCTCCATGACCCAAAAATGTTCGTGATGTAACTTGAGTTGAATGGGCAAGTCAAGTGGAGCACATCTCCTACAAGTACCCATCATGTTTTGCTTCAACAGAGGTGCTGTGTTATTAATTAATTTATTTATTTTCAGAGTAAAGACGTTATGTTTCATTGCTCTAAAAATATATATGGAAAAAGTGCCTCTGAACCCATGGTGGCCTAGGTGACCATCTTGCTGGCCAATGCATAAAGCTGGCACTGCATGGAGACCCAAACAGTGCTATGCCTTCTATTAAGTCTGCTGGGTCCTCATGCTTATATATAGACTACATTGGAGCATCTCTTTTATATGACTTGTAATTATTTTAATTGTGGTATATAGAAGTGTGAGATATTTCCTGTTTCCCCAACTGCTGAAGAAACATGCACTTTTGCAGAAATTATAGTGTAGAAAAAATGCAAAATCATATACTGACAGAAAGTAAGAGTTAGAGTAACATATTTGCTTTCTTTTGGTGGGACTGAGTTTTATTACAGAGAAAGAGATTTGCATCTGAAAACTAAGTTTGAAAGTCCTGCATTTGTTCAGACTCCAGACTGACAGAATCTGACTGGGTAACATACCCATTTTCAGCACATGGATCAGCTTAATTACACATAGTATATGGAAGATGTTACAAAAACCTCTTGTGACAATGTGAGGTGTTGCCAGCTATGCCAGGAGAAGTAGGGCAGTGGATGTGTAACATATGCCAACATATCGAGCTGGAGTTTTGTAAATAATTATATGTTATATGTTATATGTATATAAAACTGATTTGTACAGACGCTTGTGCTGGAAAATATATTTGTAACGCTGCTTGTGTTAAAAAATGTGACAACAGTGGGTCCTGCTGGACACAAAGAAAAATGCACCTGTATGTCAGACTGTATTGTAACTATTGAAATGAATACATTGTAGCAGAGGATATTGGAAGAGAAGAGGTTAATCTCAGTATAGCTAACTTTGAAAAATAGTTTGAAATGAAATTACCAGGTATAAAGCATATATTGTATCTCACAGGTGTGAGTGTAGCCAGAGACAAAAAGTATGTACTAGGAAGCCTTCTGTATCATCTTTAGCAGTGAACTAATTGCTACTCTGGAAGGGTGGAAGTTTGAAATTGTTTTATGACTTCCAGAAGCTGCAACAGATCTTAGCAAAGCTCTATGTGTGTATATTATTGACACATATGTGTGAGGTTCTAGTTCAGTTTATAGCAATGAGGGTAGTATGGGAACCAGAAGTCAGATGACCAAATGTGTGTGATGTCATTCTATAATCTAGGACTAAAAAGATGTTTTAATACTAGATAAGACAAGTCTATATCACGTTATTGAAAGTTTACTTAATCGAATCAATAAAGGTTGAACTTTATTGATCGATTAAGTAAAACATTGAATAAAGTAAAAAAAACAAATAAAAAAAAAAAAAACCTAAATGGCATAGGCAGGGGGGCAAGCACCCCTGCACCCCCCACACCCCCCCTACTTAAATATACCAACTCCGAGATGGCACTACATTGAGGTAAATAGAAATCTCCCCTTACAGAGATTTCCGTTTACTTGCACTATGTTATTCACTTTCCATATTGTCGTGCCGACAATATCAGACTCGATATTGTCAGCTTACGACAACGTGAAGTAGACCCGATAAGACAGAAGTCTCAAGGCACTCTGTTTTTGAAACCTGATAAAGAAGGATCTCTCACCCACTTCATCTTGCTTTGCTTTCGTAAGTAACCAGTGAACAATAATTCTTTAGATCAGTCAGGAAAAGATAGCGAGATTAGTTAAGTACTGCTTTTCTGTACGTGAGTGAACCTATTCATCTGTGTTATTTTTAATATTTCCTGTGATTAAAACTCTGGTGTTTATTATAAATAGATATTTAGTTTGTTCATGTTCTTTTATTATTTATTATTAAATATATTTAAACTTTTCATTGCGGCTGGTCCTTAAGAGAATATTTTAACATTTGAGAGTACTTATATTTATTTAGTGACACTGTGGCCACTCCTGAAAGCCTTGCATTTGGTCAAAATGCTACCATTTATATTAATATTAATTTCTCTAAGTATAATTGGGTACCCTTATAAGAGCCTTGGAGTAGCTGGATTTGGAATGTCTGGAGGCAGCAATTACCTCATAGTCTAGTCAGAAAGTCATAGCTAGTAAAACTGTGCCAGACTTTCCCAGGTGTGTGTGTGTGTGTGTGTGTGTGTGTGTGTGTTTGTGTGTAAATCAGATCTCAAAGAGAGTGTGTGTGTGTGTGTGTGTGTGTGTGTGTGTGTGTGTGTGTGTGTGTGTGTGTGTGAAAACCAGATCTCAAAGAGAGTGTGTGTGTGTGTGTGTGTGTGTGTGTGTGTGTGTGTGTGTATGTGTGAAAATCAGATCTCAAAGAGAGTGTGTGTGTGTGTGTGTGTGTGTGTGTGTGTGTGTGTGTGTGTGTGTGTGTGTGTGTGTGTGTGTGTGTGTGTGTGTTTGTCAGCTACTTGGAGCAGGGACACAGAGCAGTGGTTTCACAGAGTGGGTGTTGGAGGACTTGGCTTGGACATTCGGCTGAGGACTCAACTCTATAACTGTGCCAGTGGGGAGTCTTATTGTAGGCCAGGAAAGAGAGATAGGGAAACCCAGACCGTGGACTGAGTGTGTTCCCTACATGCTCTTAAGGGAAATTGTGCTTGATGCAGAGAGCTGCATCTGGAAATACTGTGTGTATCTATTTTTGGCCCATGTGAATGTCCCTCACCTGTGTCAGTGGTGAGGTTTCAGGCTCTTTGATTACTGGCACAGATGAGGGATGTCACAGTGTATTCTCATGCTATTGACATATAGTGGAATTAGTATCAGGCACTGTCATTTTATACACCTTCTGTAACAGGACTGCTTCTTTTATTCTGCAATTAACCTCATTTATGTTTGTCTCAGAGTAAGGAGTTACACAACTGCAACCAAAAAAGTTGTTACATTGTAAGCCTTTGTTTTAAGTATCCTTTAGTAGTACAAGATGAATTGACAGTCTCCACCCCCACACTATTTCTGGGGTGTCAGAATTGTCACTGCACTTATAAATCCTAGCAACCGCTACTAAAAATGAAGGGATTTCAGAATAATTCTTTTTCCCAGTAGCTGCAGTGGAAATATTTTTATTTTTATATATTTTTTACCTGAATGTTGTTGAAAATGCTTTATTTTCATTTGTTCTGTAAATAATGTAATGTTCTTGTTTCCCCTTACTAAGTAAGTTTCAAAACAAAATATGACCAACTTTCTATTCCCTAACTTTGGATAACTATCTTTTCTGTGGCACAGATGTCTTATAGCATTATATTTTCTATCTTTTCTTGTTATTCTGCTCATATATTGATTTGTTAAAGCACTTTCCAACAAACCTGATTTCTTGATAGTGCACAGTAAAATTAAAGGAATGGAAAATAATATTTTTTGGGAGGTGGATGTGGAGTATTGTATGAAATTCTTTATCAGTTGTATTTCTTTTTAACTAATGTTATGTTCTTGTTCTCCTTACTATGCAGTTCTGCAGCTCTACAGCCAGATATTACCAACTTTCTATTCCTTAACTTTCTACAGCTGGATATTAACAACTTTCTATTCCTTACCTTTGGATAACTTTTGAAGCACAGATGTCTTTTGGCATTTTTTTTCTTTTCATTCTTCAGCAAAACTGACACTTTGATGTTGACACAAGTACTACTTATGCACTGGGCTTTTAAGACTTGGAAATTAATCTGTGTAGTTTTACAGGAGTCCTAATGGTTACAACCAACAGTGAATTGAGGCATGCAGCAACCCATTCATGTTCCTCTAATTGAATTTGTTATATGTCTGGCAGTAAGTGCAGAGGACTAAAGCTCTGTTTCCAGTGCTAAGAGTACATGGCTTGAATCTTTCCATCTAAATTTACTTACTATATTACCTTGAACAAGTCACTTAACCAGGCAGTGTTTTGAAGCAATTGAGAATTTGGGCTAGGCTCTTAGCAACTTTGTATGAACCTAAGCCCTTATTCCTTTATTCCTTTTCTCAGTAGACATTACAGCTATCACAGTAATATTTATGAGTTATGCTTCTTCATCTGTGGTGTTTGTGGGTTTCAGTAAGTGTCCAAAGAAATTCATAGCTTTTCACTGTACGTTAATCTTTTCCGTAATTTTTTTTTCTCAATCATAATTGGAGTGGTGATGTGATTAATGTACAAAACATTTATTTTCTGCTGTGTCTTTTCTTATTCTATTCATTCCATTTTCAGCCCA